>NC_135621.1:65711452-66022702 GCF_053574225.1 Canis aureus | reverse complement strand
AGTGCAGAATAGAACTCAAAGCTCTAATTTTATTTGCTGAGGCTGCAGCCATATGCTTAGCATAATTTATAGTCAGTGGTCAATGATCAGTTTCAGGATATTCGAGCTTTATACATTTATTACTTCTCTAGCTATTTAGCCCAAAATATTACATGATAGTCTTAAGTACTTTGTATGATCCACTATGCAGAGCTTTGTGACTCCTCTAGTCCTTTCCCATCTTATCACTTTTATATAATTTATTTCCTTTTCAGTGACTTAACTAGTTACTCTTCAAGAACTTTAATCTTTTCTGACTCGATGTCTAAGTGATTAAGGTCACTGTGAATTCTGACTTGGTATCTCTCAGTGCTAAACACATTCCCTTCCTTTCTTTCATCTTGTCCTGCCATGAAAACACTGTTGAGATCTGCAAGAGAGATGGAAGGGAGACATACGTTTAAATGATTTCTAAGTGCCTATTCCCATAGTTAAAATTGTTGAGATATCACATCTGGACAATTGACATTTATTATTAGAATGTATTTCATTCTTAGAGCTGTGACGTTGGAATCCTTGAGCTGTGTGGGTAGTCATCCTGACAGGTTTGTTCGTTAAAACATGGGTCTCCTATTAAGTTTAAATGATCACTACAGTGAAAGACCTACAGCTGGAATGGAAGAAAAGCTGCAGAAAATTACTGAAATAAAGGATGGGATTTGGCAGACTGGGGTTGGAGCAAAAGAAGTGTGAAACAACAGGTGCCATGGGTTATCAGCATTTTTAATTAACATCTGTTTTTAGCCTGAAGCACTTTGCGGAGAATGCTTCACCAGGGCCTGTAGTCAGAGATAAACACAGACTATTGAGAAGTAGCTGAGTAGGAAAACATAAAGGTTTTCCTTGAGAGGGAATAATCTTGGAGGTTATTCACTGAATATACACATCAAAGGGAAACCCCTATTAAAACGATACGTTTTTATATCATTTATTTTGATACTTAATGTATATATAAAGTCACAGTAAAGGTATGAAAAGCCACAATGCATAATAATACAAGTGTTCACTTCTACTTATACCTGGGCTTGGAACTTGGAGGTGGTTCTGAGGGGACTTTTGCCTTTTCTGCATAGTTTGAATTTTGAAAAGGAGACAATATTTATGTATTACATTCATAATTAGAATAAAAAAATTAATAATCTATGGCATAAGGTATTGTGGAAACTTAAGAATTTTTCATATTGGGGAAAAATGGAAAGAATTTTGAAAATAAAAACAAAGGCAATAAGGGTTTGGGCAAAGGAATGAAAGTTTTTTTTCTTTTTTAAATAGTTTTCTTGATTAGCTTTTGTTAGATATAAAAATGTTCACTAATGTCATCTAACAGTAAGATCCTAACTGTAAAATAAAAACAGTATATAACTCCAAGACACAAGCTTCCATTATTTTGCCTTTAGTCCAAAGAAAAGTTCAGGTTTGGTTTGTTTTGCATTGTTTGTGGAAAGAAAACTTTCTTAGAAAATTTTTAATGGATACTACTATGTTACATATATTCTACATAAACTGCTAATTCAATTTTTTTTTAATTTTATTTTTTATTGGTGTTCAATTTGCCAACATATAGAATAACACCCAGTGCTCATGCCATCAAGTGCCCCACTCAGTGCCCGTCCCCCAGTCGCCCCCACCCCCCGTCCACCTCCCTTTCCACCACCCCTTGTTCATTTCCCAGAGTTAGGAGTCTCTCATATTCTGTCTCCCTTTCTGATATTTCCCACTCACTTTTTTCTCCTTTCCCCTTTATTCGCGTTCACTATTTTTTACATTCCCCAAATGAATGAGACCATATAATGTTTGTTCTTCTCCGATTGACTTATTTCACTCAGCATAATACCCTCCAGTTCCAAACACGTCGAAGCAAATGGTGGGTATTTGTCATTGATAATGGCCGAGTAATATTCCATTGTATATATAGACCACATCTTCTTTATCCATTCATCTATCAGTGGACACCGAGGCTCCTTCCACAGTTTGGCTATTGTGGACATTGCTGCTATAAACATTGGGGTGCAGGTGTCCCTAGCATTTCACTGCATCTGTTATCTTTGGAGTAAATCCCCAGCAGTGCAATTGCTGGGTCATAGGGCAGATCTATTTTTAACTCTGAGGAACCTCCACACAGTTATCCAGAGTGGCTGCACCAGTTCACATTCCCACCAACAGTGCAAGAGGGCTCCCCTTTCTCCACATCCTCTCCAACATTTGTTGTTTACTGTCTTGTTAATTTTACCCATTCTCACTGGTGTGAGGTGGTGTCTCATTGTGGTTTTGAATTTGTATTTCCCTGATGGCCAGCGATGCGGAGCATTTTCTCATGTGCTTGTTGGCCATGTGTGTGTCTTCCTCTGTGAGATTTCTTTTCATGTCTTTTGCCCATTTCATGATTGGATTGTTTCTTTGCTGTTGAGTTTAATAAGTTCTTTATAGATCTTGGGTACTAGCCCTTTAACTGAAACGTCATTTGCGAATATCTTCTCCCATTCTGTAGGCTGTCTTTTAGTTTTGTTGACTGTTTCTTTTGCTGTTCAAAAGCTTCTTATCTTGATGAGGTCCCAATAGTTCATTTTTCCTTTTGTTTCCCTTGCCTTTATGGATGTATCTTGCAAGAAGTTACTGTGGCCAAGTTCAAAAAGGGTATTGCTTGTGTTCTCCTCTAGGATTTTGATGGAATCTTGTCTTACATTTAGATCTTTCATCCATTTTGAGTTTATCTTTGTGTATGGTGTAAGAGAATGGTCCAGTTTCATTCTTCTGCATGTGGATGTCCAATTTTCCCAGCACCATTTTTTGAAGAGACTGTCTTTCTTCCAGTGGGTAGTCTTTCCTGCTTTGTCGAATATTAGTTGACCATAAAGTTGAGGGTCCACTTCTGGATTCTCTATTCTGTTCCATTGATCTATGTGTCTGTTTTTGTGCCAGTACCACACTATCTTGATGACCACAGCTTTGTAGTACAACCTGAAATCCGGCATTGTGATGCCCCCAGCTAAGGTTTTCTTTCTTAAAATTCCCCTGGCTATTCGGGGTCTTTTTTTTTTTAAGATTTTATTTATTTATTCATAGACACGAGAGAGAGAGGCAGAGACACAGGCAGAGGGAGAAGCAGGCTCCATGCAGGGAGTCCCGACGTGGGACTCGATCCCGGGTCCCCAGATCACACCCCAGGCTGCAGGCAGCACCAGACTGCTGTGCCACCGGGGCTACCCTACTCGGGGTCTTTTCTGATTCTACACAAATCTTAAGATGATTTGTTCCAACTCTACGAAGAAAGTCCATGGTATTTTGGTAGGGATTCCATTAAATGTGTAAATTGCCCTAGGTAGCATTGACATTTTCACAATATTAATTCTTCCAATCCATGAGCATGGAATATTTTTCCATCTCATTGTGTTTTCCTCAATTTCTTTCAGAAGTGTTCTGTAGTTTTTAGGGTATAGATCCTTTACCTCTTTGGTTAGGCTTATTCCTAGGTATTTTATGCTTTTGGGTGCAATTGTAACTGGGATTGACTCCTTAATTTCTCTTTCTTCAGTCTTATTGTTAGTGTATAGAAATGCCACTGACTTCTGGGCATTGATTTTGTATCCTGCCACACTGCCAAATTGCTGTATGAGTTCTAACAATCTTGGGGTGGAGTCTTTTGCATTTTCTATGTAGAGTATCATGTCATCTGCAAAGAGGGAGAGTTTGACTTCTTCTTTGCCAATTTGAATGCCTTTTATTTCTTTTTGTTGCCTGATTGCTGAGGCTAGGACTTCAGGTACTATGTTGAATAGCAGTGGTGAGAGTGGACATCCCTGTAGTGTTCCTGATCTTAGGGGAAAGTCTCCCAGTGTTTCCCCATTGAGAATGATATTTGCTGTGGGCTTTTCGTAGATGGCTTTTAAGTTGCTGAGGAATGTTCCCTCTGTCCCTACACTCTGAAGAGTTTTAATCAGGAATGGATGCTGTATTTTGTCAAATGCTTTCTCTGCGTCTATTGAGTGGATCATATGGTTCTTGTTTTTTCTCTTGTTGATGTGATCAGTTATGTTGATTGTTTTACGAGTGTTGAACCAACCTTGTATCCCAGGGATAAATCCCAGTTGGTGCTGAAGGGTAGCAGTAAATTACTCACATTATAAGTCTTAACCTGCACCTGGAACTGATGGCTGGGGCGTGGTGCAAAGTGGGGGGTGGGATAACTCAGAGACAGCTGTTAGAAAGATAGTCTGTGTATAAGAGAAGCCCACAGGTTAAGGGGAGGGAATCCTTTATTCCACAAATTCCCCCATTCCAGCCTTTTGGAAGAGCGTGGCTGGGATCTAGCCTATTCTGAGTGTGATCTGAGAAAGCCTACAACTCATGCAAGCAGAGGAGAATGCCATGCTGCTGTGAATGAGCTACCACAGGGCACACAGGTGGTCTAGTTGGTCACAGTTTTTATGAGTCTCCCTCTTGCCAAATGTACTTTTTTCCTACAAATGATAAAAATAAGACTTCCTAAGGCAAATGGCTTCAAATGTGTCATTTAGTGTAGGTTTATGTACCTTTTATGTAGAGGATAAAAGGAAAGACACCAACTTAGTTTTCTTTCCAGAGGCTTCTAATCTAATTATCAGTCAGTATTGATTGATTAATAAAAATATTAATAAAACTTTCATAATTTGCTTTCATTGCATGGCTTATTTTGTACTGTAATAGTAAATTAATCAGAAATAATTTATCTTTGCAAATTATATATAGAGAGATGGGGTAGAAAATACTTGTTAATTTGACACAATACAAGATGGAAATTTTAGGTGGCTTTCAGGTTAACAAAATTATTATAGGAAAATTTTAATACATTATGATCTAACAAATAAATACACTTAAACTGAGATCTAGTTTTACCTTTGAAACTTACACCCAACACAAAAACCATCAGTTATAATTTTAGTAAAGCACAAGACACTTCTAACAAACTCATGGTTCTAGAATAAATCAGGAACTTTGAGCTAGATTGTTACTTCTGTCCCACTTTACAGACAAAAGTTAACATAAACAGCCAGTGCATATAAATTTTTGACAGATTTATTAATCACAAATTTTTATTCCTATGCTCAACATACAGGCATACAGACCTATTGGTTCAGCAGGAGAAACTGGAGGCAAACTCAGTTGAAGTTTCTATGAAATGATTCTAAGAAACATATCTCCCTCTCTCAGCTTGTTTTATAGGACCACTATTTAACTGGTATTTCATGAACTCAGCTATCATGGAAGGTCTTGATGTCCTTAGGACCAGAATATGTTGACATATTTGTTCTAAGAAATCCTGACTGAACAGTTTATTAATTTGAGTCTTTTCTCTCTTCTTTTTAATAAGGTTGACTAATGGTTTATCTATCTTATTAATTCTTTCAAAGAACCAACTCCTGGTTTTGTTGATTCGGGTCTCTATTTCATTGAGTTCTGCTCGAATCTTTATTAAATCTCTTCTTCTGCTGGGTGTAGGATCTATTTGCTGTTTTTTCTCCAGCTCTTTTAGGTGAAACAGTAGTTATGAACAGCCCCTCTACTAAGTATTGAAGAGGATGCACTTGTTAGGAATGCTCCCTTAAGTCTTAATTTACAGTTCTAGTGTAGCACTTGCAGACTGAGGTTTTAGTCAGTTGTGGAAGTTGTTCTCAGTAATTTTTGAAAAGCCCAAGCACTAGAGTCAAATAGAACTAAGTTTGAAATCCAGCTTCATTATTTACTAGATTCATAAGCTCTTATTTCCATTTTACAGATGAGGAATTTATAAACCTCAGACATCATTTCAAAATTATAAATAATAAATTAGAAGTTACTAGCATCGGGGGATCCCTGAGTGGCTCAGTGTTTCAGCGCCTGCCTTTGGCCCAGGGCATGATGCTGGAGACCCGGGATCAAGTCGCACATCGGGCTCCCAGCATGGAGCCTGCTTCTCCCTCTGCCTGTGTCTCTGCCTCTCTTTCTCTTTCTCTGCATCTATCATGAATAAATAAATAAAATCTTTAAAAAAAGTTACTAGCATGTATTAAGTACTTAATAAGTGTGATAGCTACTTTTACTGTGTTTATGGCTCCTTCTACTATACTGTGAGTTGCTTGAAGTCAAGAACTAACATCGTTTTTCTAACCTTTTGACTTCTGGCACAGGATCTTGTGCATTAGAGATATTTTATAAACACCCTATAAAAGTAAATATACTTATAGGTGACAATGTAGCTGATGATAACTTTTGAATGATACGAATTTGAAAGCTTGTAGAGTTCAAAATGATAGAATTCTGGGCTCCTAACAGGCTGTAGAAGCCAACGAGGGGGCTGGCTCATTTCTTTGTAGAGCCAAACCTGGAAGCCATTTGGTCATTCCTTTTTAATAAACACAAGATGGCATTTCTAATCTGGAATTCAGGAACCCAAGAAGCAGAAACCTGATCTAAAGAAGAAGGACCTACAAGCCTGCAGCACATAGTTCTTTTTTTTTTTTTTTTTTTTCTAGTGCTATTAGAGCAGTGCTCTGGTAGAGGGTGCAAGTTTTGGAGCCAGACTGCTATACAGGTAGCAATAGGACCTTGAGTAAGTTTAAAGTGCCAGATTTATTTAGGAAATAAAAATAAAGAATGCCCAGTGAAATGTGAATTTCAGAACTGTTCAGTATAAGTAAGTCCCAAATATTATATGGGATATACTTAACACTAAAGAATTATTCATTATCTCAAATTCTAAAAATTTAACTGATTATATTGTGTATGGCAACTTTTACTTAACCTCTCTGTGCTTGAATTTTCTCATTGTTAAATGGAAGATAATAATAGTACCAATCTGATAGGGTTGTGAACATTACATGAGTTAATACATAGAAAGTACTTAGAATAGTAACTAGTATAGAGAAAATCTCAATAAATGGTACTTTGCTACCGTTGTTACCATGGGTGTTGATGGGGTTATAACATTTATTGAAGATATTATTGCTGAGACTTCTGTCAGGTGTGATAATTAACTGGTAACAGATCTATCACCAGAGACATCTATTAAACTGGAAAAAAATGTATTAAAATTTGTTTTTAGAGATTAAGTGATTGACAGTGCAGGACTCTGATCCCTGAGAGTGAAAAACAAATGAGACCAATTTTATAATCTCCCAGTTTTCCAATGGTGCGGGAGGGGAGGGGAGGAGCACTATCTAACTAGAGAGCAAGGAGGGGGAACCCAAGCAGAACACGGCTGTTTGTTGCATTGGTCGGAGTTCAGGGAATATGAGACAACTGGAATTTGTGGGTTTGTGTGCTGGAGAGGTAGATGCTGTGCAGAGAAGGAGCTCCAGAAATCTGCATAAGGGTCAATTTAGGAGTTCCCTAAACTGTGCTTGCATAGAACAAGACTTCTCAAGGCTGGGCAAAGGCAATGACAAGACAGGTCCATGTCTCCCAGGAATGGACCTGCCTGAGAATCCCTGCTTCATCATTCATTGTTTGGGTACAGCTTGAGGGAATGTAGCTTCAGTTTAGGAGTAGTGATGAATTTTAGATCACAAGAGCTGAAGCTATTGATCTATTTTGTTCCCTGAAGTCAGAGATCTCAGAGATGCATTCTTATGCATACCACTGTACAGATCTTTTTTTCCACATAGGTTCAGAGAGCAGCTACTCCATGGAAACTGAAGACAAAAAGGGAAGTTAGTAAGATAAAACTCTGTCTATTGTCACTGCATTTCATCTCATGGCTGCAAATAGCATTCATCCTTTCCCTCATCCACTATCCGCTTTCTTTCCTTTTGTATGATATGCCATTGCCAGGCATTTCCACTTCATTGAGTATTGGCCATTGTGGGTTTTTCCCCCCAGGCTTTTATGAGCCATTCCAATAGCAATTTATCCCAGCCCCCTGGAGTCCTTGATGAGGATGTTAAATTCCATATCCTGAAAGAGTATGCCCACATTAATGAATTCTTATTTATCCTATCTTCCATTCCAAGCCCTATTTTCTTACTGGCACATGCTGGCTAAATCTTGGAACTCTTTAAGTGTGCGGTCCCCTGGTTTATCATATCTATCATGTTTCCAGCTGGATTGTGCTGAAATTTAAACCCAGTTATCAGCTGGCAACCAGGAGAGGAGAAGGGGCATTTTCTGAGGGGAGGGAACATTTATTGGGTTGTGGGGAGAGGTCTTCACAGGATCGTCTACCACAGTAGAAGTGCTAGCTCAGATTCAAGGGTTCTGCACTGTCAACACCCTCAAAGCCTACCCAGAAATCAGGATCCCAAGTGTTTTTAAACAGGATATTGACTAGCAAAGTGAACTTGTCTTGGTGATACATCCAAATATCTCTAGAACCCTGTGACTCTGTTAGGTCTCCCACCTGTCAACTGTGTCTGCTTTTCAAATGCAGATGATAAGGATCTCTGTAATCTACCAAAGTGGTTCCCTGGCTATTAACTGTTTGAAAATAACACTCAGAAAAAGGAAAGAAATGACAAGAGCACTCAGTCTCTCATAATGCTTCCTTACGGCATAAATACAACTTAGTAGTAATCAGCATATTCCATTGTCTACTTAGTAAGTATTGCCCATCCACAGCCTCTGCCATACCACAGAGCAGTTGTAAAGAGAGTTCTAAGGCTGTCAGAAGTCGTGAAGCTAATGTTGCCTATCTGAAGAATCCCATGTCACCCAGGAACAGGACTGCCTTGGTATCTCAACTACCCGCAGTCACTGCCCAGGAGCAGCTTGTGGAAAGTGTAGCCTTAACAGGAAAACACAATGATACATTTCAAAATGCAGCAGCTGGGGCTGTCAGTCAGTTATACTCCCTGCAGTAGGAGATCTGAGAGATATATTCTCATGAATGCCACATTGAGGTCTATAAATAGAAGTGGGAGAGATGACATGAAAACAGCAGAGTAGGGAGCTCCAAGAATCAGTCCTTCCACTGAAGCAATCATTAAGCAAACAAAACTGACAGAATTAACTTTAACTCTAGAATCTAATTTAAAAACATAACAATCAGGAGAGTGTGTAATAAAGACAGAGGATATTAAATATTGGTAAGAAAACATTACTGTATTTTTGTTTACCTGTCTACCATCCCCCATTCCCCAGTATGATAGTGGCCATGAGGACAGTGGTTAGCATTCCTGGTGTTACCTAGCTAGTGCCAGAGGACCATGATGGACCTTGTTCTAAAAAAAAACTGGCTGTGCATTTTGTATTTTGACCAGTCTTGAGGTTTCCAGATTGACCCTTGCAGAGGCTTCATTTTGTTTTGCCTCCATCAGGCTGGAACAGCATCTCTGGCAAAAGCATTCACATATGTCAAAGGCATTTTTAAAGACATATAATATGCATAGCTGTCTCAGGCAAGAGGTGGAGAATGAGGAAAGCAGCAGTTGGACCAATAGGCCTGGGAAAGAGAAGACAGAGGAGAAAATATTTGGAGAACAAGGTCCTTGAAGGGCTACCACATATACCAGGGAATCACAGGTACAACACATATGCCTAAAACTGGATGCATGCTCAGAAATACCTGAGAGAACTCCAGTCATAAACCTCTGGAAGACCTTGGGCTCTGCATAAGCAAGCAGGGAAGGCTAGACAGAATTGTATGTAGGTAATTTGGCTAAGCAATGAAGGAGTATCCTAACTGCAAGCTGCTCTACAAAGACTGGGAGAGTTGTTTGTTGCTTCAGGATTTTTTTTTTTTTTAAAGATCTATCAGGTCATCTGTCAGAGATGTCAGTGATCACACATGACAAAGAATATAGGCCTTGCAAAAACAGTTTGAGAATGTGAGTAAACAAATGGATAAGTGCCCTCAATAGCACAGCAAAACTTGGAGAGGGGAAGAATCTGATTTCCAGAGTTATCACATTATGATACTCAAAATGTCTAATTTCAAAAAAAAAAAGAAATTGAAAGGCATACAAAGAAGCAGGCAAGTATGGTTCATTCACAGGAAAAAAAAAGTCGAGAGCATCACAGGAGAAGCCCAGGCATTGGGCTTATTAGACAAATACTTTATACCAACTAGGAGTTTAAATGAGCTCAAAGAGCTAAAGGAAACCATTGACAATGAACCAGAAGGATGATGTATTACCAGACAGAGAATACAATAAAGAGACCAAAATTATAAAGAGAAATCAAATAGAAAATTTTGAGCTGTAAGGTATAATCGTTGAAATGAAACACTTACCAGATTGGCTCAACACATTTGAACAGGCAGAAGAAAGAATCAGTGAATGTTAAAATAGGACAATTATCAAGTTAGAGGAACAGATAGAAAAAAAGGATGAAGAAAAATGAATAGAACCTGAGCAACGTGTGAGGTGCCATCAAGCATATGCATTATGGGAGTCTTAAAAGAAATTTTTGACTAGCAGCATGAATCTACATATCTAAGAAACATGATGAAATTCAAATAGAAGCAATTCAACAAGGTCCACATCAAAACACATTAGAATCAAAATTCAAAAGCCAAAAGGGTATCTTGAAAGTGGAAAGCAGAAAGCAACTTACCTTGTAGACAGGGTCCTCAGTAAGATTAACAGCTTATTTCTCATTAGAAACCATGGAGGTCAGAAAGTGGTGGGATGACATTTAATATGTACAAAGGAAAAAACCATAAACCAAGAATTCTACACTTGATCTTAGAGGTTAAAGGTCTCAACTCAGGATGTTAGCTGTGGATTTTTCATATATGTTTCTCTAAAATCAGGAACAAGACAAGGATGACCTCTCTCACCACTTTTATTCAGCATAGTACTGGAAGTCCTAGCTGCAGCCGCAGACAAGAAAATGAAATAAAAGTCATCCAAATGAGTAAGGAAGAAGTAAATCTTCCACTATTTGCAGACAACATGATACTATCTATAGAACATCCTAAAGACCACCAAATAACTACTAGAACTGATAAATAAATTCAGTAAACTTTCAGGATACAAAATCTGTTGCATTTCTATACACTAATAATAAAGTAACAGAGAAATTAAGAAAATAATGCCATTTGCATTTGTACCAAGGAATAAACTTAACCAAGGAGGTGAAAGACCTGTATTCTGAAAACTAAGAAATTGAAGATGGCACAAATGGAAAGGCATTTTATGCTTATGGAGTAGAAGAACCAATATTGTTAAAATGTCCATACTACCAAAACAACCTACACATTCAATACAATCCTTCTCAAACTTCCAATGGCACTGTTTATAGAACGGGAACAAATAATCCTTATATTTGTATGGAACCACAAAAGATCCTTAGTCAAAGCAATTTTGATAAAGAACAGAGCTGGAGGTATCACAATTCCAGATTTCTAGGTATACTACAAAGCTGAGATAATCAAGAGTATCACAAAAGTAGGGACATAGATCCATGGAACAGAACAGCCTAGAAGTAAACCTACACTTATATGATCAATTAATCTACAACAAAGGAGACAATGGGGAAAAGATAGTCTTTTCAACAGATGGTTCTGGGAAAACTGGAAAGCTACATGCAACAAAATGAACTGGACCACTTTCTTACACCATACACAAAAATAAAGTAGATTAAAGACCTAAACGTAAGACCTAAAAACCATAAAATTCCTAGAAGTAAACATAGACAGTAAAATTCTTCCACATAGGCTGTAGAAACAATATTGTACATATGTCACCTCAGGCAAGGGAAACAAAAGAAAAGTTAAACTATTGGGACTCCACCAAAATAAAAAGTATTTGCACAGCAAAGGAGAACACCAACAGAACAAAAGGGCAACCTAGTGAAGAGGGAAAATATTTGCAAATGATGTATCTGATAAGAGGGTAATATAAAAAACATATAAAGAACTTACATAACACCAAAAACAAACAAACAAAAAACAACAACAACAACAAAAAAAAAACAAATAACCTGATTAAAATGAGCAAAGGACTTGAATCGACATTTTCCCGAAAAGGGCATACAGCTGGCTAACAGACACATGAAAATATATCAGCATCAACTAATCATCAGGGAATTGCAAAATCAAGACTACAGTGAGGTATTGCCTTACACCTGTCAGAATAGCTAGTACCAAAAAGACAAGGAATAACAAATGTTGATGAGAATGTAGAGATAAAGGAACCCTATGTGTTATGTGGCAGTGCAAACTGGTGCAGCCACTATGGAAAACAGTATGGAGATTCCTTAAAAAATTAAAAATAGAAATGTCAATGATTCAGGTAACTCCACTACTGGGTATTTACCCAAAGGAAGTGAAAACACTAATTAAAAAAGATACAGGCACCCCTATGTTAACTGCAGTATTACTTACAATAGTCAAGATTTGGATGCCCATTGATGAATGAAAGAAGAATATGTGATATGTATATTATATATGCCATGGACTGTTAGCCATAAAAAAGAATGTGATCTTGACATTTGTGATGACAGATACACATACCTAGAGGGTATAATGCTAAGTGAAATAAGTCAGTCGGAGAATGACAAATGCTATATAATTTCACTCATATATGGAATTTAAGAAATAAGACAAATGAACAAAGAAAAAGGTGAAAAATAGAGAGCACACTGATGGTTGCCAGAGGGAAGGCAGGTGGGGGATGATGGGTGAAAGACATAAAAAGAGAGATAAGAGTACATTTTTCATCATGAGCACTGAATAATGTATGGAGTTGTAGAATCATTATATTATAAACCCAAAACTAATATAACATTTTATGTTAATACTTCAATATATATGTTGAAAAGAATTATATAACATATTATATATATTTTATATGTGAATTATATATAAAAGAATTCTACACCTGGCCAAGTCTTATACACTGAAAACTTAGAACTTATTCTTGTTAAGATGGCAGTACTATCCAAAGCAGTCTACAGATTCAATGCAACTCCAACCAAAATTCCAATGGCTTTTTTTTTTTTTTTAAAGAAATAGAAAAGGCGAGTTTACAAATTACATGAAATTGCAAAGGGCCCCATATAGCCCAAACAATCTTAAAAAAGAAGAAAGAGGACACATATTTCCTGATTTCAAAACTTACTACAACTGTTTTTTGTTTTTGTTTTTTTTACTAAATCAATAAGGTAATTCAATATATACTAGATGGTCTTTTCCAAAAATGCCACATAAACTATATACATCCATATGGGGGAAAAGTTAGTCTTGTCCTCTACCTCATGCCAACACAAATATTACCTGAAATGGATCACAGCCCTAAATGTAAAAGGTGAAATTATACAACTTCTAGAATGAGAATGACATCAAAATGACAGAATAAGTTTTTTTTTTTATCATCTTACCCCCAAGCGACACCAATTTAGATAATCACCCATGAATAAGAATGCCTTTGCGGAAGTCTGGGAGTCCAGTGGAAAAGTTCTAACACACCACTGGAGCAAAGAGGAAAAAAAAATCTTCAGGTTGGATGCATTGAATAAGGGTAAGAAGAGTGGTTTCATGTAACGTGTGTCATCCCTTCCCCAAGCTGGCACAGCTCAATGCCAAGAGAGACCTCCTCAGCCCACAATTTCTCCAGTGGCTCAAAGTGAGAGCATGTAAGTGCTTGGTTTCCCAAGCTGTGCAGGTTGCTGCCAGAGACTCACTTCTTTCTCACCCATTTAGGATACTAAAGTGTGCTGTGTAACTAAGTGGTGGGGAGCAGCAGGAACAATAGCAATCACAGCTCTCAGAGGTCATCAAAGGGACACAGATCCTACTAACTGAATGGCAGACTGTTACCAGGAAGGCTGCCCACAAACTCATGAGGACACCTTTCCTATGGATCCCCAAAACTGGCATCAAGTACCCCCAATGTTCCATATGTGCCCCCAACACATGGCCAGCTCCCTATGCACATGTCCAGGGTGACAAGAGGAAACTTTGCAAATGGCTACTAATCACACACAGAAAGCTGGCCTGACTCTGTAGGATTAAGAGAAACCACACAAACTTGAGCATCAAGGACTGCCCTAAGGAAAGCAAACAGGAGGCTCTCAGCATCTGGCCTAGAGTTACAGAACAGAGAGAAGGCATACAATCTTAAGAATTCCTCCCAAAGGGGGAAGAGAAGTGTGGAGCAGGTGTATACATGGAAAAGTTCTGAGAAAGACTCAGAATCCCCACAAAGCTAATAGAAGGTATTTCATTCCCTACATTAGTTGGTAAGGCTGGACAAGGTGACTACTTCTTAAAATGGGAAAGTAGCAATACAGACTTCAAGGATCATGAGAAATCAAGGAGACATGATACCACCAGAGGAACACAATTTTCTAGTAAATATCCCCCAAAGAAATGAAGGTCTGATTTGCTCAATGAAGAATTAAAAATAGTTGTTGTTTTTTTAAGGAAGCTCGATGAACTACAGAAAAACAAAGACAACAAGATAGGGAAAACCATGTACAAACAAAATGAGAACTTTACAAAGATAGAAATCATTAAAAGAAGAAGAAGGAGAACCAAAAAGACTCTGGAGGTACAGAATACAATGGATGAAATGAAAAAATGTAATAGCATTAATAGCAGACAGGATTGAGTGAAAGCAAGAATCAGAGGTGGAAGACAACTCTTGAAATTACCCAGATGAAGGAGAGCAAAGAAAAAAAAAAATGAAACCGAGTGAAGAAAGCACAAAAGAAACAAAAGCAAACATGAAATCTTGGGATTTCATCAAGATAAAAAGCTTTTGCACAGGAAAGGAAATAGTCAACAAAACTAAAAGGCAACCTTCGAAATGGGAAAAGATATTTGCAAATGTCTTATCAGATAAAAAGCTAGTCTCCAAAATCCATAAAGAGCTTATCAAACTCAACACCCAAAAAGCAAAAAATCCAGTCATGAAATGGGCAGAAGATATAAACAGACATTTCCCCAAAGAAGACATACAGATGGCCAACAGACATATTAAAAAATGCTCGACATCACTCAGCATCAAGGAAATATAAATCAAAACCACAATGAGATACCATCTTATACCGTCAGAATGGCTAAAATTAACAACTCAGGAAACAGCAGATGTTGGCAAGGATGCGGAGAAAGGGGAACCCTCTCACACTGCTGATGGGAATGCAAGCTGGTGCAGCCACTTTGAAAAACAGTATGGAGGTTCCTCAAAAAGTTAAAAATAGAACTACCATCTGACCCAGCAATTGCAGTACTACATATTTATCCAAAGGATACAAACATAGTGATTCAAAGGGGCACCTGCACCCCATGTTGATGTTCACAAGAGCCAAAATATGGAAAGAGCCCAGATGTCCATTGAGAGATGAATGGATAAAGATGTGGTGTATATATATATAAATGAGATGTTACTCAGCCATCAAAAAGAATGAAATCTTGCCATTTGCAACGACGTGATGGAACTAGAGTGTATTATGCTAAGCGAAATAAGTCAGAGAAAGACAAATACCATATGATTTCACTCATATGTGGAATTTAAGAAACAAAACATGAACATAGGGGAGGGGAAGGAAAAATAAGAGGAAAATGGAGAAGGAGGCAAACCATAAGAGACTCTCAACTATCGGGAACAAACTGAGGGTCGCTGGAGGTGTGTGGGGGATGGGGTAACTGGGTGATGGGCATTAAAGAGAGCACATGATGTAATGAGCACTAGGTGTTGTATGCAACTGATGAATCACTGAATTCTGCCTCTGAAACTAACAGTACAGTATATGTTAACCAAATTGAATTTAAATAAAAAATTTTAAAAAGGAAAGCATAAAGGAACTATAAGATACCAAAAGAAAAAACAATCTGTGAAATTATTTTCCATCATCATAGCTTGTGGTATTTGGTGATTTTTTTTAAAAAAAGATTTATTTATTTATTTTGGAGAAAGCACACAAGAGAAAAGAGAATCCCAAGCAGACTCCCTGCTGGGCAGGGATCCTGAGACAGGGCTTGAACTCAACCCTGAGATCAAGACCCAAACTGAAATCATGTCAGTCACCTAAGTTCCCGGGCCACCCATGTGCCCTTGCATTTGGTGATTTTTGATTGTGAACTCCTATTTGTTTTACCTTAATTGATGGTAATCCTGGGGCTTTCTTATCAAAAATGCTTTAATCCAGGGGCACCTGCCTGGCTCGCTCAGGTGGTGGAGCACGTGACTCTAGGTTTTGGGGTTGTAGAGCCTACTTTAAAAAATGCTTTAATCCAGATGCGATTTTTTTTTTTTAATTCTTTATGCCAAAATTAGGCACCCTATATCCTGGGAACATTTTAGCCTCTGGCTTAATCAGAAGTCTTCACTTTAGCACCTTTACCTTGAGACTTGTTCAAGGCTCGGTCTCTTGAATGTGATGGCCCTTAGAATAATTTTGCCTCTCCCGGGCCCTGCCCCCCCTAGTATTTGCTCTCTGTCCAGGGATCTTTATTATTTTTTCCATTTTTAAATTTTTTAAAAATTTTAAATTTAAATTAAATATGCCAGCATACAATGTAACACCCAGTGCTCAGTCCATCAAGTGCCCTCCTCAGTGCTGTCACCCAACTATCCCATCCCTCGATCCAGCTCCCTTTCCACAATGCTTTGTTCTCCAGAGTTAGAAGTCTCTTTTTTTTTAAATTTTTTATTTATTTATGATAGTCACAGAGAGAGAGAGAGAGAGAGAGAGAGGCAGAGACACAGGCAGAGGGAGAAGCAGGCTCCATGCACCGGGAGCCCGACGTGGGATTCGATCCCGGGTCTCCAGGATCGCGCCCTGGGCCAAAGGCAGGCGCTAAACCGTTACGCCACCCAGGGATCCCTTTTTTTTTTTTTAATTTTTTATTTATGATAGTCACAGAGAGAGAGAGAGAGAGAGAGAGAGAGGCAGAGACACAGGCAGAGGGAGAGAGTTAGAAGTCTCTTATGGTTTGTCTCCATCTAATTTTTCCCCACTCAGTTCCTCTCTTTTCCCTTATGGTCCCTTTCACTATTTCTTATTCCTCATATGAGTGAAACAATATGATGATTGTCCTTCTTCAATTGACTTATTTCACTCAGTATAATACCCTCCAGTTCCATCCACTTGGAAACAAATGATGGCTATTTGTCCTTTCTAATGGCTGAGTAATGTTCCATTCTATATATAGACCACACCGTCTTTATCCATTCATTTGTTGAAGGATATCGTGGCTTCTAACACAGTTAGCTGTTGTGGACATTGTTGCTATGAACATTGGGGTGCAGATGTCCCAGCGTTTCACTACATCTGTAGCTTTGGGGTAAATACCCAGTAATGCAATTGCTGGGTTATAGGGTAGCTCTACTTTTAACTTCTTGAAGAACTTCACAGTTTTCCAACTTTCCACCTGTACTAGCTTGCATTCCCACCAACAGTGTAAGAGGATTGCCCTTTCTCCACATCCTCTACAACCTTCGTTGTTTCCTGTCTTGTTAATTTTAGACATTCTTATTGGTATAAGGTGGTATCTCATTGTGGTTTTGATTTGTATTTCCCTGATGGCAAGCGGAGCATTTTTTCATGTGCTTGTTGTTGTTGTGTACATCTTCTTTGGAGAAATGTCTGTTCATGTCTTCTGCCCATTTCATGACTGGATTTTTTGTTTCTTAGGTGTTGAGTTTGATAAGTTCTTTTTCAATCTTGGATACTAGCCCTTTATCTGATACGTCATTTGCAAATCTCTTCTCCCATTCTGTAGGTTATCTTTTAGTTTTGTTGACTGTTTCCTTCACTGTGCAGAAGCTTTTTATCTTGATAAAGTCCCAACAATTCATTTTTGCTTTTGTTTCCCTTGCCTTCATAGATGGGTCTAGTAAGAAGTTACTGTGGCCAAGTTCAAAAATGTTTTTGCCTGTGTTCTCCTCTAGTATTTAATGGATTCTTGTCTCACATTTAGATCTTTCAAGCATTTTGAGTTTACCTTTGTGTGTGGTGTAAGAGAATGGTCCAGTTTTATTTTTCTGCTTATGACTATTTGATTTTCCCAACACCATTTATTGAAGAGGTTGTCCTTTTTCCATTGGATATTCTTTCCTGCTTTGTTGAAGATGAGTTTACCATAGAGTTCAGAGTCCATTTCTGGGTTCTCTATTTTCTTTTATTGATCTCTGTGTCTGTTTTTGTGCCAGTACCATACTGTCTTGATGATCACAGCTTTGTAATATAGATTGATGTCAGGCATTGTGATGCCTCCAGCTTTGCTTTTCTTTTTCAACATTCCTCTGGCTATTTGAGATCTTTTCTGGCTCCACACAAATCTTAAGATTATTTGTTCCAGCTCTATAAAGAAAGCCCATGGTATTTTGATAGAGCTTGCATTGTACTTGTAAATTGCCCTGGGTAACATAGACATTTTCACAATATTTATTCTTCCATTTCATGAGCATGGAATATTTTTCCATCTCTTTATGTCTTCCTCAAATTCTTTCATCAATGTCCTATATAGTTTTCAGATGGATCTTTTACCTCTTTGGTTAGGAGTATTCCTAGGTATCTCATGATTTTTACAATTTACAATTGTAAATGGGATTGATTCCTAATTTCTCTTTCTTCCGTCTCATTGTTAATGTATAAAAATGTCACTGATTTCTGTGCATGGATTTTGTATCCTGCCACACTGCTGAATTGCTGTATGAGTTCTAGCAATCTTGGAATAGAGTCTTCTGAGTTTTCTATATACAGTATCATGTCATCTGTGAAGAGGGAGGGTTTGACTTCTTTGCCAATTTGAATGCCTTTTATTTCTTTTTGTTGTCACTGCAATCACTGAGGCTAGGACTTCTAGTACTATGTTGAACAACAGTGGTGAGAATGCATATCCCTATTATGTTCCTGACCATAGGGGAAAAGCTCTCTGTTTAACCTCCTTGAGAATGATACTCGCTGTGGGACTTTTCCTCTATGGCCTTTATGATGTTGAAGTGTATGTTCCCTCTATCCCTACTTTGTTGAGGGTTTTTATGAAGAAAGGATGTTAAGATTATTTGTTCCAACTCTGTGAAGAAAGTCCATGGTATTTTGATATGGATTGCATTGAACCTGTAAATTGCCTTGTGTAGCACAGATATTTTCACAATATTAATTCTTCCAATCCATGAGCATGGAATATTTTTCCATCTCTTTGTGTCTTCCTGAATTTCTTTCAGAAGTGTTCTGTAGTTTTTAGGGTATAGATCCTTTACCTCTTTGGTTAGGTTTATTCCTAGGTACCTTATGGTTTTGGGTTTTGGGTGCAATTGTAAATGGGATTGATGTTTTACGAATGTTGAACCAACTTTACATCCCAGGATCACTCCCACTTGGTTGTGGTGAAAAATCCTCTTAATGTACTGTTGGATCCTATGGGGGGAATTTTTGCATCAATATTCATCAGGGATATTGGTCTGTAATCCTCCTTTTTGCTGGGGTCTTTGTCTGGTTTTGGAATTAATGTGATGCTGGCCTCATAGAACAAGTTTGTAAGTATTTGCTCCATTTCTATCCTTTGAAACAGCTTTAGTAGAATAGGTATTATTTCTTCTTTAAATGTTTGGTAAAATTCCTCTGGGAAGCCATCTGGCCCAGGACTTTTGTATCTTGGGGGGTTTTTGATGACTGCTTCCATTCCCTTACTAGTTATTGGCCTGTTTAGGTTTCTGTTTCTTCTTGTTTCAGTTTTGGTACTTTGTGGGTTTCCGGAAATGCTTCCATTTCTTCTAGATTGCCTAATTTGTTGGCATATAGTTGCTCATAATACATTTTTAAAATCGTTTTATTTCCTTGATATTGGTTGTGATCTCTCCTCTTTCATTCATGATTTTATTAATTTGAGTCTTTTCTCTTTTGTTTTTAATAAGACTGGCTAGGGGTTTATCTATCTTATTAATTCTTGCAAAGAACCAGCTCTTGGTTTTGTTTATCTGTTCTACAGTTTTTCTGGTCTCTATTTCATTGAGTTTTGCTTTAATCTTTATTAACTCTCTTATTCTGCTTGGCTTAGGTTTTATTTGCTGTTCTTTGTCCAGTTCCTTTAGGTGCGAGGTTAGCTTGTGTATTTGAGTTTTTTCCAGTGCTTTGAGGGGGCTTGTATTGTGATATATTTCCCTCTTGGGGACTGCTTTTGCTGTATCCCAAAGATTTTGTTTTATTTTAATTTTATTTTAATTTTATTTTTAATTTTTATTTATTTATGACAGTCACACACACACACACACACACAGAGAGAGAGAGAGAGAGAGAGGCAGAGACACAGGCAGAGGGAGAAGCAGGCTCCATGCACCGAGAGCCTGACGTGGGACTCGATCCCGGGTCTCCAGGATCGTGCCCTGGGCCAAAGGCAGGTGCTAAACCGCTGCACCACCCAGGGATCCCAGATTTTGAACAGTTGTACTTGCATTTTCATTAATTTCCATGAATCTTTTTGATTCTTCTCTAATTTCCTGGTTGACCCATTCATCTTTTAGTAGGATGCTCTTTAACCTTCATGTGTTTGAGTTTCTTCCAAATTTCTTCTTGTGATAGAGTTCTAGTTTCAAAGTATTGTGGTCTGAATATATGCAGGGGATAATCCCATTCTTTTAGTATCGATTAAGAGCTGATTTATGACCTAGTCTGTGGTCTATTCTGGAGAAAGTTCCATGTGCACTTGAGAAGAATACCTTTAAAATTTTCTCTTTATCTTTGAAATTTGCAAACTTCACTATTATATGTTGGTGTATTGATTGGTTTTTGTTGATTTTAGGAGGGGGTCCTCTCTATCTCTTAGATCTGAATACCTGTTTCCTTCCCCAGATTAGGGAAGTTCCCAGCTATAATTTGTTCAAATATACTTTGTGTCCTGTCTACCTCTTTTGGAATCCCAATATGATGAATATTACTTTCTTCCTCTGTTAATTTTTTTTCTCTTTTTTCCTCTCTTCCTTCCTTTCCATCAATTTGTCTTCTATGTCACTCACTATCCCACTTCATTAACCCTAGCAGATAGAGTATCCAGTTTAGATGACATCTCTTAAAGTATTTTTAATTTTGGCCTGATTAGATCTCAGTTCTTCGGCAAGAGAATCTCTCGAGTCCTTTATGCTTTTTTTCCAGAGCCACCAGTATTAATTGTATTTCTGAATTGTATCTCTGACATGGTGTTTAAATCCACATCTAGTAGGTCCGTAGCAGGGAGTATTACTTCTGGTTCTTCCTTTTGTGGTGAATTCTTCCTTCTAGTCATTTTGTCCAGTGCAGAATGGCTGTATGCATGAGGAGAGTCAAAAATATCAATCATGACCTATGTAAAATACAGTCTTGACAATTCTGAAGAGTTCAGAGACCAGAAAAATAAAAAGAAAAACACAACAAAATAAAACAAAAGGACCATGAAAGTGATAAACAAGATGAAAAAAATTTTAAAAATTTTAAAAAGGGGTGGTAAGGAAATGGTGGTGGAGAGAGAATATAGTCTCACTAAGTAGACCTAGAGCGTGATCCTCATGGTTCTGGGTGTATTTTATTCTGTATATTAGAAGATGTTAAATTCCAAATTTGTATAAACCAGCAAATCTTATATAGAAACCCAGCATCGATCACAAAAACAGAAACAAGATAATAGGGGTGGGGGTGGAATGGAAAGGGAAAATAATAGTCTCACAGACTGAACCAACACGGTGTTCCACTTGGTTCTTTGTGTATTTTGGTCCATGTGTTAGAAGGTACTAACTTCCACCATTATAAAACATAACTAGACAGAAAAACAAAACCCCACAACTCCTATATCTACCAAAATTAAATTGAATATGTTGAAAGGAATCCAAAAATGAAGAATATATCTAAGACATGTAATTGTAGAAATATAAAAGGAAAAAGCTTAAAAATGAAGAGTTAGTAAAATGTTGAGGCAGGAAAAGAGAAAAAACATTGGAAATTTTTAACCTGAAAGATAAATGAATCATAAGGAAACAGACTTTGAGTTCTATATACTACCTTCCCTCATTCCTGGAGCTTTCCAGTGCTGCTTGGTCAGTAAACTTGCTCTTCCCTTGTCCTTCCAGCAGGTCTTCTGGGGGAGGGGCCTGCTGCACTGATTCTCAGGTGTCTGTTCCTGGGCAAAGATGCCCGCCCCCTGCCTGGTGCCCGGCTCAGTGTGAGCTGTTTATCCTGTAAGGCCTTTGTTCCCTAGAGGCTCTACCTGTCCCAGGTGAAAGATGAAAAGTGGCTGCAGCCAGATCTCCAGCCCCAGAGCCAAGAGCTCCCCGTGAGTACCAAACTGCAGACTCCCAGTGCACACTGGCCTGGATGCCCCTGGGTGCAGGCACCGGGCACTGATCTGCACAAATGGAAGTGTGCCCAGCCGCAGCAGAGTTCTCACTGTCCGGTGCCCTCTCCGCTTCCGCCTGTCCCAGAGGGAATGGGGATTGCAGGCTTCATCTGCAGGGGCACCAACTGATGGAGGGCCCAGCTCCACTGGACCTGCTCCTGGGGTCTGCCTCTCCCAAAGGGAATGGAGGGCAGCCACTTCCGTCCATTGCCAGGCTCTAGGGTAAAGAGAGCTCAGGTGCCGGCCCACAAAACCGGCCAGCTTCTCCCAGGTGTCCTGGGAGGTTTGCGGTGCTCCAGCCCTTTACCATCATCCAACTGTGGTTTGCAGTGAGCTTTCTCCCAGGTGCCCTTATTCCTATTGTGTCTCTGGAAATATTGAAACTTCACTTCCCTTCCTGCAACTCTGCCCTATTTCCCCACTGAGTACTTTTCAGTCAGAGAAATATAGCAAATACACAAAGAACCAAGTGGAACACTGTGTTGGTTCAGTCTGTGAGACCATTATTCTCCCTTTCCATACCGCCCCCACCCCTATCATCTTGTTTCTGTTTTTGTGGTCGATGCTGGGTTTTATATAAGATTTGCTGGTTTATACTCAGGTACAGAGTTCTAAAGGTCCCGATTGTCCACTCCACTGCTTTCCTGCCCCAGCTTTCCTCGGCTCCCCCCCTTGTCTTTCTTCTCTGCCTTCCTACCTTGTCAAAGTGATCATGTTTCTCTCTATAGCATTCCAGTTGTTCTCTTTACACCTCAGGTTGAATTCATAGGTGTTCAGAATGTTTTGGAAGTTACCTAGGCACATTTGGTGGACCAGGTGAATCAAGGACTCCTCATCTTGCCTCTCTCTCCTTACTCTAGTTTTAATGAGGGATTTCATTTAGTTAGTTATTTTTTTTTTAATTGAGACTCTGGGACCCTTGGAGAGATTTTCTTATTTTTTTAGATTTCTATGGTGTACTTTAACGTGTGTTTTATAGGCAGTCTAGTTGGGAGCTTCCTCTGCTATTTCTAGTTGGTCATGCTGCCAGATGCCAATGCCAATTCTTTCTTTTGATCAAAGTGTCCATCATTGCCTCTCACCTAGAAAGAAAAACACATTCTATCTTGCCGCTCTTAATTTCACTGTCTCCAATTTTAATTTATCCTGTATATAATTGCCAACTTGATGTATCAGTGAACACGTTAGACATTTTAAATTCAAAGTACCTGGAAACAAGAGTTTCAAGCTCAGGAAAGATAGGGATCCTAGAGATTATTGAGTCACTGATATAATTATAAATGCCATGAGACTGGGTAAGGTTACTGGGGAGACTAGAGTAGTGAGTATAAATAAAAGAGTATTATAGAACACCAATTTCAAGGAGTAGGCAGAGAAAAACAAACTAGGAAAGGAGATTAAGAAGATGAAATGCCAGAAATTGGAAAACAAAGAATGGTATCTCCAAATGTGAGGAAAGGGAGGGTTTCAAGGAGGGGAAATTTATAGGGTCACATGTGGCCAAAAGGGCAAACAAGAGAACTTATCATTTGTTTGATCATTAGAAGATGGATGATTACTGTTGTCAGAAAAGTTTCAGGGCAGCCCCGGTGGTGCAGTGGTTTAGCGCCGCCTGCAGCCGAGGGTGTGATCCTGGAGACATGGGATCAAGTCCCATGTCCTGCTTCCTGCATGGAGCCTGCTTCTCCCTCTTCCTGTGGCTCTGCCTCTCTCTCTCTCTCTCTGTCTCTCATGAATAACTAAATAAAATCTTTTAAAAAAAGAAAAGTTTCAGTGTAGTGGGATCATATGCTAAACAGCAATGACTGTATGAACAAGTAATACAACTTGCTATAATCCTCTCTCCTTTTTCTTCCACATCCACTGAATATATAATGAGTCAGTAAGCTTCCTGAAACAAAAATAATCACAATTGCCTTCTGATCTTCCCTAGTTGAAAGGGATTCAGGCAAATACTGGAGAGGTTAGTAAGAAGGCAAAGGAGGAGATTGGGGATAACAGTCATTAATTTTTTGTTTAGACTTTATTATAGATATTTTATTAGTAAATTTATGTAATCTGGTAGTAATAACTAATGTACATTTCTGATATGTTTTAGTTGAAATCTTTATTTTTATACTATCATATTTCACAATATAAAATAGAGAACAAAGAACTTAACTGCTTGCTTTTGGAGTCAGAAAAACTTAGTTATATCTGTGTAAATCTCAGCGTTCAGACCAAAAAAATTAAAAAAAAAAAAAGACCTTTCTTTCTAAAACTATATGCAAAAGTATATGATCATGACATGCTTTCCTCTCAAGATCTTAAACTTTCTGTAAAGGTAATTAAATTGTAACTTCATGTATCTTAGTATAAAATTAAACTTTCATCAAAAAGAATTATCAAAGTTATACTTCAGGGAAAGAGAGTATGATTGTGAAAAAAGAGTAGAAAAGTAGTACTTTGCATATTTAGAAAATACTTAAAAATATTTAGAAACCATTTATTTCATCATTTTAGAACAGCCTAGGATGTATTTTCTCCAAAACTCACAAATAGGACTTTTGTAATAATACATCCGACTTCTCACCTTTTACCTAAGAAACACAAATGTATAATTCTTTGATTTGTTAATTACTTTTATCCTGCTATATTCTCCATATCCCCATACTTTTCTCCTATAAAACACGATAAAGTTAAAAATTATGAGAGACCTATTTCCTAGGTCAGCCTTTCTCTGTATTCAGCAGCACCTACTCTGGGTTAAGCTTATCCTTGAAAGTTGCATTGGAGGCCTCTATAGGCTCTTTGCCTCAGCTCCTTCTAAGTGCATTAACATTCACATGCAGAAAATCCCAGCAGGCAAATTCCCTATTGCTTGAAAATATTTTTCCCAATGAAGAACAAAAACAATAATACATAAATATATTAAACAAGCAGCTCTCTCCTTTGTGGTTTGTTCACAACTAACATATAACATTTCTTTTTTTCCTTTCAGGTACCAGAGATTTGAAAAGGCATTTCTGTTAGCTGTTGACATTGGTGCTCGTGACCTGTTTATGGTGAGTCATTCCCAAAGATGATTTTGTTCCTTCAGTTCTAAGGCTGAGTAAGTTGTCAGCTTTTGTGACCATTAAAAAGGATTAGTGTCATTTGTGCCTTACACACATGGTGGGAAAGCATTATTCCATCTTGGCTTGCAGCTTTGCCTTCATGAAACTGGTCAATAGCCATCTAGTCTCTTTTGACTTGTTGACATTTTCCTTGCCAGGGCCCAAAGGATATTTTATGTTTTCTAAGAATGTATAATTCTTGAGCTTTTTTCTTCACGTACCTTGATATAAGGGGATGACACCTTTCTATCTAATAAGCTTTAATGTCTTCTTAATCCATTCTCTGAAGTACAGCTACAGAAGCTAGGACATTAGGCAAAATATGTGCCATAAATTTTGAATGTGCTCAGTTTATCCCTTAGACTTTAGTGTGAAGTAACAAGTTATGAATGTTCTCACTTATATTTTTTAATTAACCACAGTTCACAGTAGATGCAAGGGGTTATAAATTCATATACACTTTAGTCATCCATTTATTAGCTAACAGTAAAATTGGCCAGCTTTTTACAGATCCTTGTGCTCTGTATCAGTTTCGTATAAGATCTTTTACCACAATGTCACAGTGAGATCAGATGTTCCTTTTCTGGTTTCCTAGCATATTCTCCATTAGAAACTTCACTGTTATCAAAGAAACAGTTAAGCAAATTTCTTGAAAACAAACAAAATTCTGGAAGTCTCTTTTACCTGAATCTTCTGCACAATGAAGACATTTTTGTAGTTTAAATTAAGCTTTGATGGTTTAGATGTTAAAATGGATTTATGGCTTTAGGTCACTTGTCTTTGGAATGAGTTTGTTGTTCAAATTCTAAGTTTCCATTATTCAATTATATTGTGCTTTCATTAATTATGAAAAAAATCTTTGTAATCATGAAAAAATCTTTGTAATTCCTTCAAAAGTATGAACCTTCTGTTATTTATCATCTGTATTTTGTATTTTGTTCTGTCAAATTGAACAGGCATATTCATATATAGAGGGATGGTTTTACTCTTTGACTAATATTTGTGCATATTGAGATCACAGTGTCAGAAATTAGAATACTTTTTAGATTTTTTGATCCCACTGACTTTCTCTTTATCTCTACCTTTTCACCTCTGCCACAATTCACTCTAGTAAAGGTATATTGTCTTCGTATTTCTTTACTTGTAATGTTTTGGGGTCTTAGTGGGGCTAATGTACTGAAAGACTTCATAAACTGGTAAGTAGTATACAGATATCATGTGTCACTACTGCTAAGATGGAAAAAAACTATTATTATTATTATTATTGTTATTATTATTATTATTATTATTATTATTACATGACCATGTAAGAAATAATGAAGACCTGAAACAGAGCCTGAATTATACAAATATAAAGGACAGGACATTTTGTAAGCAAAATCAATACAGTTCAGCAATGCCTTAGACGAAAATAAAATATTTTGATTGTAAGATAAATAATACTATAATAGAAAGTAAACAATACCATAAAATATAGAGAACAAAAGTAAAAACCACTTAAATTCTTCCAGTCTAGAAATGAACATCCTTTTTTAAATTTTATTAAAGTTCGATTTGCCAACATATAGTGCTCATCCCATCAACTGCCCCCCTCAGTGCCCATCACCCAGTCACACCATCCCCCTGCCTACCTCCCCTTCCACTACTCCTTGTTCGTTTCCCAGAGTTAGGAGTCTCTCATATTTTGTCATCCTCTCTAATTTTTCCCACAAAATGAACATCCTTTAAAATACCTTTCTATGTGAATATATGCTTTTTGTTTATAACTTGAGGTTTTAAATTCAACAATATAACACAGTTTTCCATATCAGTAAACATAAGTCTATATCATTTCTTTAACATTTACATTGTACTCCATTTTATGGTTGGTATTGTGATAAAAACAGGAATGCAGATCAACGGATAGAATAAAGGGTCCAGAACTGAACCCATGCGTATAGAGTCAACTAGTCTTTGACCAAGAACACACAATGGGGATAGGATAGTCTTTTCAATAAGTAGTGGTAGGAAAATTGGATGTCCACATGCAAAAGAATGAACCTGGACCTTACACCCCTCACAAAAACTAACTAAAAATTAATTCAAGACTTAAATGTAAGACCTGAAAACATAAAACTCCTAGAAGAAAACATCAAGAATAAGCTTCTTGATATTAGTCTTGGCAATTTGGGGGGTGGGGTGGGGTGAGGTGGAGGGTGAGGATAAGACAACAAAAGCATAGGCCACAAAAACTAAAATACAAGTGGGACTAGGGGCGCCTGGGTGGCTTAGTGAGTTGAGTATCTTAATCTTGGCTCAGGTCTTGATCTCATGGTTGTGGGTTCAAGGCTCACATTGGGCATGGAGTCTACCTAAAAAAAGAAAAAGAAAGAAAAAGAAAATAAGTGGGACTACATTAAACTAAAAAGCTTCTGCATAGCAAAGGAAATAGTCAAAATAATGAAATGGCAATCTACGAAGGGGAGAAAATATTTGAAAATCATGTATTTGATAAGGGGTTAATATCCAAATATAGGAGGAACTAATACAACTCAATAACAACAACAACAACAAATCAAATAATTCAGTTGAAAAATAAACAAAGGATCTGAAAATACATTTTTCCAAAGAGAACATACAACAAGTACATGAGAAGGTACTCAACATCACTATTCATCTGGGAGGTTCAAACCAAAACCGTAATTTGATAACACCTCATACCTGTTAAGATGCCTTTTATCAAAAAAGAGATTACAAAGATTGACAACGATGTGGAGTAAAGGAAACCCTTGTTCACTGTTGGTGGGAGTGTAAATTGGTACAGCCACTGTGGAAAACAACATGGAGGTTCCTCAAAAACAAAACAAAACTACTACATGACCCAGCAATCCCACTTATGGGTAAAGATCCAGAGGAAACAAATCAGTATTTGAAGAAGTATCTATCCATGTCTACTGCAGCATTATTCACAATAGCTAAGATGTGGAAACAACCTAAGTGTCCATTGACAGATGAAGGGAATCTTGGCATTTGCTGTATCATTGATGTACCTGGAGGGCATTACTAAGTTAAATAAGCCAGATAGAGAAAAGACAAATACTGTATGGCATCAGTTCTATATGGAATCTTAATAAATAAAACCCAATTTCATAGAAATATAGAATAAAATGGTGGTTGCCAGGGGCTCGTTAGTGCTCTTTGTGCCACTATAAAAATCTTACTGCCTCAAGGTCTTGAAAAAATTTTTAAGGTTTCGTTTTTAAATAATTTCTACACCCAGCATGGGGCTTGAAGACACACCCCCTTCCCAGATCAAGAGTTGCATGCTGTACTGACTAAGCCAGGTGCCCCAAAATTCTTTTTATTTTGCAGAATTTGTATTTTTAATGTTAACTTTTAAGCCTACAATCTACCTCTGTGGAGATTCAGCAAAAAATTTAAAAAAAAAAAGGAATACCACATGATCCAATAATTCTGCTACTGGATATTTACCCAGAGAAAATGAAAACACTAATTGGAAAAGATATATGCACCCCTATGTGTATTGCAGCATTCTTTACAATAGCTAAGATACAGAAGCAACCCAAGTATCCATCCATAGATGAAAGGATAAATAACATGTATTATATATAGATACACACAATGGAATATTAGCCATAAAAAAAGAAATCTTGTCATTTGTGACAACATGATGGACCTAGGGGATGTTATGCTAAATGAAGTAAGTCAGAGAAAGACAAATACAGTATTATTTCACTTATATGTGGAAGCTAAAAATAAAAACAAGTGAATAGACAGCAAAAAGAAACAAATGGGCTCATAAATAAAGAGAACAAAATGGTGGTCATCAAAGTAGAGGGGTGTAGGAGGATGGGCAAAGTACATGAAGGGGATTAAGAACTACAACCTACAAATATAAGTTAGGAATATGAAAAGTACAACATAGAGAATAGAGTCAATAATATTGTAATAACGTATTTGACAAATGGCAACTACACTTGCCATGGTAATCATTGCATAATGTATAGATTTGTCGAACTGCTATGTTGTACAACTGCAAATAATGTAATACTGTATGTCAACTGTAATTCAATAAAAATAAACCAATCAAATGCCCATATAAATGTGTATATCTACTACTACACTTGGTCCTTAATTGCCTTACTTTATAAATATTTATATTCAATAGTGTAAGTCTTCCAAGTTTGTTTAAATGTGTTGTTCTTATGCTAATTTGTGATAGATGCTTAAGTCATGGATTTTTCAGCTTCTGTTTCCTAATGTATGCATTCAAGGGTATAATTTCCATTTAAGCATGACTTTGATTGCATTCTGACAATCTTATGTGTATTTTTCATTGTCATTCAGTTCAACATATTTCTAACATTCTGTTGGGAATTCTTCTTTGCTTTAGGTTTCTTAAAAGTTTATTTCCTAATTTCAAACAACATTTTCTAGGGAAACACACACACACACACCTTAACCTGTTCTGTATTATATCAACCTTTTGAAATTTATTGAAACGAACTAGGGGTGGTAGAAGGGGAAGAGGGCGGGGGGTGGGAGTGAATGGGTGATGGGCACTGGGTGTTATTCTGTATGTTAGTAAATTGAACACCAATAAAAAAATAAATTAAAAAAAAAAAAGAAAAGAAATTCCCTTATGGCTCATTATATGGTCAGTGGCAAGATTTCCATGTACATTTTTTTAAAAGACTTTTATTTATTTAATCATGAAAGACACAGAGAGAGACACTGGCAGAGGGAGAAGCAGGCTCCATGCAGGGAGCCAGATGTGGAACTCAATCCTGGACCTCTGGGATCACACGCTGGGCTGAAGGTGGCACTAAACTGCCGAGCTACCTGGGCTGCCTGATTTCCATGTACATTGAAGAGAATGTGCAGTCTACAGTTCACTGTTGAATGCAGTGTTCTATATAAATCAAGTTTGTTAGTCATGTTTTTCAGTTCTTCTATATCCTCACTGAGACTGGTGTTTTAAATTTTTCCTTTATAATTGTCGACCTACCTTTTTTGTTTTATTTAATGTTGTGTGGTTAGGTGCATGCCAATTTAGAACTGTTATATTTTCTTTGTATATTGAGCCTTCATCATTATGAAACATTCTATTTTCTAGTAATGCTTCTTGCCTTAAAACCTACTACATTCATCTCAAAGTATACCTACACCAGTTTTATTTTGGTTTGTATTTGCTTCACATATCATGTATCCATGTCCCCTTATGTAAGTTATATCTTTTATAAGCAACATATATTTGTATATTTATAATCAGCTGTCACAACCTTTGTCTTTTAATTTGATTATTTAATTGAATTATAATATAAATAATACAATTGTATTTGTCCTACTCTCTTTCTTTTCTATTTTCCCACCTATTCTATGTCCTTTTATCTAACTACCCTTGCTCTTTTTTATGTTAACTATGTTATTCCATTTTTCCCTTGTATTAGCTTATTAATTACATTTTTCCTCTAATTTTTTCTCTTGACTACTGTGCTTTTGGTGGATTTTTCTGTTCTTGTTTTGAGGTCATTTGGTCTTATGTCTTTGTTCTTTTTTTTAATTGAATGTTGGACATAGAATTTTTAAAATGTGATAATTTGAGGCTATGTATGATGTTGTTTTTACTTTTGCTTCTGGCAAGTCATTAGGGTATGGGTTAAATGATACCTTAATCCATTCTGGGATTGAGTTTATTTGAAGATGAGTTTCAGTCTAAGAGCTGGCTTATTTCTACTTTATACTTACATCAAGAATGTAGCCCCTCAGGAGTCTAGTTGGAAGCCCTGCTTGTTCAGCAGACCCTGATGTATAACTTGGTAGCCTTAGTCCATTGACTCTTACCTAAAGCTCTGTGGCAGTTTCTCAACTTCTTAAACACTACTTTCTTTCTTTCTTTTTTTTTTTTTTTTAATTTTATTTATTTACTCATGAGAGATCAGAGAGAGAAAATAGAGACACAGGCAGAGGGAGAAGCAGGCTTCATGCAGGGGGCCTGACATGGGACTCTATCTGGGGTCTCCAGGATCACGCCCTGGGCTGAAGGCGGTGCTAAACTGCTTGAGCCACCTGGGCTGCCCTAAACACTACTTTCTGTTAAGTTTCTCACCCCCTTGGCCGCCAATTACATATTGGCAAATGCTTTGAAAAGCAAAAGCAGCACCAAATGTCAGACTTACCTTTTTGGGCTTTACTTCTGTCTAGAATCTTGGGCCTTCAAATACTTGCTGTCTTGGTACTTCTCCAGTGTCTTCAAACAGAATTTTAAAAATTATTTTATCCAGCTGTTTAGTGCTCTCAGCAAGAGTACTGGTTTGATATATCCTTATCTGGATTACTGGAATCAGAAATTCTGCAGAATATTTTTGGGAGGTGAGTGAAGTGTTAAAAATTGGCACTAGCTGCTTTCCAATTCTGGATAACCCCCTGCAGTGTGCTATTACGTTTGAACTATTGATCACTAAGAGCCTTACATCTCACAAATTCTACTTTAAAGCATGACATCCGTTTTATACCCAAAATGGAGCAAATGGGATTTTATAAGATATATACAAGGATTTATTGTTTAATTATAGTAAAAGCACTAAAAAAAGAAAACCAAGCACAAAAACCTAAATTTTTAGAATTTTAACTTATTTTCAAAAAAGTAAAAAAAAAAAAAAGTCTCAGCCCTTCTTGATGAAAAATTGTATTAATCTTATAAGGTGAATAATGCAGATCTTTCCTTCTGATAATAGCAGAAGATATTTGTGTTTATGCTTGCTTAAATTTATAGTCTGTCTTTCTTGAGGGTATGCCAAGTGCTTTATGATTATCAGCAACAAAATCATTACATCTCACAAAATTAAAGCAGTTAGCTTTTCTTGATCATTATACCAGATAATGTCTTATATGATGGTATATTATGTCAATATAACATATATATTTTATAAATTGCCTTATTTAATTTTCATAATAATCCTAACCAATAGAATTATTATACCTACCTTATAGTTGATACTGTTTATAAGGAAAACTTAGAATTGTGAGTCAAATTCAGGTGTGTTTGACTCTAAAGTTCACGCTATTTCTATTTATACCAAACTACGAATATAAACTAAAAATTTGGAAGTTTTTTCAGAGCTCAGTGATTTATGACTTGATGACTCCCCATAACTAAATTCAAAAAACTATTCTTTTCTTTTATTCTTTATCAGAATTAAAAAGTTATCAGCAAGAATGTTTATTGCAGAATGACATCAGATCTAGCTTGATTTACAGAACCCTAGTTTTATTTAGAATATTATTCATCCAGATTAAGATGAATTAATCTTTAATCTGTAATAATAGGAAGTGTACAGTGAATATAGAAAGGACCACAGAAAAATAACACCAATTTCCCATTTCCCTATTTTTCATTCTTGGCTCCAGGAAGAATACTTTCATATGTTTAGTGATAGTTTTCTTAAAGACAGGTGTGGTATATGCCAAACGTGATATTGATCAATCTACCAGACTAGACGTCTGCTCTTGGAGAACCCATCTGCATCTTGGGAGATACAAAGAAGAGTTGTTCCTTAAAGTACATATGAACTGATAGGTATGACACTCTTTAAAGTGTGTCCCCTTGGGATCCCTGGGTGGCGCAGCGGTTTGGTGCCTGCCTTTGGCCCAGGGCGTGATCCTGGAGACCCAGGATCGAGTCCCACGTCGGGCTCCCGGTGCATGGAGCCTGCTTCTCCCTCTGCCTGTGTCTCTGCCTCTCTCTCTCTCTGTGACTATCATAAAAAAAAAAAAAAAAAAAAAAAAAGATGCTAATTCTCAAAGATATAAAAAATATTAAAAAAAATAATAATAAAGTGTGTCCCCAATTTCCTGTCCTTCAAAAAAAAATTACCTTCTCATTGATCCCTATGGTTCATTTCCTACCAAAACTCAAGCAAAAAGGAATAATTATATAATCAATATTTGCTCAACTCCTTTAAAATATTACTGGTAAGAGAAAAGGATGTTCCACTTCCAGCTAATGGACAAATTGGTTTTCAGACTTGCCCGCCCACTCTAAACTACTATAAAAGTGAGCAAAATATGACAACTCTATTTAGACATTGGACAGTAAGCCCTGCAAGACTTTGCTTCTTAAAAAATGGGGAATACACAGAAGTCTTTCTCTGTAATTCTGAGAGCAGAGACCAGTGATGTCTCTCAACTGGAGAGCCAGAGTTAAGAGTTTAGAATTCAGAGATGATGAGTGATCTAGAATTTGTTGGGCAGGATACCAGAATCGGAAAATCTGTGCGAAGAGTAGAGACTCAGAAGTCTACAAGGTGGTTCCTCTGATAGTCAATGGAAAGCTAAGCCTCAAGAACACAACGCCTACCAAAGAGTCACTACTGTGAAACTGAGAACTAAATGGAGAGGCTTCATTATTCTGAGAGACACTGGAATTCTGGATCAAAGTGAAGCAACCTCATTGGGCATTTGCATGAAACCCCAGACATGCCGTGTTTGATGATAAAGGTCATATCCCAGAACTATGCACAAAACTGAAAGAGATCTGCCTTTAAAAATCACAAAACTGGGATCCCTGGGTGGTGCAGCGGTTTAGTGCCTGCCTTTGGCCCAGGGCGCGATCCTGGAGACCCGGGATCGAATCCCACGTCGGGCTCCTGGTGCATGGAGCCTGCTTCTCCCTCTGCCTATGTCTCTGCCTCTGTGTGTGTGTGTGTGTGTGACTATCATAAATAAATAAAAATTTAAAAAAATTAAAAATCACAAAACTAACTTGACAGGATCAGAAGAATCCACCACTAACTTAATGCCCTTCTAGTACAAAAATCAACATCCTTTAAAGAAAGACAGTATTACCCAAACTCCTTATAATGTGATGTCCCCTATGCATAGCACACAATAACACATTACTAGACATTTCACATGTCTAGTAATGAACCAGGAAAAGAACCAAGAAAATGTGATGTATAATGAAGAGGAAAAGAAGCTAAAGGTAGCAGATCCTGAGAGGACCCAGATATTGAAAAATGAGGGAAAAAAATTTTTGAGCAACTGTTAAGGTCAAGAAAGGAAAAGATGAGCATAAATGCTTGAATATATAGAGATTCTCAGCAGAGATAAGAAAACTGTTTTTAAGGGGGCAAAAGAAATTCTAGAACTGAAAAATGTAAAATCTGAAATGAAAAATTCCCTGGATAGGTTTAGCAAAAGATTGTAATAAAGGGTCAATGGAAAGACATCAAGACAGATCAGTTGAAATCATCCAATCTTAATAAAAGGAAGGGAAAATATTATAAAATTTAATAAAGACTAAGGGACGCCTGGATGGCTTAGCAGTTGAGCGTCTGCCTTCAGCTCAGGACATGATCCCAGGTCCTGGGATCGAGTCCCGCATCGGGCTCCCGGTGGGGAGCCTCTTGTGTCTCTGCCTCTTTCTCTGTGTCTCTCATGAATAAATAAATCTTTAAAAAATTAGTAAAGGCTAAATAACTCATGAAACCAAAATTAAGTGATCTAAAATACACATCATTGGTGGAAAACAGTCTATAGTTCCAAGAAGTTCAGTGAACTCCAAATAGACAAAGCAACACTCAGGCATACCACATATTGGCACAGCTTATCCAAACTACTGACAAACAATGGTGAAGTGAAAAATCTTAAAAATACCCAGAAAATAAACAAACAAAAAAGGACATAGAAGGACCAACTAATATGAATTATGACTGACCTCTCAATAGAAAAATGATGCCAAAAGCTAATATCACATCTTTAATGTACTGAAAAATAACTCACAATACAAAATTTTATATCCAGTGAAAATTACCTTAAAATTGTGAAATTAAGACACTTGTGAAAAGTGGCACAATATTAATTTTCTAAGTAGACTGTGATAAATTAACACTGTATTATAGTGCCTAGAGGATTGTCTCAAACATTTATATGGATATGCAGCTTAAAAAAGTCAATAGAAGAAATTAAAAAAAAAAAAAAAAACGTATAAAATACTCAACCCAAAAGAGAGTAAGACAAGAAGGAAGGTAGAAAACAAGTAGCAAGATGGTATACTTAAATCTAAACATTTATAATTATATTAAATTCAAATTAACTGGACACTCCCATTAAAATGTAGATTGGATTTGTTTTTAAGTCTGAGTTTGTCAAACTGGATAAAAAGCAAGACTTACTTATATTCTGTCTGTCAGAGAAACATTATAGCTATTATGACACAATTGTAAAAAGATATAACATGCAAAGCATAGGTACCAAAGTAGATTTCAGAACAAAGGAATTAATACAAGATATAAAGAGAGAGAGGAAAAATAGACAATGCAGTAATTCACAGAATAAGTAGTACAAAAAAATCCATAAGGATATAGAATAGATGAACCTATCCACCAGTTTCACCTGACATTTTTTTATATTCAACAACTTGAGAATGTGCATTCTTTTCAAATGCGCGTGGAATATTCACTAAACATAGATTATGTGCTGGTCCATAAAATAAAGCACAGTACACTTTAGAAAACTGAACTATGACAGCAAAGGGGTTAAATTACAATTCAATGACATTCAAATTATCAACAAAGTCCCCATATATTTACATATTAAACAGTATTTCTCTAAAAGTCTCATAGGTCAAAGAAGAAATCAAGAGAATTTAGGAAGTATTTTGAATTGAATTTTATCAAAATATGTGGGATGATTATAATCAATTGTATAAGTTTCTTTTGAGTCCATAATGGTACAAGTAAGTACATAAATAAATAAATAAACTCAACTAATAAATGTAAAAGGAATGATAGAATGACAAAATCACAATTTGGCAGACATCATAGAAATAATGGAGTAGGGCAAGAATAATTAATGGATGCTATAACTGTGAAAGTTTCCTGAAATACAAGGTATTTACATTGTTCAAAATATTTCCTCACGTAGTATGTGTTATTTACAAAAGGAAAAAAGAGTAACTTTACGGTGGAGAAGGCTGGTAGACATCATGTTAATTAAGTGATCAAAATACCATCATTAATAATAGAACAAATCAAACTAATTTGCTATCTTATATACTACAGTAAGAACACAACAGCCCTTCTGTGGTATTCCTGCCAAAAAGGGCATAACTGGCATCTAATCCTGAGGAAATGACAGTTGAACCCAAATTGAGGGACATTATAAAACTAACCTATATTCAAAAAAATGCCAAATTCATGTAAATGAAAGAAAGACTACAGAATTTATGTATAGTCAAGGAGTCTAAAGAGATCACAACTAAATCCATCAAGAAATTGATCTTTGTGATATGAAGAACATTACTGGAACAATTGGTCCAATTTCAGTCATTTAAGCTAGAATGTTATCAGTGCTAACCTTACGATTTTGATGACTTGATTGTGGTTATATAGGAGAATATCCTAATTAGTAGGAAATAGGCACTAAAGTATTCAAAAGTGCGTTGGCAACTTCCTCTCAAATAATTCAGAAAGAGAAATCCTCATCCTGTATTTCAAACTTCTCTATAACTCAGAGATTGCTTGAGATTTTTTTTTTTTTTTTAAAGAAAGAAAGAGTCTCGTCACAGCTCTGGACTCTTTATTGTCCAGGTTTTTCTAGGTAGAAGCAGTGTGGTTTGGGGGTCTGTTTCTGTTGGTCACAGAAATGCTGCTTTTAATTTTTTGTCTTTGGGATCTTACTCCGCTTTTGAAAATTCAGGTAACGTCTCCAACCTAATTATTACTGTGGCATAAAACCACTCATTTGCCACCCAAGTTTGTTTCTCTGGCCCCATGTTGGATAGCATGAAGATGAGTATGCCTTCTGAACATTCTCATGTTGGCATCCCTAATTACCTTGGCCATTGGCACAGGACCAGTTGGAATGTCAAGTGTGTGCCGTTTGATAATGCTATAAAAAGACCTATAGCTGCTGCTCTCCAGCCATCTGTGCCTTCCCTTGGCATGACACTATTGGGTAGTTTGTCTTTCATTGGCATGATTTCTGTAGTGTGCCTTACATCTGCCACTCCTAGGCACTTGCTTGGTGATCAAGTTGACACAAAATTGCTTCTTTGGCACTGTTTTATATAGAGGAGTTTTATACCTGCTAACTTCTGAAACAAGAATTACCATTTATTACATACAATATAATTGTAATTTTAAGTATTATGACTGTAGATGTTTTTGGCTTCTACTGACTCAGACTTAGCCATTTGGACTTCCAATTTCAGTTTTCCCAGTCAGAAGTCTTCACTCTGAAAAATTAACTTCTAAGTGAAATGTACCTCTTCTGTTTTAAGACACTGGATTGCGTGCACACATCAACCTCTCCCTCCTGTGCCAAATCTCTAGAAATGATGAAACGTGTGTGTTTGTGTTTAAAATTTATAACTGGAATTCAAAACAAGAATGCATGATGGACCAGAAGCTGTGAGGAATCCACTGAAAGCTGTAAAGCAGACAAAATCAGATTGAAAAAGAAAGCAGAAACCTGAATGTCAAGAAAATACTGCTCCCAAAGTTGGAAAAAGCACCAAAAGTTCTCCATTGCCTATGGAAGGAGATAACTAGGAATTGGAAAAATATTCCTTGGCAAGCAAGGATGAATAATCAGGGTGCAGTAGGGTGCATGAGAGGAGAAAAGTCAAAATAAATAAATACTAATTACACCAGGTACTATTAGAAAAGTAAGTTGAAATGAGTATATTAAGAATTTAAGACTATACACAAGAAAAATAGGAGTAGATGGTGTTATGGAATAAATTGTGTCCTCATGCCCTCCTAAATCCATATGTTGAAGCTCTAATGCTCAGTGTGACTGTACTTGGAGATAGGCCATTAAAGTGGACCCCTAATGCAATATGAGGGTGTCTTTATAAAAAAGAAGAGTCACCAGGGATGCATGTGCACAGAGGAAAGGACATGAGAGTTTACAGCAAGAAGGTGGCTATCTGCAAGCCAAGGAGAGAGGCCTCAGGAAAAAACAAACCTGTCAACAGCTTGATCTTGGAATTCTAACCTCCCAAATTGTGAAAAGATACATTTCTGTTGTTGAAAGCACCCAGCCTGTGGTATTTTATTATGGCAGAACTATCAGATTAACACAAGTAGCATAACCTTAGAACCTGTAAATAGGACAAATAGAAGAAAGAAAGATTGATAAATTATTAAAAAACAAATCAAAAGGAAATCACTAATGACATAGTATATAGAAAACAAAAAGCTGTCAAGAATGGTCAATAATTATAATGTGAATGAATGAAGTTTACCTGTTGAAAATCAGAGACCATAAGATTGGATTTTTAAAGTATACAGATATATGTTACATACAGAAAAACCCTCCAAACCCAAAGTTACATAGAAAAGTTCAAATGGAAAAAGACACACAAATAAATGCTGCCAGAACTAAGTATCAGACAAAATATATGAACACAAAAAGATTAAAGAAGGAAAAGAGTGAGATACTTTAAAAATAGGTCCCAATATTTGATCTTTGATTTAATATATCTCTTTTCAAAAGTTGGTACCTTACCCTGTGATCCCCATAAATGTGAGCTGGACTTAGTAACTCACTTCAGTTATGACTTCTGGAACTAGGTAATATAATGTATTGTGGCTTCCTTTTTGATCCCTTTGCCTCTGAGCACTTGATCTGCAGGAAGCTAGTTGCCAGGTCATGAGGACATTCAGGCAACCTCATGGAGCGGTCTATGCGGTGACGTGCCAATTATCTTGTGAAAAACCTCCTGCTAAAAACATGTGAGTGAGGCACCTATCTAAGAAGTAGGTCTTTCACCCTCAAACTTTCAGATGACTACAGCTCTGGTCAGCATCTTGACTGCTACCTCATGACAGGCACTGAATCAGAATCACCCAGTTAAGTTGTCCTATATTCTTGACCTTCAGAGATTGTGACGTAATCACTGTTTATTGTTTTAAGCTGCTAGTTTTAGGGGTAGTTTGTTATGCAGCAGTAGGCAACTAATACAAAGAGATCCTTCATTATTATGTAGTTGACAATAGAAGTAACACATCACATAGGTATAGCACTATTCATTTAACTACAGAGCTCCAAAAGGTTTTTGTTTTTGGAAAGAAAAAGCTTCAATGGAAAATGGGAAAAAATCCACAAAATGCAGGATTTTAGCACACATTTCTCAGAAAACTGTATACTAAGAAGGGAATAAACAGTAGGGATCTTGAGGGTTTGAATAATATAACTGGAAAACTTGAGCTAACGAAGATACATTTAATAAACAAGAATACACATTATTAACACAATGACAAAATCAATCACAAATGATCATATCCAAGCTACCAAGGACATCTCAACAAATTGAAAAAGCTATCATAGAGGCCATGTTTAGTGACTTCTAAGCAATAAATGTAAAAATAAACCACACAAAGATTGCCCTGCTAAAATAGAACATGTTACTGAAAATTTGGCAGTAGACTGTTTCTTAAATTGAAGTGTAATTAACATACAATGTTATATTAGTTTCAGGTGTACAGTATAATGATTGAACAATTCTGAGCACTATCCTGTGCTCATCATGATTAATGCCCTCTTAATCCCCTTTATCTATGTCACCCTCACTTCCCCCTCCCCAGCAATCACCAGTTTGTTTTCTGTAGCTAAGTGTTTGGGTTTTTTGTCTCTCTTTCCTGTGTTTGTTCATTTGTTTTGTTTTTTAGATTCCACATGAGTGAAATCATATAGTATTTGTCTTTCTGTCTGACTTATTTCACTTGGCATTATACCCTTCAGCTATATCTATGTTGTCACTAATGGCAATTTTTAATTTTTTAAAGCTAATATTCCATAATACATATAAACACATCTTCTTTATCCATTTATCTCTGGATTCATACTTGGGTTGCTCCCGTATCTTAGATATTATAAATAATGCAATAAATATAGAAGTGCATATATCTTTCTGAATTAGTGTTTTCATTTTCTTTGGGTAAATACCTGGTAGTAGAATTACTGGATCATATGGTAATTCTTTTTTCAATTTTTGAGGCACCTCCATACTGTTTTCCGTTGTGGCTGCACCAATTTGCATTCTTACCAACAGTGAGCAAGGGTTCCTTTTTCTCCACATCCTAACCAACACTTGTTATTTTGTTTTTGAATCTACCATTCTAACAGGTATAAGGTGATATCTCATTGTACTCTTGGTTTGTATTTCCCTGAGGATGAGTGATGTTGAACATCTTTTTGTGTATCTGTTGGCCATTTGTATGTTGTCTTTGGGAAAATGTCTATTCAGGCCTTCTGCCCATTTTTAATTGGATTTTTATGGGGGTTTTTTGGCATTGTGTAAGTTCTTTATGTATTTTGAATATTAACCCCTTATCAGATACGTCATTTGCAAATATCTTCTCTCATTCAGGAGGGTCACCCCTTTCATTCTGTTGATGTTTCCTTCACTGTGCAGAAGCTTTCATTTTGGTGTAGTCCCAGTAGTTTAATTTTACTTTTGTTTCCCTTGCCTGAGAAGAAATATCTAGAAAAATATTTCTATGGCTGATATCAAAGAAGTTACTGCCTATGTTCAATTCTAGGATTTTTATGGCTTTAGGTCTCACATTTAGGTCTTTAATCCACTTTGAGTTTATTTTTGTGTATAGTGTTAGAAAGTGATTCAGTTTCATTCTTTTGCATATACCTGCCCAGTTCTCCCAGCACCATTTGTTGAAAAGACTGACTTTTCCCCATTGTATATATTCTTATATTCTTAGTCATAGATAAATTGAGCATAAAAGTATAAATTTATTTCTGGGCTCTCTATTCTGTTTCCTGGATCTATGTCTCTTTTCTGTGCCACTACCATACTGTTTTGATTATTACAGCTTTATACTAGACCTTAAAATCTGGTATTAGTACCTCTAGCTTTGTTCTTCCTTCTCAGAATTGCTTTGGCTATTCAGGGTCTTTTTTTAGTTCCATACAAATCCAAATTTTGGATTATTTATCCTAGTTCTATGAAAAATCTTGTTAGTATTTTGATAGGGATTGCATTAAATCTGTATATTGATGTGATATATAATGTTGATTGATATGTGAACATCGAATCACCCTTGCAGCCCAGGAATAAATCCCACTTGATCATGGTGAATGATTTTTTTTTAAATGTATTGTTGGATTTGGTTTGGTGCTATTTTGTTGAGGATTTTTACATCTAGATTCATCAGAAATAGTTTGTAGTTTGTAGTTTCCTTTGTTTTGTAGTGCCTTTTTTCTGGCTTGGTATTGGGGTAATGCTGGCCTCACAAAACAAATTTGGAAGGGCAGCCCAGGTGGCTCAGTGGTTTAGTGCCGTTTCAGCCCAGGGCCTGATCCTGAAGGCCCAGGATCAAGGCCCACATTGGGCTCCCTGCATGGAGCCTGCTTCTCCCTCTGCCTGTGTCTCTGCCTCTCTCTCTCTCTGTGTCTCTCATGAATAAATAAATAAAATCTTTAAAACAAGACCAAAATGAATTTGGAAGCTTTCCTCCCTCTTCTGTTTTGTTTTGTTTTTCGGGGGGCGGGGGGCAGGTTTGGAATAGTTTGAGAAGAATGTTTAAATGTTTGGTAAAATTCACTTGTGAAATCATCTGGTCCTGGACTTTTGTTTGTTGAGAGTTTTTGATTATTGATTCAATTGCTAGTAATTGGTCTGTTCAAATTTTCCATTTCATCCTGTTTCAGTTTTAGGGATTATATGTTACTAGCAATTTATCCATTTTTTCCCTAGGTTTTTTAATTTGTTGGTACATGATTTTTCATAATATTCTTTTATAATCCTTTGTATTTCTGTAGTGTTGATTGTTACTTCTCCATTTCTGATTTTATTTGAGTCCTCTTTTTCTTGGTGAGTCTGGATTATCAGTTTTGTTTACCTTTTCAAAGAACCAGCAGCTAGTTTCATTAATCAGTTCTATTGTTTTTTAGTCTCTATTTCATTTAATTCTTCTCTAATCTTTATTATATCCTTCCTTCTAGTGGCTTTGGGTGTTAACAGCATGCTTCTTAATAACTCTTGGGCTAAAGGTGGAAAATATAAACTTTTAAAATGAATGACAATAAAAATACTATATATCAAATCTTGGCTTGCAGCCAAGCATTAATACTCAAAAGAAATTTATAGCCTTAAATCCATTAATTTTAAAACTTTTTGAAATAAATCATATGTGCTTTCATCTAAAAGGGTAAGGAAAGGCAAATAAATCCAAGGAATGTAGAAAAATGAAATTAAGATAAAAGGAGATATTAAATGAAAATTTTAAAAGTAGAAATTCTTACAAAAATGAAAGCCATTTTCTAGAAAAGACTTGTATGATACTAGTTTGGAAAACAGGATCAAGATGCACAGAAGAAGAAAACAAAAACAAAATTAGAATTGGAAGGACAAAACTACAGAGAAAGGAAATTGGCTTATCTCCTGAAGTGTTTAAACATCTAAAATGGTATTTGGATCTCAGGACACAAACAGGGTCCAACATTACATTTGGTTGGTGTGTCTCAGATGTTTATTTTAATATGAACTCTAGCTACCTCACTTTTGTGAGGTACCTCATGTGTTTTGCAATTTCGTTTTTGAATAAACTAAGCAGGGTTTCTCATATTTTGAATTGTACCAGTTGCATTATCTTTGGAGTGCTTAACATAAAAACAAAGAAAAAAGAAAATTACTATCTGTTTATTTTGTATTTTGGACAAAGATGCTTCATACATACTCTGTATCAACTGACAATGTTAGGTCTTCTTTTTTTTTTTTTTTTTTTGTAATATTAAGGTTGATTGGTGGATTCAGGGTTTATCGATCTAATCCAGTCATTATAAAGTTCTTCTGAAGCTTTCTGCCTATATAGCTTCGGTCACTGCCATTACATCTGCTATTTCATTAGTGCTGCAAAGCGGTGATATTCTATTGGTCCTTCTTCATTTGTTAGCTGCAATTATTAAAATCTTTCATTTTCCTCCCTGCTATTCAGTTATTCTGAGGTACATTTCTTGTAGGAAAGAAAAGGCAAGTGCTGGATTCTTTATCTGTGTTTTCCACATTTCAAAATAGTAAATCGTCTCCCTAGCATTCTCTAAGGGCTACCAATTCTATTTTTTAGTACATTATTATTAATACATTAACTTAAAAATATTGTATATGCTTCAGTCCTTTGAAAATGCTGCTTTTAAATTTATACTATTGAACAATTTATATACAGCCATATTCACCAATTTTAAATTTGCAATTTGATTAGTTTGGACAAATATATATAGTCACATAATCAACACCATATAGAAGTTTTATAGAACATCTATGTAAAGAACATTTCCATCACCCCAGGGAGTTCTTTGTAGTCAACCTCCTGCCCAACCCCAGGAATCCACCAATCTGCTTTGGTTCTTTTTAATATCATCTGATTCTTTTATTATGTTTCTGTTTTCCCTTAAATCTTTATGTGTATATATATGTATGTATAAATAAATGTGTGTGTGTGTATATATCAGTTTTGGTTCTTTTCTGTTAATTCCAATATTTCTCCCATTTCTAGGTGTGATTCATGTGACCAGTATTTCTCCTTGTTAGGGTCACATTTTCGTACTACATCTCATATCTAGTATATCATCATTGGAAGCTGGAGTTCATGAATTTTGTTGCTAAGTGATGGACTTTGTTTTATTCCTTTAAAGACTGTATAGGTGGCAATATTATTGGTCATCATTAGTCATGGAAATCCCTTTAAGTTGATTTCTGAGTACTATGAAGATGATCCCAGTAGCATGGATATCTTCCTTACCTTCTTGTATCATAAGGTGCCATAGTCTGGTATCAATGATATCTCCAAGTAGTTTTGGTATCTTTTAGTTTCAAATGGTTATTAGAGTACAGACTGGGTCCTAGCAAGCTTGTTGCTACTGACTTTGTCATTGTTTTCTAGAGGAGAGAGCCAGAAAAAAAGTAGTCAAATTTTTCTTTTACAAAGGGCTAAATTGTAAATATTTTAGCCTTTGCAGGTCACATAATCTCTGTTATTGTTCAACTATGCCATTGTAGCTTAAAAGCAGACATAGGCAATATGTAAACAATGAGCATGGCTTTTTCCCCCATCTAATAAACCTCTGGTGAGAATTTTATTTTTATTTTTTAAATTTATTTCATTTACATTTCATTAATTAACATATATTGTATTTTTAATTTCAGAAGTAGAGTTCAGTGATTCATCAGTTGTATATAACACCCATGCTCATTACATCATGTGCCCTTCTTAATGCCCATCACCTAGTTACCCCATCCCCCCACCCAACTCCCTTCCAGTAACCCTCAGTTTGTTTCCTGATTTAGAGTCTCTTATGGTTTGTCTCCCTGTGATTTCATCTTGTTTTATTTTTCTCTCCCTTCCTCTATGCTCTTCTATTTTGTTTGTTAGATTCCACATATGAATAAAATCATATGATAATTGTCTTTCTCTGATTGACATATTTCACTTAGCATAATACCCTTAGTTCCATCCACATCATTGAAAATGGCAATATTTCATTATTTTTGATGACTGAGTAGTGTTCCATTGTGTGTGTGTGTGTGTGTGTGTGTGTGTGTGTGTGTGTACACATACCATATCTTCTTTATCCATTCATCTATCGATGGACATCTGGGCTCTTCACATATTTTGGTTACTGTGGACATTGCTGCTAAACACATTGGGATGCAGGTGCCCCTTTGGATCACTACATTTGTATCTTTGGGGTAAATACCCAGTACTGCAATTGTTGGGCGATAAGGTAGGTCTATTTTTAACTTTTTGAAGAATTGCCATACAGTTTTCCAGAGTGGCTCTACCAGTTTGCATCCTCTTATACCAGCAGTGTAAGAGGGTTCCCCTTTTTCCACATCCTCACCAACATTTGTTGTTTCCTATCTTGTTACTGTTCCTCATTCTCACTGGTGTGAGGTGGTATCTCATTGTGGTTTTGATTTGTAGTTCCCTGATGTTGAGTGATGTTGAGCATTTCTTCCATTATTCTGTTAACCATCTGTATGTCATCTTGGAAAAATGTCTGTTTGTATCCTTGCTGGATTATTTGTTCTTTGGGTGTTGAGTTTGATAAGTTCTTTATAGATTATGGATACTAACTCATTAGCTGATAAAACATTTGCAAATGTCTTCTCCTATTCTGTAGGTTGTTTTTTTGGTCTTGTCGACTGTTTCCTTTGTTGTGCAAAAGCTTTTTATCTGGATGAAGTCCCAATATTTCATTTTTGCCTTTGTTTCCCTTGTCTTGGGAGACATGTCCAACCAAAAGTTACTGGCTGAGGTCAAAGAGGTTTCTGCCTGTATTCTCTTATATGATTTTGATGGATTCTTGTCTTACATTTAGGCCTTTCATCCATTTTGAGACTATTTTTGCATATGGTATGAGGAAATGGTCCAGATTCATTCTTCTGCATGTGGCTCTTCAGTTTCCCCAACACCATTTGTTGAAGAGACTTTTTTCCATTGGATATCGTTTCCTCCTTTATTGAAGATTAGTTGACCTTAGAGTTGAGGGTCCATTTCTGGATTCTTTGTTCCTTTCCATTAATCAGTGTGTCTATTTTTGTGCCAATACCATACTTCTTGATGATTACAGCTTTGTAATAGAGCATGAAGTCCAGAATTCTGATGCCACCAGCTTTAGTTTTCTTTTTCAACATTCTTTTGGCTATTCAGTGTCTCTTCTGATTCCATACAAATTTTAAGATTATTTATTCCAGCTCTTGTGAAAAATGTTGATTGTATTTTGAACGTATAGATTGTTTTGGGAAGCAGAGACATTGTAACAATATTTGTTCTTCTAATCCATGAGAATGGAACGTTTTTTATTTCTTTGTGTCTTCCTCAATTTCCTTCATGAATATTCTATATTTTTCTGAGTACAGATTCTTTACTTCTTTAGTTAGGCTTATCCCTAAATATTTATGGTTTTGGGTGTGCTTGTAAATGGGATCGAGTCCTTAATTTCATTTTCTTCATTGTTAGTGTATAGAAGAAATGCAACTGATTTCTGCGTATTGATTTTATATACTGTTGTTTGATTGCTAAGGCTAAAACTTCCAGTACTGTGCTGAACAACAGTGGTAAAAGTGGGTATCTCTGTCATGTTCCTGACCTTAGGGGGATAACTCTTGGTTTTTCCCTATTGAGAATGAAATTCACTGTGCGCTCTTCATATATGGCTTTTATGATATGGAAGTATGTTCCCTCTATCTGTACACTGTGAAGAGATTTCCTTCCTTTCAAGAAAAGATGCTGTACTTTGTGAAATGCTTTTTCTACATCTATGGAGAGGATCACATGGTTCTTGTCCTTTCTTTTATTAACATAGTGTTCTTATGTGTGACTCATTGTTTTGTAGATGTTGAACCACTTGCTGCTCAAGAATAAATCCCACTTGATTGTGGTGAATAACGCTTTTAATGTACTGCTGGGTCCTATTGGCTAGTATCTTGGTGAGAATTTTTGCATCTGTGTTCATCAGAGATATTAGTCTCTAATTCTTTTCGGTGGGATCTTTGCTTTGGTATCAAGGTAATGCTGGCCTCATGAAAGAGTGTAGAAGTTTTCCTTCTATTTCTATGTTTTTGAAACAGCCTCAGAAGAATAAGTATTAATTCTTCCTTAAATGTTTGGTAGAATTCCCCTGGGAAACCATCCAGCCCTGGACTCTTGTTTGTTGGGAAATTTTTTGATTCTGCTTCAATTTCCATGCTGTTTATGGATCTGCTTGGGGTTTCTATTTCTTCCTGTTTCAGTTTTGGTAGCTTATATTACATGTTTACAGGAATGCATCTATTTCTTCCAGATTGCCTAATTTGTTGGCATATAGTTGCTCATAATATGTTCTTACAATTGTTTGTTTTTCTTTGATGTTGGTTGTGATGTCTTCTCTTTCACTCATGAGTTTAATCAATTTGGGTCCTTTTTCTTTTCTTTTTGGTAAGTCTGACTAGAGGTTTATTGATCTTATTAATTATTTCAAAGAATCTGCTCCTAGTTTCATTGATCTGTTCTGCTATTCTTTTGGTTTCTATTTCATTAATTTCTGCTCTTATCTTAATTAATTCTCTTCTCCTGCTGGGTTTAGGCTTTATTTGCTGTTCTTTCTCCTGCTCCTGTCAGTAAAGGTTAGGTTGTATATTTGAGACTTTTCTTGTTTTTTGAGAAAGGCTTGTATTTATGTACTTTCCTCTTAGGACTGCTTTGCTGCATCCCAAAGGTTTTGAAGAGTTGTGTTTTCATTTTTATTTGTTTCCACGAATTTTTAAAATTCTTCTTTAAGTTCCCGGTTGGCACATTCATTGTTTAATAGGATGGTCTTTAACTCTGTACATTTGTTTTCCTTCCAAATTTCCTGTTCTGATTGAGTTCAAATTTTAAAGCATTATGGTCTGAAAAATAGAATAATTCCAGTATTTTGGTACCAGGTATTTGGTACCTGATTTGTGACCCAGTATGTGATCTATTCTGGACAGTGTTCCATGTGCAATCAAGAAGAATAAGTATTCTGTTGCTTTAGGATGAAATGCTCTGAGTATATCTGTGAAGTTCCATCAGGTGCAGTGTGTCATTCAAAGCCCTTGTTTCCTTGATCTTCTGCTTAGATGATCTGTTCGTTGCTATGAGTGGGGTGCTAAAGTCCCCTACTATTATTGTATTATTAGCAATGTGTTTCTTTAATTTTGTTATTAATTGGTTTATACAACTGGCTGCTCCTGTGTTAGAGGCACAAATATTTACAATTGTTAGATCTTATTGGATAGACCCTTTAATTATAATATAGTGACCTTCTTTATCTCTTATTACAGTCTTTGGTTTAAAATATAATTTGTATGATATAAGGATTGCTTTCTTTTGATATCCATTAGCATGTTAAATGGTTCTCCACCCCGTCACTTTGAATCTGGCGGTGTCTTTGGGTCTAAAATTGAAGACAGCATATCAGTGGGTCTTGCTTTTTTATCCATTATGATACCTTGTGTCTTTTGATTGGAGCATTTAGCCCATATACATTCAAAATAACATTTGAAAGATAGGAATTTAGTGCCATTATATTGGCAGTCAAATCACTGTTTCTGTTACTTTCTGATCTATGTTACTTTTGGGCTCTCTCTTCACTTAAAGAATCCTCTTTAATATTTCTTGCAGGGCTGGATTAGTTATTACAAATTCTTTTCGTTTCTGTTTGTCCTTGGAAGCTCTTTATCTCTCCTTCTATTTTGAATGACAGCCCTATTGGATACAGTACTCTTGACTGCATTATTTTTCTCAGCACCCAGAATATATCATGCCAGTCCTTTCTAGCCTGCCAAGTCTCTGTGGATAGGTCTACTGCCAGCCTTATGTTTCTACCTCTGTAGGTTAAGGACCTCTTGTCCTGAGCTGCTTTCAGGATTTTCTTTGTCTCTGAAATTTGCAAGTTTCAATATTATATGTCAAGGTGTTGGCTTACTTTTATTGATTTTGAGGCACAGGCTCTCTGTGCCTCCAGGACTTGAATGCCTGTTTCCTTACCCAGATTAGGGAAGTAGTTCTCAGCTATAATTTGCTCAAATTCAGTTTGTGCCTCTCTCTCTCTCTCTCCTTCCTCTTCCTTTGGGACCCCAATTATTCTAATATCATTTCACTTTATGGTATTGCTGATATCTCGAATCCTTCCCTTGTCATCCAGCAGTTGTTTATTTCTCTCTCATTTTCTTTATTCTCCATCGTTTTACCTTTTGTATTACTGATTCTCTTTCACCTCATTTATCCCAGCAGTTAAAGCCTCCATTTTTTAAATTGCATCTCAGTAATACCCTTTTTTATTTCACTTGATTAGATTTTAGTTCTTTTATTTCTCCAGAAAGGGATTCTCTAGGGCCTTCTATGCCTTCTTCAAGCCCAGCTAGTATCTTTATAATTGTTATTCTGAATTATTGCTCCAACATCTTACTTATTTTCTTACTGACTAAGTCTCTGGTGGTTAGTATTGTCTCTTTTCTTTTTTCCGGGGTTAGTTTTCCTATCTTGTCATTTTGTAGAGAGGAATAGGTGAACAAAGAAACAAAATATAAAAATATCAACCACAACCCTAGCAAAATATACACTAAACAAATCTGAAGCATTTAGAAACCAAAAAAGGAAAAGAATATAGAATATAATCAAATAGGTAGAACAGAATAATACACTAGGTCCTGGGTATTTTGGTGTGTTTGCCACAAGAAACTAGATCCCAAAATTGTAAAGAAAGAAAATCATATATAAACAAAAATAAAATTGAATATAATGAAAGGAAGCCAACAACGAAGAATAAACATATACACATATATGTATGTATATATATATATACATGTATATATATATTATATGTGTAAAAATGAAAATTTAAAAAGACTTTTAAAAAGAGTTGATAAAATAAGAAACCTAGTTGAAAAGGAAAAAGGAGAAAAAATTTAAATTGAAGAACTAAAGAATCATAAGAAAAAAACATGAATTCTGTATACTATTTTCCCTTAGTCCTAGAGTTTTGCAGTTCTGTGTGATCAGTAAACTTGGTATTAGCAGGATGTTCCTGCTTATCTTCTGGTGGAGCGTCCTGTTCCACTGATTCTCGAGCGTCTCTCTCCTGGCAGAATTGAACCCCCCTTGCCAGGCGGCCAGGCCCAGTGTAAGCAGCTTCAGATTGCTCTCTGTGGCTTTTGTTTGCTGAAGGCTTTCCACTTGGCTTTAGAGGATGAAAATGGCTGTGCCCCAGTCTCCAGCCCTGCAGCTGAAAAGTTGCCCCCTCCCTTCCCAGAGCCCTCCCAGAAAAGCAGCCAAATCACTCTTGGCTCCCTGGTTTCCATCTGCACTCCGTTCACCCAGCCTGTGACAGAGCATTTTTATCTCAAACACATGACCCCACTTTGGGTCTCCAAACTTTACAGTCTCCTGAGGTGCACACTTGCGCAGCTCCTTCCAGGGCAGGGAGGGGAGTCTCCCCACCATTCTGCCTCTTGGTGGGCCCCTTCTCAGACACTGGTCACCAGATTGTGCTGCAGTTTGAGGTTTATGGCAACACTACCCTGAAAGCCCTCCCCTGGGCTCATTGTTTGCAGCTGGCTTTCCTGCTCTGACACTTGAGAACTCTGCCACACTTAGTCACCCCTGTTCTTTCTGTGACCCCTGGGATCCTGAGACCACACTGCCCCACCTATGGTTCTGCCTTGCTTAGGCACCTGAGCACCTTTCAGGCAGGGACATTCCCCACTGGAGCAGATTTCTCAAAGATCCAATTTTGTGCTCCACTGCTGTATCACTTTCCAGTAGCCGACTTACAAAGGCTGTCTCTCTGAGGCATATCTTCCTGTATATCACCTCATATTTATTTCTCTGCACCTCCTATCTTGCAAAAAGTGGTTGCTTTTCTACTTGTAGAATTGCATCAATTCTTTTCTTAGATCTTCGATTGAGTTCTTAGGTATTCAGAATAATTTGACAGCAATCTAGATGAATTCCAGTCCCTTACTACTCCACCATCTTCCTCTGGTGAGACTGAGTATGGCTATTTTCATTAAATTTTTTTTGACAGGCTGTACTTCACTGGCCTCTGTTATACATTTAAAGAAAATAGTTTAGAAGATTTCTACAAATATTATTCTTACTAGTATAATAATGAAAATATTCTAAGATTTCATTGTAGTTCCTTTTGTTTTAGAGATATGCCACAGGAGGTAAAGTGTCTGTATTTTAAACTGACTTGAAAATACTTCATTATGTATTATGCCACCAAATTGATGTAATAATTCATTAATTTAATTTTGATTGTGATGTTTGAGGAATACTTTAAAACTTTTATCATTATATGAAAGTGGTTTGAAATCAGATCTTTAAAAATGGTACATTCAATGAAGTCTAATTTAAGTCTCTCTTTTCTTCGTATTGTTCCTTTCCTTTCTCTTTAGGCTTTCATTACAGTTTATCCATCTTTTTATGGAAAATATTTATATAACTAAATATGCATATATGTTTAGTTAGATATATATAACTAAAACTCAACCCTGTTTTAGTAGCACACTAAACACATTGTTTGGCCACTTGGTTTTTTTCTTAATTCCACATATCCTGGAGATAACTCCATAGTAGTTTACAGAAAGATCAGAAGACTTTTTAAAATTATGATAATTATAATTATCTTGGAGATAACACAGGTTAAGATCCAGACCACTACAATATTGTGAGTCAGATGAATTTTTTGGTTTCCCAGTGTATTTAGAACTTAGGATTATACCTTATTGTAGTCTATTAAGTATACAATAGCATGATATCTAAAAAATTAATACACATACCTTAATTTAAAAATATTTTATGGCTAAAAACTGCTAACCATCATCTGAGCTTTCAGTGAGTTGTAATCTTTTTGCTGGTGGCGGGTCTTGCCGTGATGTTGATGGCATCTGGTAGTGGTTGCTGAAAGTTAGGGTGGCTGTGGCTGTTTCTTAAAAGAAGACAACAGTACAGTTTGCTGCATCAGTGGGCTCTTCCTTTCACAAACAATTTCTCTGTAGCATGTAATGCTGTTTGATAACATTTTACCCACAGTAGAACTTCTTTCAAAATTAGAGTTAATCCTCTCCTACCTTGCTACTGCTCTCTTGACTAAGTTTAGGTAATATTCTAAATCTTTCATTGTGTTTAAACAATTTTCTTTTAAAAAAAGGATTTTATTTATTTATCCATGAGAGACACAAAAAGAAGAGGCAGAGACATAGGCAGAGGGAGAAGCAGGCTCTCACAGGGAGCCCAAAGCAGGACTCGATCCCAGGACCCTGGGATCATGTCTTAAGCTGAAGGCAGATGCTCAACCACTGAGCCACGCAGGTCCCCCTAAATTGTTTTCACAGCATCTTCCCACAGTAGAGTTCATCTCAAGAAACTTTCTTTGCTCACCCATAAACAGCAATTTTTCATTGGTTCAAGTTTTATCATGAGATTGCAGCAATTCAGTCACATCTTCAGGCTCCACTTCTGGTTCTAGTCCTTATGTTATTTGCACCAAAGATGCAGTTACTTCCCCTACTGAAATCTTGAATTTCAAAGCCATCCATGAGAGTTGATATCAGCGTCTTCAGAGTCCTATTCTTGTTGGGATTTTGACCTCTTTCCACAAATCATGAATGTTCTTAATGGCATCTAGAATGGTGAATGTATTCCAGAAGGTTTTCAGCTTACTTAGCCTAGATCCATTAGAGGAATCACTGTATATGGCAGCTATAGCCGGAAATGTATTTAATAATAAGAAAACTTGAAAGATGAAATTGCTCCTTGTTCCATGGCCTACACAATGGCTGCTGTGTTAGCAAGCATGAAAGCAACATGAGTCTCATTGTATATCTCCACCAGAGCTCTTGGGTAACCAGGTGCATCATCAATGAGTAGTAATATTTTGAAGGGAAACTTTTTGCAGAACAGTAGCCCTCAAAAGCAAGCTTAAAATATTGAGTAAACCATGTTGTAAAGAAAGGTGCTTACATGCAGGCTGTGTTGTTCCATTCCTAGAGCAGAGGCAAGTAGATTTACCATGATTCTTAAGGGCCTAGGATTTTCAGAATGGCAAATGAGCACTGGCTTACCTTAAAGTCACCAGTTGCATTAGCCCCTAACAAGACGGTCAGCCTGTCCTTTGAAGCTTTGAAGCTGGGCACTGACTTCTCTCTAGCTCTGAAAGTCCTGGATGGCATCTGCCAATAACAGAAGGCTGTTTCATCTATATTGAAAATTGGTTGTTTAGGATAGCCACCTCCATTAATGATCTTAGCTAGATCTTCTGGGTAACTTGCTGCTTCATCTTGAACTTTTATTTTATGAAGATGGCTTCTTAAACCTCATGAACCAACTCTGCTAGCTTCAAACTTTTCTTCTGCAGCTTATTGACCTCTCTGAGCCTTCACAGAATTGAAGAGAGTTAGGGCCTTGCTCTGGATTAGGCTTTGGCTTAAGGGAAGCTCTGGCTGGTTTAATCTATGTAGACACTTAAAGTTTGTTTACATCAGCATAAGGCTGTTTTGCTTTCTTGTCATTCATGGGTTCACTGAAGTACCACTTTTCTTTTCCTTTAAGAACTTTCCCTTTGCATTTATAACTTGACTTTTTAGTGCAGAAACCTAGTTTTCAGCCTGTCCTAGCTTTTTTTTTTTTTTTTGGTTTTTTTGTTTTGTTTTGTTTTGTTTTGTCCTAGCTTTTGATGTGCCTTCCTCACTTAGTTTAATCATTTCTAGCCTTTGATTCGAAGTGAAAGCTCTTCCTTTTACTTGAACCTCTTAGAGGTCATTGTTAGGATTATTAATTGGCCCAATTTCAATATTTTTGTATCTCAGGGAATAGGGAGCCCAAGGAGATGGAAAGAGACCAAAAAACGTGCCGTAAGTGGAGCAATCAGAACACACACAATTATCAGTTAAGTTCACTATCTGATTTGGGTGTAATTCATGGTGCCCCAAAACAATCAATAGTAACATCAAAGATCACTGATCAGAGGTCACTATAACAAATTCAGTAATAATGGAAAGCTTAAAATACTGTGAGAATTACTGACCTATGACAGTGATCCAAAGTGAGTCAATAGTGTGGGAAAAATGGTGCCAATAAACTTGCTTGATTCAGGGTTACCAAAAAACGTTCAGTTAAAAAAAAAAGGAGTATTTATGATGTGCAATAAAGTGAAATGCAATAATACAAAGTATGCCTGTATATGCATTAGTACAATAAACATGAAAATACGAATAATTTTCTACAGAAATATAAATCTCTAAAAATAACATTCTAAAAAAATGAATTCAAATAGTCCAGTAGCCCCAAAGAAAATTCATACAAGTCAAAAATATTAACTCCTGAAAGGAAGCAGTAGGTTTTATTTATGAGTTCTATGAAAACCTCAAAAACAGACAATTTCCAGTAACTTTTCCTAAAATAAAAATATGTGCCCTGGAATTAAATTCATTTGGTAAATATATATATATATATAAAAATTATTTCCACATAGTTTCACATTTAAAATGATTATTGTTCTGATTTATATAAGAAAGATGATTTATTCATTGTTCTCATTTATATAAAAAAGATGATTTATATAAGAAAGATGATTTATATATATATATATGAGCTGATTACTGAAATATTTTTCCATATAATTATTTGATACATTATTTAGTATGTTTCCTTATCTTAAAAGTTAATTTTCCTCACATTTGCAAATAAAGAACTTCAAAGTACTAACACATTATCACAAATGGTATTTTATTCCTGATTCTTAAAACTTACTGATCTGATTTGTCTGGTTTGAAGTGTTATTGGTTTTTTGGTTTTTTTGTTTTAAAAGATTTTATTTATTCAGGAGAGACACAGAGAGAGAGAGAGGGGCAGAGACACAGACAAAGGGAGAAGCAGGCTCTATGCAGGGAGCCCGAACGAGACTCGATCCCAGGATCTGGAGATCATGACCTGAGCCAAAAGCAAATGCTCAACCACTGAGCCACCCAGGCCTCCCTGAAATGTTATTGTAATAGATAATAGAAATAAATAACAGAGGACGCCTGGATACCTCAGTGGTTGAGCATCTGTCTTCGGCTCAGGGCGTGATCCCAGGGTTCTGGGATCGAGTCCCACATTGGGCTCCCTGCAAGGAATCTGCTTCTCCCTCTGCCTAAGTCTCTGCTTCTCTCTCTGTGTGTCTCTCATGAATAAACAAATAAAATCTTTAAAAAAAATAAAGATGAAAGTCTATTCAAGATTTTAGTTTTAAATATCTTGTTGTAAATTTGCACATTCATTCCAGTAGTACATTCAAAAGTCATTTGTGAAAGATAGTAAGAACCCAGTAACAGGAAGTTCTTTATTTTTGATCTTAGATGACACAGACAAGATATGTGTAAATATTTAAACCTGGATCATGGCCAAAGACTATCAGTGTTTGTCATCTTTTGTGCAGTGAAAGCCAATTACACTTAATAGTGCTAAATGATGATACTAATCTAAGTCAATTTGGCAAATGGTAAATTATAAAATTGTTACTGAGAATGACAAAAACTAAGTAGTTTATTCTTCTGAGCATTTTTCTGAAAACTTGCTTCCAGGATAGTGACACTTTAATAATAAAACCATCAACCAATGAGGTAACCCTAGTTGGGTGGCAGTAACGTTTGGGATTTATCAATATGACACTTTTCAAATCTGTTGCCATCCATGGTGTCCATTTAGACTTGTTATATGTCATTTTCATCTTATACAATAAATTTCCAAAAAGAGATCACCAAAAAAAAAAAAAAAAGACTATATAACTTGTAATGTCTCCTTGTGCCTTGTGCCTCCAAGACACATGATTGTAAACAGCATGTGGTAACAGAGTCCACCTACTGTGAGAACTTTGATGGCTGTGTATCAGGGGCGGATCCATGTTTTATAGAGCTTGAAGCCTGTACGGTTTGAGGAGTACTTCTTAAGAAAAGAGTTTAAAATTTCAAATACAAAATTTGGTACTGGAAAGGCTATGTACAAATGAGAGGCAGTGAAACTTAAGTTTCATTAATTTTGTGGTAAATTCACCTCTGCATCTGGCACATAAATATTCCATAATTATGAATAGTAATTATTGATTACTATTTATTAATAGTGATTGAAATTGAACTCAGGGTGAGCAGAAGGACATGGCAGTCCTGGAGGTGCCCTCCTGAAATGCCTTAATAGGTGGTTTAACAGTACATTAGCCTGAGTTAGTCTCAACCCGCTTGATCCACATCCTTTATTCATGTATGTACTAGTATGTACCTAGTCAGGTACAAGACATGAAAATGAAATATAAAGCCAAGAGGCTTTTATTTTCTTGACATTTAGAATATGACCATTTCCCAGAGATACGTGAACACTTATCTAACATTTAAATTAAATGCCAACACTAAAACTATCCAAAAGTTAAAAAATGAGTGAAGCTAGAGGATAGTCAATTGGCAAGTGATATAGATATGTTGTACATTAGACCCTAAAGAGTCTTGCATCACACCCTAAAGGTTCATAACTATGTCAAACTGAGGAGCATGGAGTTAAAGGGATATATTTTCTACTACACTTTGGTAAAGACCACATTCAGATATATGAATAGCAAGGAGGCTCACAAGGGTATCAACAAGTAAATAGACTGTTTCTAAACAGATTAAGGAGCGAAAACCTTTATGGTACAGATGTAATAACAACTTAAGAACTGCTGAGGCTTACTCTCTTCAAATTAATGACTCCCAATTCTTTATAACAAAAAAATAAAGAGAAATCATAGAATTAAGGAAAAATGAGAGAGTAAGACAGAGAAAATGTTCCAGAAATAATTTGTGAGCCACACATCTTACAGCTAACACTTACATCACTGCTAAACATAATGTACTAGAGTTAGTAACCCACAAAGAAAACCGTATTTGTATGGGGATGATTCTTTCTCTTTGGTTTATATGTCTGTATAACAGTGCTATATATAGCCTTAATTTAGGGTATGTCTTTGATACTCTTTTTTTTTTTTTAAGTTTTATTTACTTATTCCTGAGAGACACACAGGCAGAGGGAGAAGCAGGCTCCCTGCAGGGAGCCTGATGTGGGACTTGATCCCAGGATCCCAGGATCACGCCCTGGGCCGAAGGCGGATGGTCAACCGCTGAGCCACCCAGGCATCCCAACATAAGAATTCTTAAATCAACTTGTTAAATTCCATGGAAACCTCTGAGGTGATTTTAATTATAATTCCACTGGTCTTTACAGATTTGTGGTCAGAATTGATCTTTATCATATACAGTCTTTTCAGCCATAAGCAGGTGTACCTATATTTTAAACAGGTGTTTATTTATGTTGGTCAATAATGGTTGGTAATTTCTTCATAAATTTATTGTATATTGGGCAGCCCGGTTGGCTCAGCGATTTAGCACTGCCCTCAGCCTAGGGCGTGATCCTGGAGACCTGGAATCGAGTCCCACTTCGGGCTCCCTGCATGGAGCCTGCTTCTTCCTCTGCCTGTGTCTCTGCCTTTCTGTGTGTGTGTCTCTCATGAATAAATAAAATCTTTTTAAAAAATAATAAAATAAATAAATTTATTGTATATCTTTTGTTTATTTTCAGTGAAGAATCATACTAATTTTGCCAGAGAAGAGAAAATAGAAAAAACACACCTACCTTATTTTATAAGGCTAGGATAACCTTAATAGCAGTCAGGCCTTATTAGCTGTTGAGCCCAAGTAAAGTTATAGACTTTTCTTAAGAACATGGGTGTAAAAGTCTTGAATAGAATTAACTAATTGAATATAGTAAGGTATATTTTTATATTATTACAGATTTCTTCACTGAATAATATTTCAATGGACGTACAGTGAAATTGCTTCCAGTTTTTCATTGTTACAAGTAATGCGGTCATTGCCAATCTTTGGACATACATTGTCACATCATTTCTTTTTTTTTTTTTTTATGATAGTCACACACAGAGAGAGAGAGAGAGAGAGAGGCAGAGACATAGGCAGAGGGAGAAGCAAGCTCCACGCACTGGGAGCCCGACGTGGGATTCGATCCCGGGTCTCCAGGATCGCGCCCTGGGCCAAAGGCAGGCGCTAAACCGCTGCGCCACCCAGGGATCCCTGTCACATCATTTCTTTAAGATTTTCCAAAGTAGGGATTTTATTACAGATTAATCACTGTCATTTTATTACAGATTAATCACTTTCAATTAAAATATCTGAGTTGCATAAACAGATTGGAATATGGAAATTTCTGTTGCACTTGCATCAAGGTTGAAAAACACTACTGTGGACTGAAATCAGAAAATATATTGCTGCAAGAATTTATGTAGAATGGAGATCTCATTTTATTTCTTCACAGTTCACGAAATGTATAACAGCCTGACATTACTTGCAAGTCAAAAAATGATAGTTATCATTGAAATTACTTTATCACAATATAAGTACTATTTTGCCTGGCAGTTTTAGGTTGAAATATTTTTAAGTCTGTAGCATAATCTAATTACAAAGCCACTTAGTTAAATAAGAATGGTGAGCACAATTCCAACCACTTAAAAATGTAAAAACTATTTTTAACTTGAGGACTATACAAAAGGTAGGCTATATTTGCCCCATGGGTCATACTTAACGGACCCCTGTTCTATAAAGTCTTATATTCCAGTAAATGTAGGTATCTAGTTCTCCCAAACTGTGTAACCAGTAAATATTCCTTTCAATAATTTAATTCTAGTACAGTTAACGTACAGTGTTATATCAGTTTCAGATGCACAATATAGTGATTCAACAATTCTGTTCATTACAGGTGCACATCATGACAAGTGTACTCTTAATCCCCTTCACCTATTTCATGAACCCTCCGATACACCTCCACTCTAGTAACCATCAGTTTGTTTTCTGTAGTTATGAGTCTGTTTCTTGGTTTGTCTCTTTATTTCTTTGTTCATTTGTTTTGTTTCTTAAATTCCCACATGAGTGAAATCATAAGATATTTCTCTTTCTCTGACTTATTTCACTTACCCTTATGCTCCATCCATGTCATTGCAAATGGCAAGATTTCATTATTTTTTATGGCTGAATATTATTCTGTTGTGTATGTGTATATATTTTCTGTATCCATTCATCAGTCGATGGATACATGGGCTCCTTCTGTACCTTAGCTATTGTAAATGATGCCGCAATAAAGATAGAGGTGCGTGTATCCCTTTGAATTTGTTTTTGCATTCTTTGGGTAAATGCCCAGTATTGGGATTGCTGGATTATAGGGTAGTTGTATTTTTAAATTTTTGAGGAACCTCCATACTGTTTTTCCACAGTTGCTGAACTGGATTGTATTCCCACCAATAGTGTAAGAGGATTCCTTTTTCTCCACATCTTCACCAACACATGTTTAGACATTCTGACAGATGTGAGGTGATTGTGGTTTTCATTTCCCTGATGATGAGTGGGGTTGAGCATCTTTTCATGTGTTTGTGGGCCATCTGTATGTCTCCTTTGGAAAACTGCATGTTCATGTCGTCTACCCTGTTTTAAATTGGATTATTTGTAGGTTTTGGTGTTGAGTTGTGTAAGATCTTTATATATTTGAATACTAACCTATTATCAGATATATGATTTGCAAATATCTTCTCCCATTCAGTAGGTTGTCTTTTAGTTTTGTTGATTGTTTCCTTTGCTGTGCAGAAGCTTTTCATTTTGATGTAGTCCCTATGGTTTATATTTGCTTTTGTTTTCCTTGCCTCAGGAGACATACCTAGAAAACTGTTGCTGCAGCTACCAGAGAAATTACTGCCTGTTGTCTCTTCTAGGATTTTTATGGTTTCTAGTCTCACATTCAGGTCTTTAATACATTTTGAATTTATTTTTATATATAGTATGAGAAAGTGGTCCAGTTTCCTTCTGTTTCAGGTTGCTGTCTAGTTTTCCCAATACTATTTGTTAAAGAGACTGTCTTTTTCCAATTGCATATTCTTTGCCTCCTTTGTTGAAGATTAACTGATCCTATAAACATGGGTTTATTTCTGGGTGCTCCATTCTGTTCCATGGATCTATGTTGTTGTACCAGTACCATATTGTTTTGATTCCTACAGACAGTTTTGATGAAATCTGGAATTGTGATACCTCCAGTTTTGTTCTTCTTTTTCAAGTTTGCTTTAGCTATTCAGAGTCTTTTGTGGTTCCATACTTATTTTAGGATTATTTATTCTAGTTCTGTGAAAGATGCTGTTGGTATTTTGAAAAGTATTGCAATAAATCTGTAGATGGCTTTGTGTGTGTGTGTGTGGGGGGGTAATATAGACATTTTAACAATACTGACTCTTCTACTCCATGAGCATAAAATACCTTCCCATTTGTTTGTGTCATCTTCAGTTTCTTTCATTAATGTTTTAGAATACAGGTCATTTACCTCTTTGGCTAAATCTATTCCTAGGTATTCAGCTTTGGGCTGCAGTTGCAAATGGAGTATTTTTCTTAATTTCTCCTTCTACTACATTATTAGTAAAGAGAAATGCATCATATTTCTTTATATTGGTTTTGTATCCTGTGACTTTGCCAGATTCATTTATTATTTCTCATAGTTTATTTTGTAGAGTATTTAGGGTTTTCTGTATATAGTATCATGTCATCTGCAAATTGTCCAAGTTTTACTTCTTCCTTACCAATTTAGATGCCTTTTATTCCTTTTTCTTGTCTGATTGCTGTGGTTAGGACTTCCAGTACTATGTTGAACAAAAGTAGAGACACTGGACATCCTTGTCTAATTCTTGATCTTAGCAGAAAAGCTCTCAGTTTTTCACCATTGAATATGATGTTAACTATGGGTTTTTTATATATGGCCTTATTATGTTGAGGTATGTTCACCCTAAACCTACTTTGTTGAGGTTTTTATCATGAATGGATGTTATACTTTGTCAAATGCCTTTTCTGTATCTAATAATCACGTGGTTTTTATCCTTTCTTTTGGTGTGTCGTATCACGTTGATTTATTTGCAAATATTGAACCAATGTTGCATCCCAAAAATGAATTCCACTTGACCAAGGTGAATGACTTTTTTAATGTATAGTTAGATTTGGTTTGGTGACGTTTTGTTAAGTATTTTTCCATCTGTGTTCACCAGAGATATTGGCCTGTAATTCCCTTTTTTGTAGTGTCTTTATCGGACTTTGGTAACAGGGTAGTGGGAGTCTCATAAGTGAATCTAGAAGCTTTCCTTCCACTTCTCTTTTTGGAATAGTTTGAGAGAATATATACAACTCTTCTTAAAATGTTTGGTAGAATTCACCTGTGAAGCTGTCTGGTCCTGGATTTTTTTGTTTGCAGAGTTTTTTGATTATGGATTCTATTTTCATTGCTGGTAATTGGTCTGTTCAAATTTTCTGTTTGTTCCTGAGTGAGTTTGGGAAGATTGTATGTTTTTAGGAACTTACCTATTTCTTCTAGATTGCCCAATTTGTTGGCATATAATTTTTCATAATGTTTTCTTATAATTCTGTTTCTTTGGTATTGGTTGTTATTTCTCCTCTTTCACTTATGGTTTTATTTATTTGAGACCCCCCCACCTCTCTTTTTTAATGAGTCTGGGTAAAAGTTATCAATTTTGTTGATCTTTTCAAAGAACCGGGTCCTGATTTCATTGACCTGGTTATCCTTTTCTTCTTCTTCTTTCTTCTTTCTTCTACTTTTTTGTTTCTATTTCATTTATTTCTGCTCGAATCTATTATTTTCTTCCTTCGGCTGGTTTGGAGTTTTGTTTGTTCTTCTTTTTCTAGTTCTATTAGATGTAAGGTTAGGTTATTTATTTAAGATTTTCTTGCATCTTGAGTGAGGCCTGTATTGCTATAAACTGCCCTCTTAGAATAGCTTTTGCTTCATCTCAAAGACTTTAGACCATTGTGTTTTCATTTTCATTTGTCTCCATGTAACTTTTTATTTCCTCTTTGATATTCTGATTGACCTATTCATTGTTTGATAGCATGTTATTTAACCTCCATGTATTTGTGTTCTCTACAGATTTTTTCTTGTGTTTGATTTCTGGTGTGCTAACACTGTGGTCAGAAAAAATGCATAGTATAACTTTAATCTTTTTGAATTTGTTGAAACTTGTTTCGGGGCCTCACTTGTGATCCATTCTGGACGGTAATCCATGTGCATTTGAAACAAGTGTGTATTCTGCTATTCTAGGATGAAATGTTCTGAGTAGATCTGGTCTAGATCCATCTGGTTAGATCCATTTGATCCAGTGTATTATTTAAAGCCACTGTTTCTTTGATTTTCTGTGTGGATGATTTATCCATTGATGTAAGTTGGGTGCTAAAGTACCCTACCATTATTTATCACTATTGACTATTTCCTTTATGTTTGTTATTAGCTGCTTTATGTATTTGGGTGCTGCAGTTAGATGTGTAAATATTTACAATTATTATACCTTCTTTTTTGGATTGTTTCCTTTATCGTTATATAGTGTCCTTTTTCCTTTATTAGTCTTTGATTTAAAGCCTATTTTTTCCAGCATACGTTTTCCTACCATGCCTTTCTTTTCACATCCTTTTGTAGAAGTGTTTTTCCATCTTTATTGTACTTTCAGTCTGCATGTGTCTTTAGGTCTAAAATGGGTCCCTTTGGGGCAGCATATAAATGGGCCTTATTTTTCTTTTCCATTCCTTCACCCTGTCTTTTGTTTATTTTTTTTCACCCTGTCTTTTGATTGGAGTATTCTGTCCATTTACATTCAAAGTAACTATTGACAGGTATGTACTTATTGCCATTGTATTACTTGTTTTATGGTTGTCTTTGTAGTTCTCTGTTCCTTTGTTCTCTTGCTCTGTTCTCTCATGATTTGCTGCCTTTCTTTGTGATATACTTGGATTCCTTTCTCTTTATTTTTTGTATATTACCAATTTTTTATTTGTGGTGACCATTAGGTTTATATATAACATCTTCTGTATATTACCAGTCTATGTTTAGGTGATGGTCACTTAAATTTGAAACCATTCTTTTAGCACTAAATTTTTACTCCTTTCCCAGCCCTGTTTTATGTATATGGTGGCCTACTTTATATCCTTTTATTCTGTGAATAAAAGGTAATTGGTCTGTTCAAATTTTTACAGGTGTGATTTTTACAGGTATATTTAATTTTAGTGCCTGAGTGATTTTTACAGGTATATTTAATTTTAGTGCCTTTTTGCTTCTTTTCTTTCTCTTGCCTGTGATCTTCCCTTTCTGCTCAGAGCCCCCTTTAACATTGCTTATAGGGCTGGTTTAGTGGTGATGAATTCCTTTAACTTTTGTTTGGGAAATGCTCTCTCTCTTTCTATTATAAGTGATTTCTATGCTGGATAGAGTATTCTTGGCTGCAGGTTTTTTCTTTCAGTCCTTTGAATATATCATGCCACTCTTTTCTAGCCTACAAATTTCTGCTGCAGAATCTGCTGATAGTCTTATAGGATTTCCCTTGTATGTAACTGTTTTCTTTTCTCTTGCTGCTTTTAAAATTCCCCTTTTGCTGGCTTTTTGCCATTTTAATTACTATGTCTTGGTGTATACTTCTTTGGGTTAATTTTTGGGGCATCTCTTTACCTCCTGGATCTGCATTTCTGTTTCCTTCCACAGATTTGAGGAGTTTCCAGCTATGATTTCTTGAAATAGAATTTCAACCCCTTTTCTCTCTCTTCTCCTCTGGGGTCCCTATAATGTAAATGTTATGCTTGATGGTATTGCTGAGTTCCCTTAATCTGTTTTCATTTTTATTTTTTTTTCTCTGTCCAGTTAGCTTGATTGTTTTCCATTACTCTCTCCTGCAAGTCCCTGATTTGTTCTTCCACTTCCTCTAGTCTGCTATTTATTGCATCTAGTGTATTTTTTGTCATCTCTGATTAGCTCTTTTTTATGTTTTCTGTCCCTTTCTTGAGGGTATCACTGAGTTCCTCTACTTTTTCCTCAAGTCTAGTATCTTTATGGCCATTACTTAAAATTCTCTATCAGGTATATTACTTATCTCCATTTCATTTAGCTGTCTAGCTGTGATTTTTGTCTTGTTCTTTCATTTGGGACATAGTCCTCTGTCTCCTCATTTTGTGTAACTCTGTGTCCTTTTTTATTTTAGGGAAGTCTGCCATATCTCTTGCTCTTAAAAGTAGTGGCCTTAGGGGAGCCTGGGTGGCTCATTTGGTTAAGCATCTACTCTTGGTTTCAGCTCAGGTTGTGATCTCAGGGTTGTGAGATTGAGTGGGGCTTTGTGCTCAGCAGGGAGTCTGTTTGGGAATCTCTTTCTCCCTCTCTTTCTGCCCCTCTGCACCCTATGTGCTCTCTTTCAAATAAATAAATAAATCTTAAAAGAAAAAAGAAAAGTAGTGGCCTATGAAGAAGAGTGCCTTGCAGTGCAATGTTCCAAGTTCACAGAACTCAGCGCTTCAGGTATGTCTCCTATATGGGTTGCTTGTGCAGTTCTGTATGGCTGAGCTGCATTTGCCTTTAGCTTTGTCATCTACAATGGCTCTCTTTGCCTTTTGTGTGCAGAATTTGGTCACTGTTTTGAAAATGGGCCATTCTGGGGCCATGGTGGGCCTAAGTTGAGTCAAACCAGGCATTTACCAGAGATGCAGTAGCACAAAACTGCAAAGTTGGCCCCTGTGTTGGCCCTTGAGCTTTTGCTGGTGGGTGGGGCCTATAGCTAGAGTTGATGTCTCCCTTCAGCCCACTGCTGGTGCCACAGGTGGGCTGGAGTAGGGGGTTATCTTACCTTCTACCTTGGGTAGGAGTCACTTTGGAGTGGTGCTCACCCTTGTCAGGGCTCCTTGCACACTGCCAGTCTTGTGGCACCGCTTTGGATGAGCTCCTGCCACGGACATACTAGAGGGGGAAAGTCTACAGTAGAATGTAGGGGTGAGGCATGTGGTGCCAGCATGGTCTTCACTAGTCTGCTGAGGGAGAAAACCTGCAGCCACCTGGGAAAACTTGCCAAGACTGGTGGGGTTAGGGATGCAGATTGGCAGAAGCGCAACAGGGCAGGGTGCACTGTTAGTAAGCTAAGTGAAACATGTTGGTGCTGTGCTGGTTCCTGCAGGTATCCATGTATTTAGGCTGGAGGGCAAGGGAGTGAAATGTTGCCCAGAAGCTATTTTGTTCTTGGAGAAGCCTCCCAAAGATCCCTGCCCCTCCAGCACATGCTCTGAGATTAGTAAATAAATCTTATTCCCCTTATTCCCCAGGCATTTTTCAAACTGCTGCTTATATGTCATAACTCAGTGGGACTGTTTATAGTAAAAAAGATTAAGGGCAGAAAGTCTGTTTCCTGTTGTCCTCCCAGCTCTTCCAGAACTGAGGCCACTGATTTTTAAAGTTCCAGGTGTTACATCCCACTGATTTTTAAGAACTTGTGAAGTTAGGCCCTTCTGGTTTTCAAAGCCAAGTGTTATGAGGATTTGTCTTCCCCATGTGTCTCCCGTGCCTAGGATGCCTGGTATGCCTGATATGGGGTCTGTTGCTCTCTCCTCTCCACATCTGCAGTATCCCTCCAGGGGAGAGTTCTGTGGGTCCATTTGGCTCCTGACAGCATCTCCACCTTTCCTTCCCTCTTTGATGTGGCTTCTTCTCTGTATTTACCTGTAGAGAGTTTGATCTGTCAGTCTTTGGGTCATTTTCTGGGTTATTTACACTGATGTAGGTGTTACCTAGTTGAATCCATGGGATGAGTTAAGCTTATGAACCTCCTACTCTGCCATCTTCCCTGGAAGTCTCTGCAACCAATAAATATTCTGAATTTTTAAAAACAAACAATTTGAAATTATGTCTTTTTCAATTTGCATTTATTTGAATATTAACAAAGTGAATTATCTTTCATGAGAATAGGGCATTTATATTTCTTCATGGTAAACTGGCTGTATTCTTTTTCCATTTTTTAAAAAGATGTATTCTAGAGAAAGAAGGATAAGGAAAGAGAATCTCAAGCAGACTCCCCACTGAGCAGGGACCTTAATGTGGGGCTCGATCTCATGATCCTGAGATGACTTGTGCTGAAATTAAGAGTCAGACACTTAAATACCTGAGCAACCCAAGTTCCCCTTCTTTTTCCATTTTTATTAACAATATTCCAGCAATCTTTTTCACACCAAAAATAGTTCAAAATCCTTTTTAGTGGCTATTCCTACTTTAGTATTATTTTATATTGCTTTCTCCCACACATCCAAGACTCCTCTGTATTTAAAGATATGCCATTACCTAACAGAGCTGTGTTTTTTAAATCTATACATATATGCACCAGATACCAATTATGTTACTTTTTCTCTATTTTCCCTCCTAGCATAACTTTTATTTGTCCTTCAAGATTCAGATCAAGGATCAGTTCCTTCTCTTTACCTGCACAGCAAATATTTGTGCAAGTATCTGTTATAAAACCTATCATACATTATATAATTAACCATTGTTCACAATGGTCTGTCTCCTCATCTGGGCTCACAGCTTCTTGAGACATGGAATCACAACTGATCTCTACATTCCTGAACAGTGCCTGACATGTAGTTAGCACTGATTATCTTTTGACTGTATGAGTTCAAGATCACAGTAATATTAATAATGTTAACAAAGTAGCATATGTCAGACACACAAATGTCAAATTTGTACAGTAGTATTTCTTATAAAATGTTTATCATAATATAATATACAATTGAATTTTGAAGTCCTCTCAGATATTAAAATCTCACCAAAGAACATAGCAATAGAGTTTTTTTTCCCTGACAAAACTATGTCAGACATTTAGTTTAAAAACTTGCATTTTTCCCTTAGGAATTAAAATAACTTATTTAAATAATGCTATTGCGTATAGTCATAATCTACTATTCAAGAAAATTTTCTTATATTGGTAAAGAAAACTAAGAGAATTAAAACAAAAAAAATACTCCTCAGTCATGTCTGATTTGTAATCTGAACAGTAAGCTCTTTTGTTCAAAATCTTTGTAACTATGACCAAGATTCATTTGGATTAATCTTTTATTTTGCTTTATTTCCAAAGGACATCCATTACTTTGCACTAGATAAGGGTGAATTGGCACTAGCTGAAGTGGCAAGAAAAAGAGCTTGTGATATTGATGCGGAATCAATAACCTCTGGAGTTGGTAAGAATTAATGCTGTTTTCTTTAACTACTTTTTGTTTCAATCAATACTTACTCAGTATCATTTATATTTATGTTTGTAGGACATGGCTGGTTAATTTGAATTACTTTCTTTGTAAAGAAAGTGACTTTTAAAAAAGAATTACGGTTGGTAAATAATACAATATGCATATATAAGTGGGAATTTTGGTGATATAAAAATTAATAACCACTGATTAATCACCATTTAGGAAAAAGTTAAAAGGACACCGTTCTTTTCATAAGATTTTTGAGGAAGAGTTTATTATCATAAGTGCTCTTATTAATATTAGCCAACACAGGAACTTTTATAATTACTTATACACATAAACATGTCATATCTCAAAAGAATTCTGTCATATATCAAAGTATTTCACATGGAAAAAAAAAGTATTTCACATGGGATTTTAGGTTTTATGGGTAATTTGTTCTCATTTAGAAGCTACTAGTCATTTTACAGCATAGTCTTCCAAAGAAGACCAATCAGAAACCTAAATTTAATCTACAGGTTCATTCAAAATTTTATATTTAAAAATGTAGTTTTTAAACTACTGTAATATCAACATGAGCTTCCATTTCCTAAACTTAAGTTTGTCTGATGTGACTAAATCTGGTATTACTGATCTCTGGACATCCCAATTCCCATTCTTTCTGGCTTTTACTATTCCTGGATTAGGCAAAGGATCTTCAGAATTGTAAAAGAATTCATTTCTCTGTGGAACTCCTAATAAACAAAGAAGATTTATACCTTGTAAGTTTACTTCAAATTATTATAACAAGTCTCCCCAATGATTGATCCTCTTTATTTTTATAATGCTGTTTGCACCAAAAGGAGCAATTGTCAGCTTCTAATGATGGGGGTTTTGCATCTTAACGCTATTTAAAGTTACTAAGGGTAAAAAGGATTGTGAAAAATTATCACAAAATTTCCCGAAAATGAAGAAAAACTCCACTTTTCACCAGAATGCTTTCCATGTGCTGTGAGTGGTTTGATTAGATTACTGTAGCCAGCTGATACTTCCTAGCCAAGGACCCTTTTTGAGCCCTACTTCATTTCTAGCAAATATCTTTCTTCATTGAAACCCCGATCCTCCCCACTTTTCAGCCTTTCTTTCAGGCTTTACCCTTTGACCTTGATTACTCTCCCTTGACAAAGATACCATTCAGTAACAATAGTACCTATCAAGAGGTGAACATTCAGATGAATGTTCTACTCCACTTTTATTTTGGAAACTGGGGTAACTCCCACTCAAAATTAGAAAAGGAATTAGGAAAGAATCTCTAATTTGTTCATTGTAGTTTCTGTCTAGTTATTAAAAAAAATTAAAGATTTTATTTCTTTGAGAGAAAGAGCATGAGAAAGTGAGAGATCACAAGCAGGGGACAAGGGTAGATGGAGAAGCAGACTCCCTGCTAAGCAGGGAGCCCAATGAAGAACTTGATTGTAGGACCCTGAAATCATGACCTGAGCTGAAGGCAGACGCTTAACAGACTGAGCCACCCAGATGCCATGTCTGGTTCTTCCATACAGCCCACATTATTCTGGGGAAAGCTAATTTTCTCTCAAATTCCTTCAATTTAGTCCAAATCTGCTTTCTCATACTTTTCTGAAAGCAGAAAATAATTAAGTTTTTGGCTTTCAAGAGTGTTCTTTGATGCAAGCCATCAATATAACTAAAAGCAAGAGTTGCCAAAGGAAAAGTTAAATGATAATAATCTGAACAATTTGAAATTTTTTTAAATTTTTTATTCTGGTATAACATACATACAGAAGAGCACATAAATCATAAATGTGACTCAACAGATTTTCACAAAGTAAATACATTCTCATAACCATTACCCAGACCAAGTAACATACATTACCAGGACCACACAATCTCTCTCATATCTACCTTAAGGTACTACATCCTGGCCCAACTATCTTTACTTATAACACTATAAATTAGTTTTACCATTCTTTCAAATTTTAAATAAGTGGAATATATATTATTCTTTGGTATTTGGCTCCTTTCACTCAACTTTATGATGTAAAACGTGGATCTGCTGGGTATGTGCTTAAAGTGGATTTGCTGGGACAAAGGATATATCCATATGTTCAACTTCAGTAGTGTGGGAAAAGAAAAAATTTTCCTCTGTCCTTTAAGGTTTTTCCACCTGAACTAAAAAATTTATATAAGACTGATTAATAGAGAAACTAACGATATGTTGGCTAATTGTATTCAAATTTTTTAAAAGATCCAAGAAAAAAAAAAAAGACTGATTAATGGAAAATGAAACAAGGTTTAACCCAGGAAAACTGAATATCTCACCAAAACAGCTGAAGCCACCAGCTTAAATACCATCTCCATCTAAAGACAAAAGAAGATTTGCAGGTAGAGGATTAGTTATGGAGGGTACCATAAAAAGCATAGTAAACAAGACTGAAGTTGTCATGCAGATTTAAATTCATGCCTTTTCCACTGGTAACAGTTTCTAGACATTTAAGGGTAATCCCCTTCTTCCTGATACCAAGGGAGACACCCTTATAAATGGAGGTTTCCCTTATACATGGAAACTTAGGTTTCAGAGATCTTCTAATATCTACAGTTTCTTTAAACATACCAGCTCAGAATAATCAATATGCCAAAGAGACATTTTTGAATCAAATTTATATATTCTTTTTAAAAAAGTTTTTATTTAAATTCCAGCTAACATACAGTGATTTAATATTAGATTTCATTCTTTTTTAAGGCTGAGTAATATTCCATTGTATGCATGTATATATGTACACATGTATACATACATACATACATACACACCACTTCTTCTTTACCCATTCATCAGTTGATGAACATTTGGGTTCCTTCCATAATTTGGCTGTTGATAATGCCATTATAAGTATCGGGGTGCATGTATCCCTTTGAAGAAGTATTTTTTTTATTCTTCAGGTAAATGTCTAGTAGTGTGATTGCTGGTAGTTCTGTGTTCAATTTTTTGAGAAATTTCCGTCCTGTTTTCTAGAGTGGCTACACCAGTTTGCATTCCCACCAACCCACCAGTGCAAGAGGGTTCCCCTTTCTCCACATCCCAAAGATGCATAGCTTAGGTGGAAAAATCTGCTCCCTGACAATAGCTATTTCCAGTTTTCCTAAGGAGCTGTAACAATTTGTCTTCTCACCAGCAGTCCATAACAGTACAGCTTGCTCCATGCTCACTGGTGCATGATACCGTCTGTCGTGCATTTTAGCCATTGTGGTGGCTAAACATTAATATTTGGCATATGTGACACACACACATACATATATAAATATATGTTCCTAGGCTTTTTATTTAATTGGTCTCTTTGTACTTGCACAAATATCTCAGTGTTTTTTTTTTTAATTGAAGTATAGTTGACACACAATATTACATTAGTTTCAACTGAACAGCATAGTTATACCACAAGTTTATATCCTATTTCATGTTCACAAGTGTAGCTATCCTCTGTCACCATCTGCTATTCCAGTACCACTGACTAGATTCCCTATACTGTACCTTTCACCTCATGACTTCATTCTGTAACTGGAAGCCTGTATCTTCTACTTCCCCTTCATTAATTTACCCATCCCCCACCCATGTCCCCTCTGGCAGCCCTCAGTTTTTCTCTATAATTACAGGTCTGTTTCTGCTTTTGTTTGTTTTTTTAGATTCTGTGTATTTATCTATGTCTGACTCATTTCTGTGTATTTATCTATGTCTGACTATGTCTGCTAATTATTATTAGCATAATATCCTTAGGTCCATCCATGCTGCCTCAAATAGCAAGATCTTACTCTTTTTTATGGTGGAGTGTGTGTGTGTGTGTGTGTGTGTGTGTGTTACATTTTCTTTATCCATTAATCTATTGATAGACTCTTGGGTTATTTCCCTATCTTGGCTATTATAAATAATGCTGCCATATATAGGGGTACATATATATTTTCAGATTAGTGTTTTCATTTTCTTTGGGTAAATACCCAGTAGTGGAATTACTGGATTATATGGTTTTTGGTTTTTTTTCTATTTTTTTTAATTTTCTGAGAAACATCCACATGGCTTTCCACAGTGGCTCTACCAATTTACAATAGATAAAAGTACCTTTAGCTCCACATCCTCGACAACACTTATATCTTGTCATTTTGAATAGAGCCTTTCTGACAGGTATAAAGTGGTATCTCATTGTGGTTTTGATTTTGCATAATTCTGCAAATGTTGAGCTCTGTTTCATGTACCTATTGACCATATGTTTGTCTTTTTGGGGAAAATGTCTTCAGGTAGGTACTCTTTCCATTTTTTTAACTAGATTGGTGAGTTTTTTGGTGGTGGGTTGTACACATTTTTTTTTGTACACATTCTTAACATATTTTGAATATTAACTGCTTATCAGATGGATCACTGCAAATATCTAATCCCATTCAGAAGGTTGCTTTTTGTTTTGTGGATGACTTGTTTCACTTTTCTTAAAGGAAAAAGCAATAGCTTTTAATTTTGGTGTGGTCTCAATGGTTTATTTTTGCTTTTGTTTCCTTGCCTGAGGAGACAGGCCTAGAAGATACTGCTAAGTCTGCTGTCAAATAAATTATTACGTTTTCTTCTAAGGTTTTATGGTTTTAGGTTTAACATTTAAGTCTTTAATCCAATTTGAGCTTTTTTTTTTTTTTGTATGGTATAAGAAAGTAGTCCAGTTTGTGTTGCATATAGCTGTCCAGTTTTCCTAGCACCATTTGTTGAAGAGACTGTCTTTTCTCCATTGTAAATTCTGAAGATTAATTCACCTTGTAAGTGTGGGTTTATTTCTGGATTGTCTGATCTATGTCATGGATCTATGTGTCTGTTTCTGTGTCAGTACCATACTGTTTTTGATTACTACAGCTTTATTGTGTATCTTGAAATCTGGGATTGTAATATATCTCACAATTGCTTTGCCTATTCAGGATCTTTTGTTGTTCCATACCAATTTTTGATTATTCTAGTTCTGTGGGGGGAAAAGCTATTGGTATAAATAAGGGATTGCAATGAAACTGCAGATTACTTTGGGTATTATGGACATTTTAACAATACTGGTTTTTCCAATCCATAATCATAGAATATCTCCATTTTTCTGTGTCTACAATTCCTTTCATCAGCGTTTTATAGTTTTCAGAGTACAAGTCTTTTACCTCCTTGATTAAGTTTCTTCTTAGGTATTTTTTTAAGTGATATTGTGAATGGAATGGTTTTTTTTTTTTAATTTCTCTGCCACTTCATTATTAGTGTATAGAAACTCAACTCATTTCTGTGTATTAATTTTGTGTACTGAAACTTTACTGAATTTATTTATCATTCCTAGTAGGCTTTTGAGGGAGTTTTTAGAGTTTTCTATGTATCGTATCATATCATCTGCAAATGGTGACATTTTAACTTATTCCTTATTAACATGAATGCCTCTGATTTCTTTATCGTGTCTGAGTGCTGTGGTTGTGACTTCCACAGTTCAGTGAAAGTGGTGAGAATGGACATCCTGGTCTTACTTGAGCTCTTAGAGGAAAAGCTCTCAGCATTTTACCATTAAAAATGATATTAGCTGTGGATTTCTCATATATGGCTTATATTATGTGGTGTCATATTCCCTGTAAAGCTACTTTATTGAGAGCTTTTGTCAGAGATAGATGTTGAATCTTGTCAAATGCTCTTTTTTTTTTTAACATCTATTGAAATGATCTTGTGATTTTTATCCTTCATTTTATTAATGTGGTTTGGCACATTGGATGGTTTGCAAATATTGAACCATCTTTGCCTTCCCGGAATAAAGCCCACTTACTTGTAATGAATGATCCTTTTAATGTCATTGAATGTTGTTTGCTGATATTTTGTGAAGGGTTTATGTATCTTTGTTCATGAGGGTTACTGGCCTATAGTTTTCTCTTTTTTTTTTAGTGTCTTTGGCTTTGGTATTGAGGTATGCCAGTCTTGTAGAATATATGTGGAAGTTTTCCTTTCTCTTCTGTTGTTTGGAATACTTTAAGGAAAATGGGTACTGTTTTTTAAAGATTTCTATTTATTTTTGTATTTCAGAGAGAGACTGAGAGAGCACAAATGGGGGGTAGGAATAGAGGGAGAGAGACAGACTCCACAATGAACATAGAACCCAATGTGAGGCTCAATCCCATAAGAGTTTTTTGATTAGAGATTCAGTCCTGTTACTACTAATTGGTCTGTTCAGATTTTCTATTTCTTCTTGATCCAGTTTTGGAAGACTGTAGTTTTCTAGGAATGTATCCATTTCTTCTAGGTTGTCCAATTGGTTGATATATAATTTTTATATCTTTATGATCATTACTTTCAATTATTTATCAGGTATATTGCTTATCTGTTTCTTTTATTTTGGTTTTGTTCTTTCACTTGGGGAGTATTTCTCTGATTCCTGATTTTAGGCCTACTTCCTGTGACTGTTCCTATGAATTATGCAGGACAGCTGCTTCTCTGAAATGTGAAGGAGTGGTCTTGTGTATGATTTTACCCTGCCACTGGGTGGCAGTGTGGCTGGCATGAGCGAGGAGTCATAGGACATTCCCTGCTGGGGCTGCCCTAGTGGAATGGCCATATCTTAAGTGGGCATAGGCTGGGACAGTCCCAAGATTTCCCACACAGAGGGTGTCCCTGCAGAATTGCTGAAGCAGATGCAAGCTATGGTGTCCTAGGTTGCTCTGTGCTGGGGGGCCTTTGGCAGGGTAATTGGTTCCAAAGCAAGTATGAGCCAGGAGATCCTGAAGAACTCTGAGCCAGGGTGTTCTAGGGTGCACCGTGCCTATGCCACCCTGGTGACATCGTAGAGCTGCAGCATGTACTGCACCGGGGCCACCTTGGAATGGCGAGGGATGGTGTGAGCTAGGGGCACAGGGCTCACAGAAGTGGTAGGCCATCTAGGATACATGGACCCAATCCTATCCACACTATCAAGGTGGAGGGTTTATGTAAACCTTGGCGCTCACCAGCCTCTCTGACCCAGAGTTCCAGCAGCTCCTCCACTATTTGGTAGGGTTTTAGGGCTAGTTCCTTTATATTTTAGTCACTTTTAAACAACAGCTTTTTTTCTATGCCTCAGGGTGTCTGGGACTGCAGGGAGCAAGGGATCTAAAACTCACTGAGACTGCAGACTGGCTGTAATGTCCAGACCCTGGTCCACTCTGTGCCATCAAGGTTGAAGAGAACGTAAGCTGGCACTCACCTGCCCCCTTTAACCTGGAAAGAATTCCAGCAGCTCCCATTATTTGGGAGGGTTCTAGGTCTTATTCACTTGTATTCTAGTTACTCTTTTAAACTACAGCTTTTGTTCCATCCCACGCGACTGACAAACCTGCTTATGGTCCTCAGTACTATCCCTCCTCACTGCTGTTTGCAGCATCAGGAAAGGGTGGTCCTTTCATCATTATGTCTCTATCTTGACATTGTCTGTGTGGTTACTCTTTTGTTGTGAGGAAACCGTTCTACCAGTGCACGGTTCTTTAGGAGGAACTGCTGTGTAAACAGGTATAGATTTGGTGTGTCTGCAAAGGAGGGGGAGTTCAGGGTCTCCCTCCATCGCCATCTTGGACCCGGTATCTCACTGTTTTAAGGAATTCTGGCTTAAAGTCTTTACTTATTTGTTGAAATACAATTGATACATAATATTAGTTGAAGGTGTACAACATATTTATTCAACAATTATATACATTATTAAATAAGCATGATTATGGTAGTTACTGTGTCACCATGCAAACTTATTACAGTATTATTCACTGTACTTCCTGTATATTTTTCATGCTTGTGATTTACTTATTTTACAAATGGAAGCTTATGGTTCTTAATCTCTTTCACTTATTTTTTTTTAAGATTTTATTTATTCATGAGAGGGGATCCCTGGGTGGCTCAGCGGTTTAGCGCCTGCCTTTGGGGGAAGCAGGCTCCATGCAGGGAGCCCGCAGTGGGACTCGATCCCGCGTCTCCAGGATCACACCCTGGGCTGCAGGCGGCACTAAACTGCTGTGCCACCAGGCTGCCCTCACTTATTTTGGTTATCCCTACCCACCTCCCTGTGGCAGCTACCAATTTCTTGTATTTATGAGTCAGTTTCTTTTGTTTGTTCAGTTGTTTTGTTTTTTAATTCCACATATAAATGAAGTTATGTGGTATTTGTCTTTCTCTGTCTGACTTACTTCACTTAGCATGATGCCCTCTAGGTCCATTTATGTTGTCTCAAATGGCAAGATTTCCCTTTTTTATTATGGTTCAGTAATATTCCTTTGTGTGTGGTGTGTGATACAAACATGTATACAAACACACACACACAAATCACATTGTATTTATCCATTCATCTACTGATGACCACTTGCATTGCTTCCATATCTTAGCTATTGTAAATATTCTGCAAAAATGACATTTACGTCTTTTTGAATTAGTGTTTTCACTTTCTTCAGAAAAATATTCAGGTATGTAATTATTGGGTTCTATGATATTTCCATTTTTAATTTTTTGATGAACCTCCTTACTGTTTCTCATAGTGGCGACACCAATTTACATCTTACCAACTGTACATGACTATTCTCTTTTATCCACATCCTCACTAATGCTTTTGTCTTTTTGATACTAGCCATTCTGATTGCTTTGAAATGATATCTCATTGTGATTCTGATTTCCATTCCTCTGATTATTAGTGATGGTGGGCATCTTTTTATGTGTCTCTTGGCTATATGTCTTCTTTGGAAAAATGTCTATTCAGGTTCTCTACCCATTTTTTAATCAGACTATTTGGGGTTTTGGGGAATGGGTGAGTCATATAAATTCTTTATATATTTTGGTTTTTTTTTAAAGATTTTATTTATTTATTCATGACAGACACAGGGAGAGAGAGAGAGAGGCAGAGACACAGGCAGAGGGAGAAGCAGGCTCCATGCAGGGAGCCTGACGTGGGACTCGATCCCAGGTCTGTAGGATCACACCCCAGGCTGAAGACGGCGCTAAACCACTGGGCCACCAGGGCTGACCTCTTTATATATTTTGGATGTTAACCCCTTATCAGACATCATTTCCAAACAACTTCTCCCATTCACTAGGTTCTCTTTATGTTCTGTTGTTGGTTTCCTACACTATGCAAAAGCTTTTTAATTTGATATAATCCCCATTGTTTATTTTTGCTTTTGTTTCCCTTGCTTGGGGAGAAAAAATTCCAGAAAAATATTGCTAAGGCTGATGTCAAAGACATGACTATATTTTCCTTGGGAAGTTTTATGGTTTCAAGTCTCATATTTAGGTCTTTCAGCCATTTTGAGCTAATTTTTTGTTTATGGTGTGATAAACTGGTCTATCTTCCTAGCACCATTTATTGAAGAGATGGTGTTTTCCTCATTATATATTCTTGCCTCCATTGTCAAAGATTAGTTAACCACAGGAGTGAGCATTTATTTCTGGGCTCTCTATTGCCATGGATCTACGTGTCTGGTTTTGTATAAGTACCATACTGTTTTGATTACTATAGCCTTAGAATAATTTGAAATCTGGGATTGTGATACCTCCAGCTTTATTCTCCTTTCTGAAGATTACTTTGGCTACTTTGAGGTCTTTTGTGGTTCTATACAGATTTCAGGATTATTTGTTCTAGTTCTAAGAGAAATATTGGTCATTTGATTAGAATTTGACTGAATCTGTAGATTGCTTTGGATATTATGGACATTTTAACAATATTGATTCTTCCAATCCATGAGCATGGTATTTTTCCATTTATTTATGTCACTGTCAATTTCTTTCATCAACGTTTTAAAATTTTCAGAGTACAAGTCTTTTAACCTCCTTAGTTAAGTTTATTTGTCCATATTTTATTTTTTGCTGAAATTGTAAATGGGATTGTCTTCTTAATTTTTCTGATAGCTCTTTGTTGGTGTATAGAAATGCAACATATTTTTGTATATTGATTTCATAACCAGGCACTTTCCTAAATTCATTTTTTCTAATAAATTTTTGGTGGAGTTTTTATGGTTTTCTATATAATGTCAGCTATAAATAGAATTTTACTTCTTCCTTACCAATTTGCATGCCTTTTGCTTCCTTTTCTTGTCTGATTGCTGCGGCTATGAATTCCAGTACTATGTTGAATAAAAGAAGTGGGAATGGATACGCTTGTCTTGTTTCTGATCCTAGAAGTAATTTCACTGTTGAGTTTGAGATAGCTGCGGCTTTTTCACATACGGGCTTTATTATGTGGCGGTATAGTCCTTCTGTACACACTTTGTTAAAAGCTTTTATCATGAGTGGATGTTGCATTGTGTCAAACACTTTTTCCCATCTTTTGAGATAAGATTATCGTATGTTTTTTTATCCTATTAATGAAGTTTATCACATTGGTTGGTTTATGAATATTGAACCACTCTTGCATCCCTGGGATAAATGCCACTTGATCATGGCAAATGATTCTCTTAAAGTTTTTAAATTCATCTTGTTATATTTGTTATAGATTTTTACGTCTATATACAACAGAGTATTGGTTTGAAATGTTCTTTTTCTTTTTCTTTGTAGTATTTTTGTTTAGTTTTGGTATCATGGTAATGCTTGTCCTGTAGGATAAATTTGGAAGTTTTCCTTCCTCTTCTATGTTTTGGAAAAGTTTAAGAATAGGCATTAATTCTTCTTAAATAATTGGTAGAATTCTCTGTGAAGCTGTCTGGTTCTGGACATTGGTTTGTTGGGAGTTTTGTCATTATTGATTTAATTCCATCACTAATAATCAGTCTGTTCAAATTTTGTTTGTTCCTAAGTGGATTGGGGAAGATTATGTATTTCTACAAATTTACCCATTTCTTCTAGTTTGTCCACAATTTGTTGGCATGTAATTTTTCATAATATCCTCTTACAATCCTTTATATTTCTGTGGCGTCAGTTACATTTTCTCCATTTCTGATTTTGAGTCCTCTTTTACTTGATGAATCTGGCTAAGGGTTTATCAATTTTGTTGATCCTTTCAACAAATCTGTTCCTGGCTTAATTGATGTTTTCTATTGTTTTACAGACTATTTCATTTACTTCTGCTCTCATCTTTATTATTTCCTTCTTTCTACTAGCTTTAGATTTTGTTCTTTTTCTAGCTCTTTTACATATAAAGTTAGGTTTTCTGAAATTTTTGTTTCTTGTGGTAGGCCTGTATCACTATTAAGTTCCCTCTTTAGAACAGCTTTTGCTGAATCCCAAAGATTTTGAACTGATGTGTTTTCATTTTTTAAAATTTCTTCTTTGATTTTTTTGATGACTGTTTTGTAGCATGTTGTCAATCTTATATTTATTTAGACTTGTGGCCTACCTTGTGATCTATCCTTGAAAATGTTCTGTGTGCACTTGAAAAGTATGTATATTCTATTATTTTTGGATGAAATGTTCCGTATGTATCTAAGTCTACCTGGTCTAATGTGTCATTCAAAGTCAGTGTTTCCTTGTTGATTTTCTATCTGAATGATCTATCCTTTGATATAAGTGGGGTATTAAAGTTCCTTACCATATTACTGTCAATATTTTTCATTATGTCTGTTTATATTTCCTTTATGTATCTATATATTCCAATGTTGGGTGCATAGATATATACAACTTCTATCCTCTTGTTGGGTTGTTCTCTTTATCATTATGAAATAATCCTTGTTTCATGCTGAAGTTTTTTAAAAGTCTGACTTTTCTGATATAAGTATTGCTACAGGTTTTTTGTTTCTGTTTCCATCTGCATGGTATGTTTTCTCTCCCTTCACTTTCTGTATGTGTCATTAGGTCTGAAGTGAGTCTCTTGTAGGCAGCACATAGGTGAGTCTTGTTTTTTTTTTTTTAATCCATTCAGTCACCCTATGTCTTTTGGAGTGTTTAGTCCATTTAATTTAGAGTAATTGCTAATAGGAACATACTTACTGCCATTTTATTACTTGTTTTCTGGTTATTCTTGTAGTTCTCTGTTCCTTCTTTTGTGATTTCATGGCTTTGTGTAGTGTTATGCTAAGCTTTGTTTTTTGTGTATTAGAGATTTTTTTTTGTATTAGAGGTTTTTGATATATGGTTACCATTAGGTTCATATTTAACATTATGTACACAGCAGTCTATATTAAGTTGATGTTTGTGTAAGTCCAAACACATTCTAAAAGCACTAAATTTTTATTCCTCCCTGCATGTTTTATGTTTATGATGTCATTTTTTTTCATATTTTATATTATTTGTATGTATCCCTTGATTGGTTTTTGTAGATATATTTTATTTTACTTACTGCTTTTGTGTTTTAACCTCCATCCTGGTTTTATAATAGATCTTCTATTACCTCTACTATGTGTTTACTTTTACCCATGAATTTTTTTCCTTTACAGTTTTCTTATTTCTAGTTATGGCCTTTTATTTCCACCCAAAGAATTCCTTTTAACGTTTTTTGTAAGTCTAACTCTCTGGGTTTGTTTCTGTGTATTAGAAAATCAGATATGTTTCCTGGTCTTGAAAGTAGTGGCCTTGTGTAGGGGAGGTCCTGTGGTGCTCCATAGTGCAATCCCCACTGGTCACCAGAACCAGGCACTCCAGGGGTGTCTGCTCTGTAGCCACATGCACCCTGCTGTTGTCACTGAACCATGTTTGCCTTCAGACCAGCCTGCTGCTGTGACCCACTTTGCCTGCTGTGGGTGCACCAGACGGGTTTGGTCTCTGTGCTGTCGAGAGGGATGTCTGAGGCCACCGTGGGCTCGGAGGTGAGTAGGGTCAGCAGCCAAGCTAGCTGTCTGTAATCAGCCACTGCACAGCTGCAGCTACACTGAACGGCAGAACTGGCTGTCTGCATGGCCAACCGAGAGGCTTTTAGTGGAGGGCAGGGTGAGCAGTCAGACTAAATATCTGCAGTTAGCCTCTCTGCCACAGTTGCAGGTGCACCAAGCAGCTAGGCTTTATACCACGTAGCCAAAAGGGCTTGGTTGTTGGATCTGCTGGCACACTGGGGTGTGGGCTTGTCTTACACGCTTGCCAGGGCAGGTGCTGGCCCCGCCGGAGCTCCTTGCAAGATGTGAGAGAGCAGGAGCCACTCTGGAGGGATGCGGGTGAGGTAGGCAGGTCCAGGTGGAACACAGGTGGGCATGCCGGTGCTGGCAGGGTGGCTGGAGAGGGTTACCACCGGTTCCCACAAGTGTCCAGCTAGTCTGGGGGAGAGGAAGAGAAAGGACACCTGTCAGCACTTCTGCTCCTGTACAAATATCCTAAAGAGTCCTTCCCTTTCACTGCATGTTCTGAGATTAGTAAGTAAATCTTTTTGTATGCTCACTTTTCAAATGGCTGTTGTGTCTCTGGCCAGGTTATTATGTTCATTCTTTAAGGGTGGGGACTGAGTTTACTGCCATCCTTCAGCCTTCCCAGAGTTAAGCCCACTGATTTTTTTTTTAATTTATTTATGATAGTCACACAGAGAGAGAGAGAGAGGCAGAGACACAGGCAGAGGGAGAAGCAGGCTCCATGCACCGGGAGCCTGACGTGGGATTCGATCCCGGGTCTCCAGGATCGCGCCCTGGGCCAAAGGCAGGTGCCAAACCGCTGCGCCACCCAGGGATCCCAAGCCCACTGATTTTTAAAGCACCCAGATTTACAGTGCACTCATTTTAAAAGCTCCCAAAGTTAAGCCTGACTGGTTTTTAAAGTTAGATGTTATGGAGACTTGTCTTCCCAGTGCCTGGATGCCTGACATTGGGTCTGATCCTCTCCCTTCTCCCCACTTTTAGTGTTCAGTCCCCAACTGTGTCTACTATTCCCCTCCTACCCTTTCAATGCAGCTTCCTCTCTATTGACTGTGGAAAGGTCTGTTCTGCGGACTGTTCTCATAGGTAGGTGCTTAATGTAGCTGTTATCTCAGTGTTCGTGGGATGAGGTGAGCTCAAGATCCTCCTACTCCACCATCTTCCTTGAACCTCAACTTTACCAGGTATTTTAAGTGAAACTGCACTAACCTAATACTGACATTTTTACAATATTGAATATTGCAGCATGAATATGGTATCTCTCCATTTGAAAGTTCTTTGATGTTTGTCAGTGATATCTGATTATTCCTCATAGTTGTCTTGTATTTCTTATATTTACTCCTGTGACCTTATCTTGTGCTGTTTAAGGTGTAGAACATGTTTCTGATACAGATAAAGTGCAGTAGGATTACCACCATAGTAGTATTAGCTAACACCTCTATCATCACCTTATTACTATTTCTTCTCTTTTAACATTTTCTCTTTTAACATTTTAAAATACATTTTAATGTTTAAAAAACATTTTAAAATAAAATATAGTACTGCTAACTATACTCCCAATGCTGTGCATTAGATTCCCCAGAACATATTATAAGTGGAAACTTGTACCCTTTGATCAACATCTCCTTAATTAAATTCTCCCACACTCACCTCCTGGCAACCACTGCTGTACTAATCCTGCGAGTTAAAGATTCTACACGTAAGCAGTACGGTATTTGTCCTTGTCTGTCTGCAGACTTATCTCACTTAACATAATGCTCTCAAGGTCCATCCATGTGGTTGCGAATGGCAGGATTTCCTTCTTCTCGTGGCTCAACTTATACATATATATCAACTTGCATGTACATATATATATATATACACACATATATATTGCATCTTCCTTATCCACTCATCTACTGATGAAGACTTAGGTTGTTTGCCTATCTTGGTTATTGTGAATAATACTGTAATAAACATGAGAGTACAGATATTTTTAATTTCCTTTGTATACATACTAAAAAGTAAGATTGCTGGATTATACTGTAGTTCTATTTTCAATTTTTTGAGAAACCTCCATACTGTTTTCCATAGTACTTGCACCAATTTACATTCTCACCACCACAGGTCCCTTTTCTCTAACTCATCATCAACACTTATTGGCTATTCTCTTTTTTCTTTTTTTAATAAGATTTTATGTAGTTGAGGGGATCCCTGGGTGGCTCAGTGGTTTAGCGCCTGCCTTCAGCCCAGGGCGTGACCATGGAGTCCCGGGATAAAGTCCCACATTGGGCTCCCTGAGTGGAGCCTGCTTCTCCCTCTGCCTGTGTCTCCGCGTCTCTCTCTCTCTCTCTCTCTCATGAATAAATGAAATCTTAAAAAAAAAAAAGATTTTATGTATTTGAGAGAGAGAACAAGAGAGAGCAGGAATAGACAGGTTTAGGGGCAGAGGGAGAAGCAGACTCCATGCTGAGGAGGGAGCCCAACACAGGGCTTGATCCCAGGACTCTGGGATCATAACCTGAGCTGAAGGCAGACACTTAACCAAATGAGCCACCCAGGTGCCCCTGGCTATTCTCTTTTTGATGATAGCCATTCAAACAGTATGTGGTACTATTCATTGTGGTTTTGATTTGCATTTCCCTGATGATTAGTGATGTTGAGCACATTTTCATGACCTTGTTGGCCTTCTGTATGTCTGTCTCCTGAAAGTTTATTCAGATCAGATTTTTTGTTGTTACTCAATTGTGAATTCTTTGTATATTTTGGATATTAACTCCTTATCAGTTATATGGTTCACAAATCATTTTGGAGTGTTTCTTTTGCTGTGCATAAGTTCTTTAGTTTGATGTAGTTCCACTTATTTATTCCATTTATTTATTTTCGACTTTTTTTTTTAAGATTTATTCATTCGTGAGAGAGAGAGAGAGAGAGAGACAGACACATAGGCAGAGAAAGAAGCAGGCTCCCTAGTGGGAGCCTGATGCAGGACTCGATCCCAGGACCCCAGGACCACGCCCTGAGCCAAAAAGGCAGATGCACACCGAGCCACCCAGGTGCCCCTATTTCTGCCTTTGTTGCTTACACTTTTGGTATCATTTTAAAAAAATTGCCAAGAACCATCTCAAAGAGCTTTTCCCTGTGTTTCCTTCTAAGGCTTCACACCTAGGTGTGTAAGAAAGTCTGGGAAACAACTTCAGTGAGGTAATCATACAGCCAGTGAAACACCTTTAACTATAAAAATAATAAGCCCCTTGAAGGGAGAACTGCAGTTTATGTGTTACAATGAGATTTGCAGAATAATATTTAGCAGAAGAAAATAGCAAAATGGGGAACTGTCTTCCTTTATATAATCCACATATTCACAGAAACAGAAATATTTTTAAAATCCTATTCAAATATAGTTTGCAACTGCACTTACTGTGCCTGCCTGTATCTTTGCATATAAGTAAATTTTTCCAAATGCATTATCCTTACAAATATACTTATTCTACATGATCTTTCACATCTCCTATATCAAAAGGCTGTAGGCTTTATAATTTGCCAACCCACTTTAAAATATTTTAAATTTCTGATATAAAAGCTTATTTGGGCTTAATGGGGAGCTTTAAAGAACTTAATATTAAAAATATAGTATAAAAATAAAGAATACTCATGTCACCCAGAGAAAACTGATACTACTCTGCTTCCTTTTATTAACTAAGCACATATTTAACAAAAATTCAAATCATTCATCTTCCTTTTTGTTACCCAGTGGTTTGTTGTGATGGTGTTTGCATATCATTAAAAATCATTCAGAAGCCTGATTTTTATTATGTTCTTCTTAACTGTCTTTTTGACTTTCTATAAAATCACAGTACCTACCATTGTAAAAATTGTATAAAAGTAATATGCAGTATATGATACATAGATAAAGGTTAAACTTTGCTCTTATACTTAAAATACCTCATTATTTATACAAAAAGCTTCTAAATCTACAAAAGTTTTTTTTTAAATTCTACAATTTAAAATTGGATTTAACTATTTAGCTACACTGCTTGAGAGGCCACATTCTATTACTTGTTTGACTTAGGAGACTCATTCATGCCAACCTACTTGTGGCTCCATTTCACCAGCCTTCTCTTTACTGTGTCATGATGTCAGGTTTGATCTATACCTTCCTACCTCTAGGCGTCTTTGCCTAAAGACATAATCCTAAACCCTTTGTACTTATAAGCACATCAAAGACTAGCTGCTTTGCTTTAGCTGCAGAGATCTATACAAGACTATTACTTGTATAACTTAAGAGATTTATAGTTTTCAGCAGAATTCCTTAGAATGCATGTGTATACAACCTTTGTTGCTTTCTTTGTGGCAACCTACCACTGTCAGTGACAAAATGTGACATATTAATAACACCAGTCCTTAATTACCTTAAGTATAGATTTTCTCTAAATTAGATATTTATTTTCAGGTCAGACTTCTCCATCATCTAAATAGTTAAATAGTATTCAGAATTCTAAAATATGTTAAATATATCATAAAACAAGAGGTCATCTTTTCAAAACTCACCTAGTCATAAATTGACACTTAGCAAAAGATGTTAATAATCTTTTCCTGTGGAGAAAGTTTCAAATATTATACTATTTGGGTTTTGACCTTCCTTTTTCTCCTTTTCAGAAAGGAGTCAATGTTTCAAAACATTCTTTTCTGTTTTACTTATTTTCAGAATAGTAAATTGTGCTGATCCAGGACAGAATTATTGCCAATTAAATTTTCTGTAAGTAAATAATGAAGAATTTTACTTGAGGATTAGTATGTAATATCAAGAATAACTAATGAAACCATAAAGTTAAGAATAAACAGATTATGTGCTCATTTGGCCAGTGTGGAGTACAACAAAAAGATCTTTTATCAATAATCCCAAAATGCGGATGGACAAATAGATTCATGCAGTTATATGCTACAAACTTTGACATTTTAGAAGTCACTTTTTTGTATCTTAGTTTGCTCATATATAAAATAAGGAGACAGAACTACAAGAGTCTAAGTCTTTTTCAGCACTAAAACTTTATGTATATGGTTTGATGAATGGGTAGAACCCAGTCAAGATCTAAAGAATTCTATGGGATGCCTGGGTGGCTCTGCGATTGGGTCCCTGCCTTTGGCTTAGGGCATGATCCCAGGATCTGGGATTGAGTCCCGCATCAGGCTCCTTGCATGGAGCTTGCTTCTCCCTCTGCCTGTGTCTCTGCGTCTCTCATGAATAAATAAATAAAATCTTAAAAAGATTCTGAAGAATTTTAGATAATATTTAATATCTGAAAAAATAATTTATTCAGATCTACCTAATTGTACAAACCCATATTGAAAAAAATTAGTTTCAATATTTTCTTAGGGGAATTGCTTTATTCAAAAGATTCTTTTGAATTAAATCCCTTTTATAGTACTTGTTTTGCTACAATAAATTTCAGTATAAAGTAACCTCAAAGTGCTAAAGCAGAGAAGCTAATATAGGAATTGGGTAATTTCTAAATAAACAGTGATTTCACATATACTAGCTGACAAAATCATAAAATTATTAGTTTACTTTTGAGCAGAATTGGACCTCTTACATTTATTTTACATGTATAAAATTATGTAACATGTCAGAATTTGTATCGACTCTTAAGGTCATCTTCTTGTACCCTTACCCTGTCCCCTGGAAACCACTATTCACAAAACAATGCTATATAGTTGGTCTATAAACTTTATAAGTTAAAAACAACACATCTGCTTTATCAAAATTAAGTAGTATCTTTACCTCCTTTTAATCATTCTAAAATTTACAAAAGGCTTCATATTACCATAAATCTATATTCTTAAGGGAATCAAGGAACAAGTAAGTCACTTAGTTCCCAAAGGCTTAAAGAAAATAAAATGCCCTACATTCCTAGATCTAATCATCCTTATAGTTTGCTGTGAGGTAGAATTTAAAGCTGATCTATTTCAGCTGCTACCATGCACATACACACCTTTCAAGAAATGCAGGTGTCAGGATTCATAAAGTATTCTAGTGATGCATTAGTTCTTTACAAATTATCATTAAGCTAATAACATAAAAAATATTATTTTTGCTAGAAGTGAATTCCTGAGGCCAAAGAACTTTCTGTTCAACAAAAACCTTCAGTACATTTGTAATATACTCTATACTACATCAATTCAAGTGTTAGTCTTATTCCTGAGTGATGGACAGGATAAAACATTCATAGTAAGTAACATTTCTGATCCTGAGTACCATAATAAACCAATCCCAACGGAGAAAAATGGTGCTTCTATAGTATTTGTGACTTGTATGTTATCTGCAAAACTAACAAAAGTGCGGCTCTCTTGATTCTATAAAATGGATTTTTAAATCCCCTTTGTTTGGTATTTAACCTCTAAACTGCCATCAGAACCATAATAATACCTTCCATTTTTATTGGCTTTATAGCTTTCAAAGTGCTTTCTTGCATTTTATTATCTCAACAAACTAAAAGATAAACAAGACACGTGTTGTTAGGCCCCTTCTGGGGATGATATTCAGAAAAGCTAAAATTTGCTCATAGTTACACAGTGATCAGTGCAAGAGCTGGAGCCAGAATCCAGGTTTGATTTTAGCCATAATTTAGCAAATGCTTACTAGATGTTAGAGAATATGTTGAACACGGTGCATTACCTCATTTAATGGTTGTGACAGTCTTGCAATATATCTGTTTTAAAGATAAAGAAAGAAAGTACTATGCAGAGAGACTGTTACACATAGGTCTTTTTCCTCAAAGCATATGTTCTTAACTTCTCTACTGAATCTAAAAATGAAGTATTATCAGGGTAAGAGAATAAAGGAACTAATCTTCATTAAAAATAAAATACTACTATTGCCAGCACATGTTATTTTTCAGGTATGGTGCTAGGCTCAGCAATCGCTGTTGTGTTTCATAATTATAAGCGTAAGTAAGTATTAGTTTTCCCATTTATAAATGAGGACATAGAGACTCAAAGTTTAAGAAGCAGAACTTAAAACCATTCTTGTTTGACTCCAAATCTCATATTCTGAACCACTTTGCCATCCTGATTTTTTATTTCAAGACCACTGCTATTTCCCTTACTGCTTACTGCCTAACACTGCTTGTTACCTTTTTTTTTTTTTTAGTTATTTTGTTTTTCAGTTTTTGTGGAGTTCTGGGGCATTAAAAAAGGATAGGAAAAATGCTTTCTCTGTCATCCTTGGTTACCATATTATACTCACAGTGCCAAAAGTGACTACTTATACCTTTTTCATAGCACAGTGCAGGAAAGTAGCTTTGAGCACTAGTTCATGTAAACTCTATTATACCTTTAAAACTGAACTTTTTTACTCCAGACTTTAAGCTGTTAAATGGTTCCTTCAATTATTAAATGGAAAACTGCCATTTCTGGAGGAATGGACTTGTTCACCTAGTGGATATTTTGATTGAAACCTATATAACAAAATGTGAGACAGAGGGCTAAGCACTCTTTAATAACTGCTTAATGTAGACAAATGACTTACATTAATGGAAACTATTGTGTGTGTGTTAACACTAATTACTTTCCCTCAGTCAGAAAAATTCTTTTCTCCAGCACTACCTAAATATCCAACACTTCACGTTGCCTTAGCAATCAGAAATAAAATTGTTTAGGTTAGCATACCATTTGTTACAAAAAATGTCACAAAGATCCAAATACCATAAGTACTTCCAGGGTAAATCTTCTGTTAAAGAACTAATTGAATTTTATTTCCTGGCTAAATTCCATGTGTACTAGGTAGTTACCATGTTCCTGGTAAACTGCCTCTAAGAAGGAAGTAAAACAAACTTCAGTACATACGTGGATATGCAAGGGCAAAAGAAAAGACAAAATGTGCAAGAGAAAAATGTTTCTAGTAAACCCCCTTTCCTTCTCTAGAATTAGGTGCACTCATAAACATATGCACTAGAATACTGTACAGAGATGACTATTAAATTGTTTTCATAAAATTTATAGTTTTTCCAAGCTAATAATCTAGACATTTGTAACATAATCATTTAAGCAGAAGAAATAGCTGGCAAATATTTTCATGTCAGGTGGTATGCATGCTAAGTTTATAACCTCTCTTTTGTTTATTCAATGTAAGGTAACTTGATGTGACAGGATAGGACAGATCACAACGATGACTCAGGTCAGGAATTTCAAGAAATCTTGAGAACAAAATATTTTAAAAGTATTTAAATAAATAGTAGTTTAAAGATCTATGGAGTATGATGAATAATAGGGGAAAAAAGACGATCAAGAATTGACTTCAAATGCTTAGGAAAGTCTTTTGCTCAGAAAAAGGGAAATTCCTGGCAACAAAGGTAGGGAAGGAATCTCTAGGATCCTTCCTGTTAGAGGACCTACCAGCAGATGTATCTATTTATTTAGTTTTCACATATTTATTTGTTGGCCAGACAATTCAAATGCTAAGTTTGTTTCTGTCATCTACTCTTCCTTTTCTTTTAAACACTTGGCAGTTGTTTAGATGTCATTATACGTTTCCATCCCAAAGCAGGAGGTTGCAGCAAAGAATATGGTTAAATCACAACATTCGCTTCTAATGGGCTGAATTCTGTTTCTGTCATAGGAAAAGGAGTGTGTACTTTTTGAAGTATATACATTTGGAGGGGTTGTACATCCTGGAATCCAGATAATGAAACTGAACTTTATCAGCACCCCCAAAAGGCTTCCTTGTACCCCCTTCTCATACATGCCTCCAAAGGATAAACACTCTTGGCTTCTAAAACTACGAATCAGTTTTATCTGATCTTGTAAGGGAATTCCTGCATCCTTATCTAGAAATATGTGCAGTCATAAGTGTATGTACTGCAGTAATGTACAGAAATGAGTACTGGGGTCTTTTCTGGGGATGTTTGGGGTCTGACTTATTTAACAGTGTTTGTGAAATGCACCCATATTTTCATGTGTATTATTCTACTGTATACTACAAATGCATACCACAATTTACTTACTTTGTCATCAAATGTGAAGCGACAAGTTGAGTTGTTTTCAGTTTGGGGTTCTTACAAATATTCTTCTACATGTCATGTACAAATATACCTATTTCTGCATACATTCAGTTTTGGTAGTTACCTCCGAAGATTTCTCCAGAGTAGCTAAAGCAGTTTACATTTTTATTATCAGTACACAAGAATTCCAGTTCATTCCCACTCTTGCCAACATTTGTTACCCCGTGCCCGCCCCCCCGCCCGCCACCATTTTTCTCATTCTGGACGGTGTATCACATTGTAGATTTAACTTGTATTTTCCCTGATTACTCATGAAGTTGGATATAGTTTTGTATGTTTATTGGAAATGTGATCTTTGTGTGGTAAAGTACCTTTTAAGACTTTTGATCATTGTTCTATTGAGTGATCATCCTTTTTCTTATGATTCTTCAGGAATTCTTTAGATATTCTGATACAAATCCACTGTTGGATATATATACTGTAGATATTTTATCATACTTTTGGGTTGCCTTTTTAAGTATTCTTTTGAGAAGTTTTTTATTATTAATGTACTGTCACAAAAGGCGAGACCTCATTCTTTTCTGTGGCTGAGTAATATTCCATTGTGTGTGTGTGTGTGTGTGTGTGTGTGTATACATACCATCTTTATCCATTCATCTATTGATGGGTATTTTGGTTGTTTCCATATCTTGGCTTTTGTCAGTAATGCGCCAATAAACACAGAGGTGCATTTATCTTTTTAAATGTTTTCATTTTTAAAGAAATACTCCCCCCACCAAAATAAAGAAATACCCAGTAATGGAATTACTGGGTCGTATGGTTTTTCTCTTTTTAATTTTTTGAGGACTCTCCACAATGTTTCCACAGTGGCTGCATCAATTTATTTCCACAAACAGTGCATGATAGTTCCTTTTTCTCCACATCTTCACCATTCATTATTTCATGTCTTTTTGACAGCCATTCTAACAAGTGTAAGACAATACCTCATTGGTTTTTATTTGCATTTCCCTGATGAGTGATGCTGAACATCTTTTCATGTGTCTGCTGGCCATGTATGTCTTCTTTGGAAAAATATCTATTAAGGCCCTTTATCTATCTTTAATCATTTCTTTTTTCGGTGTTGGGTTGTATAAATTCTCTGTATATTCCAGATATTAACCACTTTTCAGATATATCCTTACAAATATCTTCTCTCAATCACTAGGTTGCCTTTTCATTCTGTTGAAAGTTTCCTTCACTGTGCAATAGCTTTTTATTTTGGTGTAGTCCCAATAGTTCTTGTTTTTGTTTCCCTTGCCAAAGGAGACATAGCTTAGAAAAACGTTGCTATGGCTGATGTCAGAGGAATTACTGCCTGTGCTCTCTTCTAGGATTTTTATGGTTTCAGGTCTCACATTTACATCCTTAATCCATTTTAAGTTTATTTGTATATGATGTAAGAAAGTGGTTGAGTTTCATTCTTTTGCATATAGTTGTCCAATTTTTCCAACACCAATTGTTGAGGAGACTGATTTTTCCCCATTATGTATTCTTGCCTCCTTTCTTTAAGATTGACCATTAAGTGTGGGGTTATTTCTGGGCTCTCTATTCTATTCCATAGATCTTTGTGTCTTTTTTTAAGATTTTATTTATTTATTAGAGAGAGAGAGGCAGAGACACAGGCAGAGGGAGAAGCAGGGTCCATGCAGGGAGCCTGACGTGGGACTCGATCCCAGGTCTCCAGGATCATGCCATGGGCTAAAGGCGACGCTAAACCACTAAGCCACCAGGGCTGCCCTATGTGTCTGTTTTTGTGCCAATACCGTACAGTTTTGATTCCTAAAGCTTTGTAGTAAATGTTAAAATCTGGGATTGTGATACCTGTAGCTTTGTTCTTCTTTTCCAACACTGCTTTGGCTATTGGGTATCTTTTCTGGTTCCATATAAATCTCAGGATTGTTTGTTCTAGTTCTGTGGAACATGTCATTAGAAGTTTGATGAGGACTGCAGTGAATCATTAGATTGCTTTTGGTATTAATATTTTAAACAATATTTGTTCTTTCAGTCCATGAACATGGAATATCTTTTATCGGTGCTTTATACTTCAGAGTACAGGTCTTTCACCTCCTTGGTTATTACTGTTTTTGGTGAAAATGTAAATGGGACTGTTAATTTCTCTTTCTGCTATTTTGTTATTGGTATATAGACATGTAACTGATTTCTGTTTATTAATTTTGTGTTCTGCAACTTTACTGAATTCATTTATTACTTCTAGTAGTTTTTTAGTGGAGTCTAGGGTTTTCTATGTATGGTAGCATGTCATCTACAAATAGTGAAAGTTTTACTTCTTCCTTACCAATTTAAATTCCTTTTATTTCTTTTTTTGTCTGACTCCTGCAACTGGGACTTCCACTGCTATGTTGACTAAAAGTAGCAAGAGTAGATATTTTAATATTGTTTGTGATCTTAAAGGAAAAGCCCTCTGTTTTTTGTTTTTGTTTTTTTACCATTGAGTATGGTTAGGTGTTTTTCACACATGGCCTTTATTATGTTATGTTCCCTCTAAACCCACATTGTTGAAAGTTTTTATCATCAAGCAATGCTGAACCTTGTCAGGTGATTCTTCTGCATCTATTGAGATGATCATACGATTTTCATCATTTGTTAATGTGGTGTATCACATTGGTTGATTTGTGAATACTGAATCATCCTTGCATCCCTGGAATAAATCCTACTTGATTGTGGAAAATGATCCTTTTAATGTATTGCTGAATATGCTTTGCTAATATTTTGTTGAAGACTTTTTCATCTATATTCATCAGGGATATTGGCATGTAGTTTTCTTTTTTGTAGTGTCTGGTTTTGGAATCAAAGTAATGATCTCATAGAATGCATTTGCTAGTTTTTCTAACACTTCTATTTGTTTTAGAATAGATTGAGGAGAATAGGCATTAACTTTTCTTCAAATATTTGGTAGAATTCCCTGTGAAGCCACCTGGTCCTGGACTCTGTTGGGTACTTTTTGATTACCAATTCAATTTTGTTAGTAGTAACTGGTCTATTCAGATATTCTATTTCTTCCTGATTCAATTTTGGAAAAATTGTATTTTTCCAAGAATTTATTCTAGAATTTCTTCTAGGTTGTCCAATTTGTTGGCGTATAATTTTTTGTTGGAGCATAGACTTGTTTTTCTTTTAAATCAGTCCATATAATTTATTTCTGTATACAAAAAAAGCAATGGCTGAAGCAGATCCATAAACCATATGGACCATTGAATCTCAGTTCCAGGAGTCCTTACAATAGCCCCTTTATTTCCTGAGATTACCTAAGAGGCTGTATTCCTAGAAACAGACAAAAATACTAACCAAGTCTTAGTGGTTCTTTCTACTAAAACTCCATATGTAGATTATCTCTAAACTTGTTTCTTTTGCCTGTTCCCTGTTTTTCAGTGGTATGATCTTCTGATTTTACTGGATACCTTAAATCCAAAAAATTATAGTAGCTCCAGTAATGTTATATTCCTCTAGAGAGAATTCTCCTTTTCCTCTTGTAAGCAAAAGGTGAGGGATGATCACCTTAATACAATCAGCAATTGGGGGCTAAATTGAGACTTGCTTATAGTTTTGGTAAACTTTAGTCTGACCTCTGACCTCTCCCTACTATGTATATATGTGTATACATATATATATATATGCACAAACATACATAATTCATGTAACATTATATGTTATGCAATACATATATTTAAAATTAAACGGATAATTTAAAATTTTTTATCTAGATTTCTATTTGTTCTCAGAGAGAATACTGGTATGCTGCAAATACTTCCATCCTACCTGAAAACAAAATTTACTTATGAAATACTTTTTCTATTTAGATTCTCTTTTATCTTTCAAGTAATTATAAAAATAACTTACATGAAACATGGCATCAGTGACTTTTTGTTATAATAAAGCATAAAATTGGCCATTTTAACTATTTTAAAGTATACAAGTCACTGATTTTTACTATATGGATCAGCGTATTTTGTGGAAGATTATAATTATCCTTCAATGAAATTGTATGTGGTTTGTAAATACTGGCACTGCTATATTTAATAGGCAATAAAAAATCTAGAAAAATAAGATGAGCATTATATGCAGCAATAATTCATTTTTTCAAACGATTGTTTCACTGGCTACTGAAACTATCAAGGTTTTAAAATAGAAAACAAAAATGTACTCCAGATAGCCAAAACAGAGATCATAAAGTTCATGCAATAAACTAGATCTCGTGTACTTTATTCATGCAGAACTCATACATTATGATATTAAGAAACTTACAGGCTTGCTTTTTCTAATTGCAGCAGAAGAGGTTCGTTCATGGCAGTTATTTTTTTTCTCCTGTGTAGAATCTTTTTTGTTTTTGTTTTTATTGAAATTCAGTTTGCCAGCATACAGTATAATACCCAGTACTCATCCCACCAGGTGCCCTCCTCAGTGTCATGGTAGTTATTAGACATAACAAGTGGAAGTCTTAAGTGAGAACAGACAGGAAAAAATAGAAAAATATTTTAAAAATCATAGCAATCTAACATTGTATGTTAACCATACCAGAGTTTAAAAAGAAAAAAATAGGAAGCTGCAGCATATTCAGTAAACCCCATGGACATAATTATTCTCAAACACATATACTGTCCAAACTGATCTATAAACACAATCCAAATCAAAACCTTAAATATACCAACAAATTGGACAACCTAGAATAAATGGATTGACAGAATCATAAAGAAATAGAAAATCTGAATAGAACTATTTATTGCTGGTAAGAAGATTCAATAAATAATTAGAACCCGTCCAGAACCAGAAGGCTGCACTGGTGAATTCTACTACCATTTATTAAAGAATACCAATCCTTCTCAAACTCTTCCAAAAAATAGGAGAACAGGGAACACTTAAAAACTCATTTTACAACGCCAACATTACCCTGAAATGAAAACCAGACAAGGAAACTATAAGAAAATTACAGGCCAGTAACTCTGATGAACATAGATGCAAAAATCCTCAACAAAATATTAGCAAATTGATTCAATAGGATTACTCACCTTCACCAAGTGGGATTTATCCAAGGGATTCAACAGGACACACCACAGTAACAAAATGAAGGGTAAAAATCCTACCATCTGAATACGTGCAGAAAGAACATATGACAAAATTTGACTTCCATTTATGATAAAAGTCTCCACAAAGTGAATATAGCAGGAACATACCTCAACATAATAAAAGCCATATATGACAAATCCACAGCTAACCTCTTTCTCAAGGTGAAAAGCTGAAACCTTTTTCTCTAAGATCTAAATCAAGAATGCCCACTCTCACCACTTTGATTCAACATATTATTGGAGGTCCTGCCCAAACAATTAGGTAAGAAAAAGAAATAAAAGTCTTACAAGGATATCTTGCCATTTGTAACAACATAACATAATGCCCTCAAGTCCATCTAAGTGAAATAAGTCAGACAATAAAAAAAATACCACATGGGCAGCCCCGGTGGCGCAGCAGTTTAGCGCCGCCTGCAGCCCGGGGCGTGATCCTGGAGATCCGGGATCGAGTCCCACGTCGGGCTCCCAGCATGGAGCCTGCTTCTGCCACTGCCTGTGTCTCTGCCTTTCTCTCTAGCTGTGTCTCTATGAATAAATAAATAAAATCTTTAAAAAAAAATACCACATGATCTCACATATGTGTGGACTAGAATAATGATTCTCAAAGTACAGACTGGTGGTTACCAGAGGCGAGGGCTGGGCCAAATTGATGAAGGTGGTCAAAAGGTACAAACTTCCAGATATAAAATAAATAAATCCTGGAGATGTAACATAAAGCATGGTGACTATATGTAACTGTACTGTATATCTGAAAGTTGCAGAGCAACTTAATCTTACCAGTTTTCATCATAAGAAAAAAATTGTGTGGTGATGTTAACTAATCTTACTTGGTAATCATTTCACAATATTTACATCTATCAAATCATTATGTTATACACCTAAACTAATGCAATGTTATATGTCGACTGTGTCTCATTAAGAAAAGGGAGAGAAAATAAAAAATAACATACTTATGCCATAACATAGTAATACTTAAATTAAATGTATCAGATTTATAGAGTGCCAAAAAAAGACCTTATGTGTATTCTGTTTACCAGATACTCATTTCTCTTTTTTTCAACTATAATAATAGAGGTAGTTTGAGTGTAAAAATGGAAAAAGATATATCATCCAAACATTAATCAAAAGAAACCAGAAGTGGCTCTATTACTGTCAGATAAAGTAGACTTCAGAGCAAAGCAAATTACTAGAGACATAATCATAAAAGAGCAGCCCACCAAAATGACATACTAATACGTCTAAAAGTGGATGCACTACACAACAGAGTTGCCAAATAAGTGAAACTCAAAGTGACAGAATTAAAGAATTAGGCCAGCCCACAACTGTTGTTAGAGGCAACCCCTCTCTGAACACTTGATAGAACAACTAGACAGAAAATCAGCAAGGACCCCACAACATCGACAAGTATCCGACCTTAGAATATTCTTTTCAATTGCTCGTGAAACATATACTGATATAGACCATAGCTTGAGCTAACAAGGCTCAAAAAATTTAAAAGAACTGAAATAATTGAGAATGTATTCTGTGCATTTAGGGGAATCAAAATAGATGTAACAGATAAAAACAATCTAAATATAACAGGAAAATCTCCTGAATACTTAGAAACCAAACAATACCCTTCTAAATAATCCACGGGTCACGAAAGAGGAAGTCTCAGGGCAAATTAAAAATTACAAAGAACAAAATAAAAATGAAAATATGGCAATGAAATTTGTGGACACACCTAAAAATATGTCAAGGCAAATTTATAGAATTAAACACTTAACATTTGAAAAGATTAAAAGTCTCGTTAATAATCTATGTTCTCACCAGAAAAAAAATTAGAAAAAGAAGAGCAAGATAAACCCAAAGTAAGCTGAGGGAAGGAAATAGTAAAAAGAAGAGCAGAAATCATTAAATTGAAAACAGAAAAACAGCAGAAAAACATAAGGTTGGTTCTTTAAAAAAAAAAAAAATCAGTAAGTGAAAAGATTCTTGCAAGACTGACCAAAAACAAGACAATAAGATTCACTATGCTACTATCAGCAGTGAAAAAATTTTTGCCACATACTCTGCACACATGAAATGGCTCATAAAGAGTACTACAAATAACTAAACTTGAACTTTCTAGAATTAAATTTGGCACCTTAGATGAAAAGGGATCTTCAAAAGGCTAAAACTACTAAAACTCACCCAATGTGAAATGGATAATTCAAATGATCTTAGAATATTAAATAAAATTCATAATTTGGAAACTCCAGACCCAGGTGGCTTACACTGGAGTCCACCAAACTTTTTTTCTTTTTTGGGGGGGTGGGGGGCAGTGGTGAGCAAGCAAGAGTGTATGCAGTAGGAGGGGGTGCAGAGAGAGAATCTTAAGGAGGCTCCCACACTTAGCATGGAGCCCAATGTGGAGCTCGATCTCACCACCTGAGATCATGACCTGAGCAAAAATCAAGAGTCAGAGAGTTAATTGACTGAGCCACAAAGGCACTCCTGGAATCTACCAAACTTCTAAAGAATAATTAATACCAATTCTACACAGTCTTTTTCAGAACAGAAGAGAACACTTTCCCACTCATTTTATGAAGCCGGTATTACCCTGATACCAAAGTAGGCAAACAGAGTACAAAAACAAAACAAAATAAAAACAAAAAACTACGTATCAATAGTCCTCATGAATATAAATGAATAAAATCCTTAAAAGCATATCACCAAAACAAATTCATTGATATGTAAAAAAATTATGCAACATGGTCAAGTGGAGTACCCCATGCCTGAAAGACTGATATGATATTTGATACTCAATGTAGAGTCCACTATATGAAGAGACTAAGGAAGACTCATGATCATAACAAGGCAGAAAGAGTATCTGACAAATTAAACACCTATTCATGACAAAAATTCCCAGGAAAATTGGAAAAGAGAGGGACTTCTCTAACTTGGTAAGCATCATAATTAATGATCAAAGGCTGAATGTTTTCTCCCTATATTGGGAACAAAGCAAAGATATCCACTCTCACCACTGCTATTCAACAAATTACTTGAAGTTCTAGCCAGTGCAGTGAGGTAAGAAAAGGAAATAAAAGGCATACCGATGGAAACAGAAAACTGAAAACTGTCTCTGTTTGCTCTCGGGGAATCTTGAAAAACCTCATAGCAAATCGAAATCCAATAAAAAAAATATACAAAGAAAAAATAAAAACCTCCTAGAACTAATAAATGAGCTCAGCAAGTTGCAGGGTAAGAGATCAAGTTTTTTTTTGTTTTTTTTGTTTTTTTTTTTTTAAGAGATCAAGTTTTAAAATTCAGCTGTATTTCCATAGACAGCAGTGAAAACATAGCCACCAAAATTAAACAATACCATATACAGTAGCTCAAAATGACAAAATACTTAGCTGACATTTTCAAGACTCTCTAGAAACTACAACACAATGATGAAAAAAATCAAAGGTCTAAATCAGTGTAGATATATGCTGTGTTCATGGATTAGAAAACTCATCACTAGAAAGAGGTCATTTTCTTCCCAAATTGATATATGGGTTTAACCCAATTATTACCACAATCACAGCCAAGATAATGGTAGATACAGCCAAGATCATTATAAAATTTATATGGAAGAGGGAAAATAATTTTGAAAAAGAAGAGCATATAGAGGGAATTGGTAGTCTACCATCTTCAAAGATGACTTATCAAGTAATGAAGACTGCGGTATTGATGGAGGGATAGACACATAGATCAAAGAAACAGAACAGAGAACCCAGAAATAGGCCTATATATAAATATGCTCAAATGACTTTTGACAAGTGTGCAAAAGCAATTCATTGGAGGTACTGGTGATTGTCACAAGGAAAAAAAAAGTGCCTCAATGTAAACCTCACACCTTATAAGGAAAAAACCACCTCAAAATGGATCATATGCAAATTATAAAATATGAAACAATAAAGCATTTAGAAGATAAAACAGAAGAAAAATTGGAGACCAAGGGCTTGGTAAAGATTCTTAGTTAGGTATAATACCAAAAATAATCCATTAAAGAAAAAAATGAGAAATTGGATTTACTCAGAATTAAAAGCTTTTGCTCTATGAAAGACTCTCAGGAGTAGGATATACTGTAGACTGGAAGAACATATCTGCAAACCGCATTGTCTGACAAAGAACTCATATCTAGAATATACATGGAAATTTCAAAACTCAACAGTAAAATATAAACAATCCAATTACAAATTAGGTGAAACACATAAAGAAGCATTTCACTTAAGACAATATACCTTAGGGAATAAGCAAGTGAAAAGATATTCAACATCACTAGCTGTTCTGGAAATGTAAACTAAGACCATCATGAGATACATAATCAAACACCCATAAGAACAATTAAAATAAAAAATATAATAATGATAAATGCTGATAATGGTTCAGATAAGCTAGATTTCATACATTTCTCATAAGAATGTAAAATGGTATTCCCATTCTGGAAAGTAGTTGGACAATCTCTTACAAAACTAAACATACACTTACCAATGATCCAGCAACTGCCCACACAAAACCTATACAAAATTATTCACAGCAATTTTATTTGTTTTTTTAAATTGTTTTAGTTTTGTCATTTGGCATCATTTTATTATAAAGGACAGCAATAAAGAACCAAATGAAGGCATCCATAGAGCAAGATCTGGGAGGGTTGCCCTCATGGTAGCCTCTAGACCACCCAGAAGCTCCCTGAAGCTTCTCCAGATGTTTGGGGGGGGGGGTTAATTTATTTTTTATTTTTTTATTGGAGTTCAATTTGCCAACATATAGCATAACACACAGTGCTCATCCCGCCAAGTTCTCCCCTCAGTGCCCATCTCCCCTTCCACCACCCCTTGTTCGTTTCCCAGAGTTAGGTGTCTCTCATGTTTTGTCACCCTCACTGAATTTTCAATCATTCTCTCCTTTCCCCTTTATTCCCTTTCACTAATTTTTATATTCCCCAAATGAATGAGACCATATGATGTTTGTCCTTCTCCAATTGACTTACTTCACTCAGTATAATACCCTCCAGTTCCATCTACGTTGAAGCAAATGGTGGGTATTTGTCGTTTCTAATGGCTGAAGAATATTCCATTGTACACATAGACCACAGCTTCTTTATTCATTTATCTTTCGATGGACACTGAGGCTCCATCCACAGTTTGGCTATTGTGGACATTGCCGCTATAAACATTGGGGTGCAGGTGTCCTGGCGTTTCACTGCATCTGTATCTTTGGGGTAAATCCCCAGCAGTGCAACTGCTGGGTCGTAGGGCAGTTCTATTTTTAACTCTTTGAGGAACCTCCACAGTCTCTTAACTCTTTGAGGAACCTCCTTCAATCTCATTGTTAGTGTACAGTTTTCCAGAGTGGCTGCACCAGGTCACATTCCCACCAACAGTGCAAAAAGGTTCCCCTTTCTCCACATCCCCTCCAACATTTGTTTCCTGCCTTGGTAATTTTCCCCATTCTCCCTGGCGTGAGGTGGTATCTCATTGTGGTTTTGATTTGCATTTCCCTGATAGTCAGTGATGCGGGGCATTTTCTCATGTGCTTGTTGGCCATGTGTGTGTCTTCCTCTGTGAAATTTCTGTTCATGTCTTTTGCCCATTTCATGATTGGATTGTTTCTTTGCTGTTGAGTTTAATAAGTTCTCTATAGATCTTGGATACTAGCCCTTTATCTGATAGGTCATTTGCAAATATCTTCTCCCATTCTGTAGGCTGTCTTTTAGTTTTGTTGACTGTTTCTTTTGCTGTGCAAAAGCTTTTTATCTTGATTAAGTCCCAATAGTTCATTTTTGCTTTTGTTTCCCTTGCCTTTATGGATGTATCTTGCAAGAAGTTGCTGTGGCCAAGTTCAAAAAGGGTGTTTCCTGTGTTCTCCTCTAGTATTCTGATGGATTCTTGTCTCACATTTAGATCTCTCATTCATTTTGAGTTTATCTTTGTGTCTGGTGTAAGAGAATGGTCTAGTTTCATTCTTCTGCATGTGGATGCCCAATTTTCCCAGCACCATTTATTGAAGAGACTGTCTTTCTTCCAGTGGATAGTCTTTCCTGCTTTGTCGAATATTAGTTGACCAGAAGTTGAGGGTCCACTTCTGGATTCTCTATTCTGTTCCATTGATCTATGTGTCTGTTTTTGTGCCAGTACCACACTGTCTTGATGACCACAGCTTTGTAGTACAACCTGAAATCCGGCATTGTGATGCCCCCAGCTCTGGTTTTCTTTTTTAATATTCCCCTGGCTATTCGGGGTCTTTTCTGATTCCACACAAATCTTAAGATGATTTGTTCCAACTCTCTGAAGAAAATCCATGGTATTTTGATAGGGATTGCATTAAATGTGTAAATTGCCCTGGGTAGCATTGACATTTTCACAATATTAATTCTTCCAATCCATGAGCATGTAATATTTTTCCACCTCTTTGTGGCTTCCTCAATTTCTTTCAGAAGTGTTCTGTAGAGTATAGATCCTTTACCTCTCTGGTTAGGTTTATTCCTAGGTTATCTTATGCTTTTGTGTGCAATTGTAAATGGGATAGACTCCTTAATTTCTCTTTCTTCAGTCTCATTGTTAGTATACAGAAATGCCACTGATTTCTGGGCATTGATTTTGTATCCTGCCACACTGCCGAATTGCTGTATGAATTCTAGCAATCTTGGGGTGGAGTCTTTTGGGTTTCCTATGTACAGTATCATGTCATCTACAAAGAGGGAGAGTTTGACTTCTTCTTTGACAATTTGAATGCCTTTTATTTCTTTTTGTTGCCTGATTGCTAAGGCTAGGAGTTCTAGTACTATGTTGAATCACAGCAATTTTATTTTAATAGCCCAAAACTGAAAACAATTAATATGGTGAATGATTGAACTACAGCACATAAAAACCATGAAATCTCACTAAGCAAAAAAGGAGTCAACTATTGATACATGGAAAGTAGAATGGACCTCAGAGATGTTAGGTTTAATGAAAAAAAAAAAAAACAATCTCAAAAGGTCTCATACTATATGATTCTATTTCTGTAACATTCTTGAAATAACAATTATAGAAATGGAGACTAGTGGTTACCAGGGGTTATATATTGGGGGGAGGTGTCCATGGCAGAGATATGGGTATTATTACACAGGGCAGCAGTAGGGAGAGCTTTCTGGTGATGAAACAGTTCTATATCTTGATTGCAGTGGTGCTTACACAAATCTATGTGTGATAAAATAACAACTTTACACATACATTATACTAATGTCAATTTCCTTGCTTTGATTTTTAAGTATGATAATTACATAAGTTGTAATCATCAAGGGAAACTAAATAAAAGCTATACAGGAAATTCTCTGTACTATCTTTGCAACTTATTATTATTACATAAAAATAAAAAGCTCTTAAAAAAAAAAGAAGGTAATGACTCTTAAGGTCCAAACTTGATAGTATAGAATCCAGTAATCCCCTTTTTTAATGGTGCTACTTCAGACAGGTCAATGTATAGCTTTCAAATAGTATTTTTAAATTTTTTTCAGCTTTTGTGGGTCAATTTTGGATTAGGTTGTTTCATGAACTAAGCTGTGGAGCCTAGAGTATGGAAAATAATTATTTTAGTAAGTACCTTATTATGCTATTTGGCAAGTGATTTAGAATTTAGTCTTTTGTTAATCGATCTCTCACGTTAATTACCCTCAGCTGTTTTTTTTAATCAGTTATATTAAAATCAATTTTGTTAGGAACTAATTTTGCATCTTTTTGGATATTAGCAAAAGATGAAGCATGAAACATGAAATGATTTATCTTTCCTCTAATATACAAAATGTACCAGAAGAGTCATGGGCAACCTTCCAAAGAAGTACTGTGACAATGCACAGTAAAACCGTATTCTTGGGCAACTGTAACATACACATCTATTTCAGCCATATGCATTGGCATATAAGCACCCACTCCATTACTATATCTTGTATTTCCCTATGAAATATAAAAAAAATTAATCTTTCTATATTCCCCATGTTACTTTTTTTTTTTTTTAAGGCAGAGGTATTGCTCGGAGGTGGCAGGAGAGGCGTCAGGAAAAAGTGACCTTTTTTTTAACCATGCTCTTAAATAATACAATAAAAATACAAAAAGTATTATTAAACATCACATGAGCATCTCTCTTAAAAATTAATATATACCAAAAAATCAATATTGTATGTCTTAGTTTTCCTATCTACCAAATTGGGAGAGAAGGTAGTATTGGTACCCTTCATGATAATATCAAAATAATAGAAAGAAATCACAGCATGAATAGAGTAGGAATTTTTTGGAAAATTAAAAAAAAATCAGCTTAACTTTTCAAGGCAAATTATATTTTTAAAACTTACAACTTACTGCTGTCAAACAACTTACTGCTGTCAAAGCATACCATATATCCACTGAACATGTTTCTTATTTGTAGATTTTGGTAAAATTCTGGTCATTACATGACAGGCCCCCACTGTGTTCCCATACATAGTACAGCTCTTTGGACAAGTACAGGCAGTTTGGATTTGGCTACTAATAAAAGTCTAGAGAGTAGAATAAAGGAATCTCCACTATACATTCCTTTGACTATATGGCATTTTGAAACAAATGGCTTTTTCCGAAAGAAAAAAATGTTAATATTACTAAGCAACACAAAATGTTATAGAAGAGATATAAAGAGACTTAACTTGAAAACTGAATTATTTGAGAGGATGTCAAAGTGTTCTGAGTTGTGGCATCTTTGAAATTTTTATCTTCTAGTTTTAGACTTACTCCCAACACTTAAAAATAGTTGTTTTTTCTGAAATTCTGAAAATCCTTTTTCAGTGAGAAGGCAGAGAAGCCAGAGTTATGAGTGAACTCTCTTAAGAATTTTTTTTAAAAACTCCTAGAAAATGGCAGACTATCCTCATCTCATTTTGTTGTCTCCCCAAACTACAATGAGGAAAAAGAGAAGGAAAGGGTGGGTAATTGACAAATTGATGAAAGAACCTAGCATGGGAAAGGCTGAGAACCAAGCCAAATTATACAAATCCAAAGGACAAGACCTACTTTGAATTTTTCAACAGCAGCACTGGAAGGAGGACAACAGTGGATCAATACCTTCAAGCTTCACAAGATAAATTATTTACTCACTAGAACTCTGAAATTAAAAGGGAGATTCCTCAAAACACTAAAAGAAATGTCAGTGCCAGGTAACTATAAAGTCAGGGTAGAAAGGAGATAAAAAGGACAAGAGGCAGAAAGCTCCTAAGGAAGTAGTTTGATTCCCATTCTACAAAACGACACCTTCTCCATCCGGGCAGAAAAGTAGAGGCTTATGTTCTAGGGGTTTATTCTCTGGAGAGTGTAAAAGAGAGCAAGACTGCAGGCTGAGTACCATGCTACAAGCAGGGGGATTAAATTATGTTATGCAACTAAGAAATGCTAAGATCCCTGGTCATCTTTTCTTATTTGGCTCCAGAAACACACAATTAGTGCATAAATTCTAGGCAAGAGATTTCAACATTGCTCAGACTAGAGCAGAGATCTTTAACATCTACAAAGGTACTAACATCATCGGCTCCCCAACACATACTCCCCACCATTATCCCGTCTTGATAAAATTACCCTGTCTTGATAAAAACCCTCAACAAAATAAGGATAGATGAACATACCTCAACACCATAAAGGCCATAGAGGAAAGACCCACAGCTGATATCATCATCAATGGGGAAAAACTGAGCTGTTTTCCTTTACTGTCAGGATCAAGACAGGGATGTCCACTCTCACCATTATTATTTAACATTGTAGTGGAAGCCTTAGCCTCAGCAGACAACGAAAAGAAATAAAAGGCATCAAAATCAGCAAGGAAGAAGTTAAACTTTCACTTTACACAGACAACATAATACTCTGTAGAAAACCCAAAAGACTCTACCAAAAAAAATTGCTAGAGTACATGAATTCAGCAAAGATGCAGGATATAAAATCAATATACAGGAATCTGTTTCATTTCTATACCTCAATAATGAAGCAGCAGAAAGAGAAATCAAGGAATCACTCCCACTTACAATTGCACCAAAAACCATAAGATACCTAGGAATAAACCTAACCAAAGAGGTAGAAGATCCATACTCTGAAAACTATATAGGACACTGATGAAAGACTGAAGAGGACACAAAGAAATGGAAAAACATCCCACGTTCACGGATTGGAAGAACAAACATTGTTAAAATGTCTATACTGCCCAAAAGAATCTACACATTTAATGCAATCCCTATCAAAATATCACCAGCATCTTTCACAGAGCTGGAACGAACAATCCTAAAACTTGTATAGCCAAAGCAATTGAATAGCCAAAGCAATCCTGAAAAAGGAAAGAAAAGCTGGATGCATCACAATTCTGGACATCAAGCTATATTACAAAGCTGCAGTCATCAAGATGGTGTGGTGCTGGCATATAAACAGACACATAGATCAATGGAACAGAACAGAAAACCCAGAAATGGACCCACAACTATACAGTCAGCTAATCTTCAACAAAGCAGGAAAGAGTATGCAATGGGAAAAAATCTCTTCAACAAATGGTGTTGGGAAAACTGGACCGCTATATGCAGAAGAATGAAATTGGACCACTTTCTTACACCACAACCAAAAATAAACTCAAAATGAATGAAAGACCTAATGACCTTGGCCATAGCAACTCCTTACTAGACACATCTCTGGAGACAAAGGAAACAAAAGCAAAAATGAACAGTTAGGACTTCATCAAGATAAAAAGCTTCTGCACAGTGAAGGCAACAATCAACAAAAGTAAAGGCCATCTATGGAATGGGAAAAGGTATCTAAAAATGACATATGGGTTAGTATCTAAAATCTATAAAGAACTTAAAAAACTCAACACCTAAAAAAACAAATAATCCAGTTAAGAAATGGGCAGAAGACATGAAGAGACATTATCCCAAAAAAAACATCCAGATGGCTAACAGACACATCGGAAGATGCACAACATCACTCAGCATCAGGGAAATACAAATCAAAACCACAATGAGATATCACCTCACACCAGTCAGAATGGCTAAAATCAACAACTCAAGAAACAACAGATGTTGGTGAGAATGTAGAGAAAGGGGAACCCTCTTACACTGTTGGTGGGAATGCAAACTGGTGCAGCCACTCAGAAAACAGAATGGAGGTGCCTCAAAAAGTTAAAAACAGAACTATGCTATAAATGAGCAGTTGCACTACTAGGTACTTACCCAAAGGATACAAAAGTACAAATTCAAAGAAACATATACTCTGATGTTTATAGCAGCATTATCAACAATAGCCAAACTATGGAAAGAACCCAAGTGTCCATCCATGAGGAACAGATAAGGAAGATGGGGCATGCATATGCATGTATGTATGTATGTAGATATATAGATATATAGATAGATAGATAGATAGATAGATAGATAGATAGATAGATATAGATATTTATAGATATAAAATGAAATACTACTCAGCCATAAAAGGAATGAAATCTTGCCATTGGCAATGATGTGGATTATGCTAAGTGAATTAAGTCAGAAAAAGACAAATACTACCATGATCTCAGTCATATGTGGAATTTAAGAAACAAAACATATGGGAAGAGGGGAAGATAGGGAAACAAACCATAAAAGACTCTTAGCGATAGAGAACTGAGGATTGATGGAGGGAGGTGGGCGAGGGATAGACTAGATGGATATTGGGTATTAAGGAAGGCACTTGTCGTGTTGAGCACTGGGTGTTATTTATATGTGATGAATCAATAAATTCTGCTCTTGAAGACAATATTACACTATGTGTTAACTCACTAGAATTTAAACAAAAATTTGGAAAAAAAAACAAAAGCAAATTACCCTGTGTGAAGCTGGTTATGTCTTCAATTTTGCAGAATTCATTCAGATTTTGCCCATTGACTTCCCTAGAATGGGGCTCTTATAAATGCTGTAGGAAAGCAGAAATTAGACCATTATTGTTCAGCTTCTCTCTTCCAAGGAACCTTCATGTAACTGTAGCAATACTGTCTTTTCTTTATATAGCCAGGTTTATGAGTGCTATTTAGCTTTTCAAAATTAGACAATCTGCTGTCTAGTGATACTCCTGGAAGAGGGTAGTAAAATGTTCTCTGCTAACATCATTGAGTTAATGAAGAATGAGTCTTTGCTGATTATCATTTGTTTCTCAGGTATTATCTGAACAGTCACAAAAGCATTGCACAGTTTAGTTAAAATGACCCAACATTCAGGTGTGAATAGAATTCATGAGTATTATCAATGGAAGATGCGTTGTTTCCCTTAAATAGGAATTCCTACTTTAAAGATTTAAGGTTCCCTACATTTAGACTTATTTATATTTATTTAAAACTGATCTAGTCATTTTTCATTTTTCTTTAGAGACTAAAATAATTAAAGAATATATCTATTTTGCATTGTCTGTATAGAACACTGGTTTGTTGGGGCCACTTCTTTTTTTCTTTTTTCTTTTTTTTTTTTTTAGGCTTTATAGGTTAGATCAACTGTTCTTACATTTGATGGGCCTTTTCCTCTGTTTAAAACAAACTGCTTGGGGATCCCTGGGTGGCTCAGTGGTTTAGCGCCTGCCTTTAGCCCAGGGCGCGATCCTGGAGTCCCGGGATTGAGTCCCGCGTTGGGCTCCCGGCATGGAGCCTGCTTCTCCCTCGCCTGTGTCTCTGCCCCTCTCTCTCTATCTCTCATGAACAAATAAATAAATAAATCTTTAAAAAAAAAAACTGCTGAGGGGTGGCTCAGTTGGTTAAGCATCTCTCTTCAGCTCAGGTCATGATCCTGGGATCCTGGAAACGAGCCCTGCATGGGGCTCCCTGTTCAGTGGGGGGGAGTCTGCTTCTCCCTCTCCCACGGCCCCTCCCCTTGCTCGTTCTCTCTTCCTCACTCGCTCACTCTCAAATAAATATTTGAATAAAAAACAAAACTCCCAAAATCAAACTCCTAGATGATGAACATGTATATATACACACACATACATACTAAAACAATGCATTTACAATTTTAAAAATATAAATCTGTAATAATACTTCTAGACTACAAGGCATAATGAAATATTAAATTGCTTATATCTGCATTTATAACCAGTGTAAATGGAACAGCCACAAATGCAGGCTGTGTTGTACTGCTGACTCAAACTGCAAGCTTCACCTCTAGGCAGGTCCTTAAACGTAGTCAACAAACCAAGAAACAAAAGCACTTACCTGTTACTAGAACTGTAAGTGAAAGACGTAGCACTTAGCATGGCAAACAATGTAGTTACCATATGCTTCTGTTCCTATATCCCTGATCAATGGCTCGGATACATGAGATCCTCAGTTTTTTCTAATGGCATGTTAAAAAAAGGAAGAGAGTGGAGTGTGAGAGAACCCCTATTGTTTCAACACTGTACAATGTGAGGTCTGTGTCTTAAAGAAGTTGTACTTCTACTTCTCCCTTGTAAGTAGGAAAGCCTTCCAGAAACTCTTAAACTAAAAGGAATTTGTGATGTGCTTCAGCCCACTGCAGAGCTTCAACCAGATACTAAAGTTTGAAGTCTGATCTTTATACTAGGATCAGCTACATGCATGCGCACGTGTGTTTTTAAAAAAATTTTTATTCTCAGCTGTCAACTTTATATGAATCTCGGTTAGGCAAAGCTAACTACCTACAAGAGTATCACCACTGGACCAACCCCTAAGGTGAAGCTTTGGAGAGCCCAGCGGTGACTCTCCTAGGCAATGTTCTAACTACGGGAAAGGACTTAACCCAGAATGCCATAACCCACACCCCTTCCTCAAAGATATTTAAACTTCCCTGGGATTCACAGGTTATTTCACACCCTATTTTTCTAACCTTATTGCTCTGTTTAATGAACCTTCTCAAAAAAGTGGTAAGACTTTGCCTGAATTCTAGTTGTAAATTCCCCACAGAATTTTAACTAACAAAGACAGTTGGGAGGAAACAAGTGGACACCTACACATGGCAATGCCTAACCTAATCAAAAACATTTTAGAGATAAGCCCCTAAAGATAAGGGATACAGGCCAGAAGACAGGGAAGTCATGAGGCCATATACCTGGTTCTGTGTAGCTAAAGGAAACTCAAACAGGGCAGCTGGGTTGCTCAGTGGTTTAGTACCACCCTCAGCCCAGGGCGTGATCCTGGAGACCCGGGATCAAGTCCCAGGTTGGGCTCCCTGCATGGAACCTGCTTCTCCCTCTGCCAGTGTCTCTGCCCCTCTCTCTCTCTGTGTCTCTCATGAATAAATAAACAAAATCTTTAAAAAAAAGAAGAATTCAAACATAAGTTCTACACTGGAATGTTACTATGCCAGTAAATAGTAATTTACTATATTCATTTACAGAGTATCACTGCATAGTAATTCTGACTTCCATGCCTGCTTTTTTCACCTTTTAAAAAAGTTATTATTTGGGTAAACACTGGCATACAAGGTTACATTCATTTCACATGTACAACATAGTGATTCCACAAGTTTATCTCTTATGCTATACTCACCCCTCGTGTAGCCACCGTCTGTCACCAGACAACACTATTATAATACCACTGACTATACTCCTTATGCTGTTCCTTTTATTCCCGTGACTTATTCATTCCATACCTGGAAGCCTGTGTCTCCTACTCCTTTTCACTCATTTTACCCACCCTGCCACTCCTCTCTGGCAACCATCAATTTGTTCTCTGTATTTATAGGTCTGATTCTGCTGTTTGTTTATTCATTTGTTGTTGTTGTTTTTTTTAAGATTCCACATAGGAGTAAAATCATATGGTATTTGTCTTTCTCTGACTTATTTCACTTAGCATAACACTCTCTTGGTCTATCAAAGTCATTACAAGTGGCATGATCTCATCCTTTTTTATGGCTGTGTAATGTTCCATTGCACGTGTATGTGTGTGTATACATCACATCTTCCTTATCCATTTGTTTATTGATGGACACTTAGATTGATTCCATTATCTTGGCTATGGATGGTAATGCTACGTCAAAATAAAAAGCTTTTGCACAGTAAAGGAAACGATCAAGAAAACAACAAGGAAACCTACTAAAGAGGAGAAGATATTTAAAGAAAAAAAAACCAGAGAAGATATTTACAAATGATATATACAAAAAGAAGTGAATATCTAAAATATATGGAGAATTTATACAACCCAGCACCAAAAAAAAATTATACAACCCAGCACCTACAATCTGATTTAAAAATGGATAGAGAATCAGATGGCCAACAGACACATAAGATGGTCAGCATCACATCATCAAGGGCATGCAAATCAAAACCACAACAAGATATCACTTGCCATCTGTCAGAACAGCTAAAAAAATAAACAAAAAACCAAGAATCAAGGAGTGTTGGTGAGGATATGCAGAAAAATGAGCCCTCAGGCACTGTTAGTGAAAATGTAAATTGGTGCAGCCACCATGGAAAACAATATGGAATTTCCTCAAAAACTTAAATGCAGAAAAGACCACATGACCCAAAAACTCCATTACTAGACTTACCCAGAGAAAACAAGAACAGTAATTCAAAAAGATACTAGCCTATATTGTGTTTTGCTTTGTTTCATTTTCCTGCACCACTGGGTAATTTCACAAAGACTCAGAAATCACTAGTTCAGGAAGGACTTTACACTGCGAAACCTAAAAGGACTTAAGAGAAAACCTTCTTATGTGCCAAGCCATAGACAACAGTCGTCAGGAGACCGTCAAAGCTGGGGACACCGTTTTACTCCGGAACACGTGCACACTATCCGCTTTACCTCCGAGTTTCCTTGAGCCTTTCCCAGGCAGAGCTGTAACCGACTCCCTGACACCAGGCTCAGGGCTGGTTGTGTTCAGTCGGATTCAGCCACTTTGTGCTGCTGCTGCCTCTCTCCAGTCACTTCGCGGCCGTGCCCCAAGCACAGAGGCTATAGGAGAAGTCACAAACTCCCAACCACCTCCTCTCCAGCTTTGAAATCTGCTATTATGGGAACCAATTTTCTAAAACCAGAAAGTGCTAAAACTTTTATTGGCTTAAACTCTGCTTCTATCACCCAAGTTTATGCCTTAGAATTAAATTTATGTACCAGATTACCACACAAAAGAGAAAATACGTACAGACAATACATAAGTAAATAAGAAAAACTTACTGAGGATGCCATGTTCAGGGCAGCAGGGAAAGGGGGATGTAGTCAGCATAGCCATAGGTTTTTTTTTGGTTGTTGTTGCTGTTGTTTGTTTTTACTGTACCTTAATTTGCATAAAATATGCATTAAACCACTGAAGATAATATACATATATATTTAAGTCATCTGTATTAACATTTTCTAGATGTGTAAAAGTTACTATATAAAAAATGTTGGAAACAAGGCAGAACAAGTTACTTTAAAGCCAAAGTTTTAACAATTTTGTTTAATTATAATTTTCATCATTCCTAAATACATTATATCAGTTGCAAGGAAATTTTACTCTTTAATTTTTTTTTTAAGATTTTATTTATTTGAGAGAGTGAGAGCGAGAGAGAAAGCACAAGCAGGAGGAGGGGCAGAGAGACAGGGAGAAGCAGACTCCCCGCTGAGCAGGGAGCCCAATGTGGGTTCAGATCATGACCTGGGCTCAGATCATGACCTGAGCCGAAGGCAGTTGCTTAACCAACTGAGCCACCCAGGTGCCCCCCAAATTTTACACTTTTAGATGGAAAAGAAGTCTCTGCTTGAGGATTTCAACTTTAACCTGCAGTTTTCAAACACTAATATGGTTGTATGGCCTTTTAAAATCCTTTGGGTACAAGAATGATAAAATGTGGTTTTAGTTATTGGCATGCCTGTGCAACAAAGCATTTGGGAGATGTGACTGACAGGCCAGGAGTGTGTATAAAAGAAACCTATGCTTCTGTCTGCTTGGGTGACTTTATTAGCCACACCCTACTTATAAATTGTTAACTGTCATTCAAAGTAGCAGAGTGATGTTTTAAACAAGCTGGGTTATAATACCCCTGCTTCTTTTGTCTTAATGCCTGAAGGTAAATTCAGAAACTGCTCCTATGTTTTGGCTCATAAAAGCATCCATCTGGAAAAAAAAAAAAAAAAAAAAAAAACGAAATACAAACCCAAATAGCAAAGAGTAATGCAAAAAAGATTTATCACACTATGCCTATATATAAGTTGTATATTTAAACATTACAATTAGCTAATTCACCCTTCATTATAGTTCAGCTATTTCAGATTGAAGACAAAGAAAATAATTTTATTAATTGTTGGTAGGTTTTGCACCAGTATTTTAAAATACTATTAATATATACTAAATTAAAAATGCTGCTAATACCAATAACTTCATTGGAGACCTATGGTGAAAAAAATCTGTTTTAAAGCATACTGTATTTTATTAGAAATGCCTAACTTTACATTAAAATATTAAAATAGATGCAGAAAAATATATATTCACATTATACTTTTTTTAAAGATGTTATTTATTTATTCATGAGAGACAGAGAGAGGCAGAGACACAGGAGAGGGAGTAGCAGGCTCCCTGCAGGGAGCCCAATATGAGACTCCGTCCCAGGACCCCAGAATCACGACTTAAGCCCAAGGCAGACACTCAACCACTGAGCCACCCAGGTGCCCCTCACATTATATTTTTCTAACTGTATAATTTTGAACTGAAATAAGGGATTAAAAACAAGTGTTGGGCAACCCCCCTACAGCCTAGGGCGTGATCCTGGAGACCCAGGATTGAGTCCCACACCAGGCTCCCTACATGGAGCCTGCTTCTTCCTCTGCCTGTGTCTCTGCCTCTCTCTCTCTCTCTGTGTCTCTCATGAATAAATAAATAAAATCTTTAAAATAATTAAATAAATAAATAAATAAATAAATAAATAAATAAACAAACAAGTGTTACAGTTTATTGGCTTCTTAATAATATTCTAAATATTTACTATTAAGTATTAGATTTAATTTTAACTGATCTTAATAAAATATGAACTATTGAAAAAATACAAATTGTACAGAGTACAGTATAGTCAATGAAAATCCCTCATAATCCCATTCTTTCCTGACCAAAAACCTTACTTGCAACAAAATAACTTTTGTGGTCTAAATTTCAATAAGGTAATAATTCAAATGTCTAGCTTTTAGGTAAGTAGTAAAGGTTTTAATTCTTTACCATAAATTGAATTCTGGTCAGTGTTCAAACTATGAGGTAAAGATGTTTTCAGCATGATTGTTCAGTAACTTAGTATTTAATAGTGACACTTCTAATTTTTCATATCTGAATGCATATGAAGGATATGTCAATGGATGGAGGCAACCTTAAGCAATATTAGGTAGTTTAGTCTTTGTCCGTGAAATCAACTGGAGGATTACTGGGCTTTTCTTTTTGAGGTGCAGCAAACCACACAACTATGTCTCAGGAAGCCTATTTATCTGACAAGTAAGAAAAGATAAACACCTGTAAGTTGATGTTTAAAGCCTAAACTAGTTTTGAAGTAACAAGAAAGGGAAAGCTAACGGTTCAAATTTCAGTCACTTTTCATCTAAACCCATCAATGTGTGCACTGGGCCATTAATTATGTGGCCCAGCACAAAATGATATGTTAGTCTTCCCTTTTACTCTAGGATGACAGCTGTGAGGTAAGATTTTAGTTAGGGAGAAAGAAAACTATTTCAAATACTTTATTCATGGGTCCTACCAAAGTCATGAATGAAACTAAATTCTAATTGAGGATCAAACCAATTTTTTTATTGATCACTCTGGTAGAACCAAAATTAAATTCAAGAGATGATCTAAAACCTAGGATTCTCATGGACCTAGCTTTCCCAGGTTAATGAGATATTCCATCTCGCTTTGTTCTATAAATAGCCACATGGTAAATATTTTAGACTTTGTGGGCTATAGTTTCTGTCACAACCACTCAACTCTGCCATTGGGCAAAATAAGCCATAGAAAATATGTAAATGAATGTCAAGGCTGAGTTCCAATAAAACTTTACTGTGGGCACCAAAATATAAATTTCATGTAAACTTCATTTGTCACAAAACATTATTTTTCTTTTGACTTTTTTCCAACCATTAAAAAATGTAAAAATCATTCCTAGCTTCCAGGTTGCAGAAAAACAGGCAGCGTACTGGATTTAGCCTTGTCATAGTTTAGCAACCCTTGTTTTAATATGTTATTTTGATTCTTGTTTTATGGACTTATTTCTGTGCTTCAAAGGGAAAATGTGTGACTGAGAATTTTTAAAAAATTCTCAGTTAAAGTATATATTAGCATCTTCATCTACAATATTAAATAAATTCCTGTTGTTTATATGCTACCCAAGTTGGTGATATTCTGGTACAGCAGCCTAAGTAGAATAAGACAATAATAGGAAACTGTATTTTTGACTACTTGATGAATGTAATACACCCAGATGATCCAAACCTATAAAGATTTTAAAAAGTTATCTTGGCCCCTCCTGCCCTCTTAAAAGTAGAAAAACCAATTTCTCATAAAATGATTAACAGTAAAAGTTACCATCAAATCTCATAGAAAGTTACATATAAAAAAAATAAAGAGGGATCCCTGGGTGGCGCAGCGGTTTGGCGCCTGCCTTTGGCCCAGGGCGTGATCCTGGAGACCCGGGATCGAATCCCACGTCGGGCTCCCGGTGCATGGAGCCTGCCTATCCCTCTGCCTGTGTCTCTGCCTCTCTCTCTCTCTCTCTGTGACTATCATAAATAAATTTAAAAAAAAAAAAGAAAATTTTCATTAAAAAAAATAATAATAAATAAAGAGCAGAATAATTCCCCTATAATGAAAGCACTCTAGAAAAACATGCCCACAAGTACGTGAAAACTGACCCTAATATTCTAAACTAAGTTTAAATAAATTAACACAATGACAGAAGTTATGAAAGAACCACATAAATCAGTCTTAGAGAAATTCAAAACTGAGGTGATTAAAGAAGTAAGATTTCTTAGAGATGAAAGAACTATGAAAATAATTAGAAATAAAAAGGAAAAAAATAATTTCAGAAGTAGAGCTTAAACTAGAAGTATCACAAGACCAAATAAGCATACTGCCTCAAAATAACTAGAAATTTTAAAGGAGAAGACGCTTGAAACATAAAAAATAACTGAAAGAAATTATCAACAAAATAAAAAGGGCAACTTACAGGAGAAAATATTTGCAAATCATTTATCAGAGAAGGGGTTAATATCCAAAATATATAAAGAATTCATACAACTTAATAGCAAAAAATCATAAACTATCCAGTTAAAAACGAGAGAATCTAATAAGGTGCTCATCATCATGAATCATCAGGGCAATGCAAATCCAAACTACACTGAGATGTCACCTTACACCTATTAGAATGGCTATTTTCAAAAAGACCACAAATAACAAGTGTTGGTGAGGATGTGGAGAAGAGGAAACCCTTGTGCACTGTTAGAATGTACATTGATGCAGCCAGTAGAGAAAACACTATGAAAGTTCCTCAAATAATTAGAAATAAAACTACCATATAATCCAGCAATACCACTTTTAGGTATAAATTCAAAGGAAGTGAATTTAGGATCTTGAAGAAATACCTGCACTCTCATGTTCACTGCAGCATCATTCACACGGCCAAAAAACCTGTGTCCATCATTTGATCAGTGGATAAGCAAAATGTGATATATATACATGCAAAGACATCCACACAATGGAGTGTTATTCACTCATAAAGAATGAAATCATGGCATTTGTGACAACAGGGATGGACCTTGAGGGCACTATACTAAGTGAGATATTTCAGACAGAAAAGGATACATACCTTACAAACTCACGTATATAGACTCCTGAAAGAAAAAGAAAGAAGAAAGAAAGAAAGAAAGAAAGAAAGAAAGAAAGAAAGAAAGAAAGAAAGAAAGAAAGAAAGAGAAAGAAAGAAAAGAAAAGAAAAGAAAAGAAAAGAAAAGAAAAGAAAAGAAAGAAAAGAAAAGAAAAGATGGGCATATGAATATAGAAAACAGATTAGTAAAAAAAAAAAAAAAGAAAGAAAGAAAAAGAAAACAGATTAGTGGTTGCCTGAGGCAGGAGTTGGGGAGTGGATGAAATGGGTGAGGTCCAAAAGTACAAATATCCAATTATGAAATGAATTAAGTCATGAAGTTGTAATGTACATGATGACTATAGTTAATAATACTGCATTGCATTTTAGAAATTAGCTATAAGAGTGGATCTTGAAAGTTCCCATCACGAGAAAAAACTCATAACTACGTATGGTGATGAATGTTAACAGGACTTATTCTTGTGATTGCAAAATATGCAAGTACTGAATCATTATGTTGTACATCTGAAACTAATATAAAGTTATGTCACTTACACCTCAATTTACAAAGTGTATATTTTGAATGACATTTATTGAATCTGGAAAAAATACAAGTGAAAGAAGAAAAAAAAAGCAAAAAAGATCCAACATGTGTATTTTAGAAGTTTCTAAAGAAGGAAACTGAAAACAATAGAATAGAATATTTTAAAACTCTAAAGAAAATTTCCCAAATAAAAGATTTTATACTACAAAATGAAAGGACATATCACATATCTAGGAAAATCAGCCCAAGTTGGCCAATATCAAGACATATTCTAATCAAATTCTTAGAAACAAAAAAATCCTTTGGACATTAATATGAAAACACTGAATCCTTTTTAAGAGAATAAAATGAGATTATAATCATTTTTTGATAGCAACAGTTTTTTTTCCAGAGCACAATATAGTAATATATTTAAGATACTCAGGAAAAGGAAATGTTAGCCAAAGATTTTATATACAACCTAAACAACCTATTCCCATGAATCATTCCTAGGAAATCTACTAGAGAAAGAAATGCAGACAATTAAAATGACTAAAGACATCTACATAAGGACTAGTATTAAGCATTATAAACTATCAACTTATAAAACTAAATGATGAAGCCAAAGCAATCTTGAGAAAAAAGAATAAAGCTGGACATATCTTAATTCCAGATTTCAAGATATACTACAAAGCTAGCATACAAAGAATGACACTGTACCACTTTCTTAACAGCATACATAAAAATAAACTCAATATGGATGAAACTTAAATGTGAGACCTGAAATCACAAAATTTCTGGAAGAAAACATAGACAGTAATGTCTTTGACATTGGACTTAGCAATTATTTTTGTAGATAGATCTCCTCAGGCAAAGAAAATAAAAGAAAAATTAAAATATTGGGAATATACCAAAATAAAAAGCTATTGCACGGCAAAGGAAACCATAAGCAAAATGACAAAACAACTTATTGAATGGGAGAAGATACCTGCAAATGATATATCCAAAAAGAGGTAAATATCTGCAATATATATGAAGAACTTATACAACCTAACACCAAAAAACCCCAAATAATCCAATTAAAAGATGGAGAGAAGACTTCGAAAGACATTTTTCCAAAGAGGATAGAGGTGGCCAACAGACATATGAAAAGGTGTTCAACATTACTCATCATCAGGGATATGCAAATCAAAGCCACAATAAAATACCACCTTACACCTGTCAGATGGCTAAAATCAAATAGACAATAACAGTATTGATGAGGATGTGGAGAAAACAGAACCCTGTGTGCTTTTGGTGGGAAAGTAAATTGGTGCAGCCACTATAGGAAACAGTACCAAGGTTCTGTAATTTAATAAGAAATTACAGATAGATGGATGCCTGAGTGGCTCAATCAGTTAAGCATCCAACTCTTGATTTTGGCTCAGGTCATGATCTCAGGGTTGTGGGATCAAGCCCCATGTGGGCCCCAATTTCAGCATGGAGTCTCTTTGTTCCTCTCCTTCTGCTCCTCCCCCGCTCATGAACAAATGCTTGTTCTCTCTCTCTCTCTCTCTCTCAAATAAATAAATAAATAAAATCCTTAAAAAAAAATTAGGGGCGCCGAGGTGGCTCAGGTCGTGATCCCAGAATCCTGGGATCAAGCCCCACATCAGGCTCCCTGCTCAGTGGGGAGTCTACTTGGGCTTCTCTCTCTCTTTTTCTCCCTCTGCTCCTCCCCCACTTGGGTTCGCTTTCTCTGTCTCTCAAATAAAATCTTAAAAAAAAATTAAAGATAGAATTACCATATGATCTAGTAATTCTATTGGGTATTACTCAAGAAAATGAAAACAGCAATTCAAAAGAATATATGCACCCGTATGTTTACTGCAGCAGTATCTACAATAGCCAAGTATGGAAGCAACCCAAGGGCCCACTAAAAGATGTAGTGTATATATACAAGGAATATTATTCAGCCATAAAAAATATAATCTTGCCATTTGCAACAATATGGTTGAATTTAGAATGTATTATGCTAAGTGAAATAAGTCAGGCAGAGAAAGACACATACTGTATGGCTTCATGTATATGTGGAATCTAAAAAAACAAACAAATGAACAAACAAACCAAAACCAGAAACAGACCTAATAAATGCAGAGAACAAATTGGTGGTTCCCAGAGGGGAGGAGAATGAAGGAATGGAGTAAAGATTATTGAAAGGTATAGGCTTAAAAGAAAAAAGAAAGAAAGAAAGGTACAGACTTTCAGTTATTGAATGAAAGTCTTGGGCATGAAAGGTACAGTATAGGGAATATAGTCAGTATAGGAAATATACCATAATAGTGTTGTATGTTGACACATGGTAGCTATACTTGTGGTGAGCATAGCATAACCTATAGACCTGTCAAATCAATATTCTATATACTTGAAACTAATGTAACATTCTGTGTCAATTATAATTTTTTAAGAAATAAAATCTTGGGGCAGCCCAGGTGGCTCAGTGGTTTAGCGCCACCTTCAGCCCAGGGTGGGGTCCTGGAGACCTGGGATCAAGTACCACGTCGGGCTCCCTGCATGGCGCCTGCTTCTCCCTCTGCCTGTGTCTCTGCCTCTCTCTCTCTCTCTCTCTTTCTGTGCCTCTCATGAATAAATAAATAATCTTTAAAAAAAATCTTGCCATTGCAACAACATGGATGGAGCTAGAGTATAATGCTAAGTGAAATAAGTCAGAGAAAGACAAATACCATATGAGTTCACTCATGGGGAATTGAAGAAACAAAATAGATGAACAAAGGGGAAAAAAAGACAAACCAGGAAACAGATTCTTAACTATATAGAGCAAACTGATGGTTACCAAAGGGGAGGAAGGTGAAGGGATGGGTGAAATAGGTGACGGAGATTAAAGAGTACACTTAACATGATGAGCACTGAGCAATGTGTAAAATTACTGAATCACTACATTGTACACCTGAAACTAATATAACACTGTATACTAACTAGAGTGGAATTAAAATTAAAAACTTAATAAAAATTTTTTTAAAAAGCTAAATGATGTATAACCAGTCACAAAAGGACAAATCCTATATGATTCTACTCATACAAAGTACTGCAAGTAGTCTAAGTAGAAAGGTGGTTGCTGAGCAGAGGAGACTGTTGTTTAATGGGGGTAGAGTTTCAGTTTTGCTAGGTGAAAAGGTTCAAAAGCTCTACTGCAAAACAATGTGAATACACTTAACACTAATAAACTATATACTTAAAAATTGTTGAGGGACGCCTGGGTGGCTTAGCGGTTCAGTGTCTGCCTTCGGCCCAGGGCATGATCTTGGAGTCCCAGGATCAAGTCCCACGTCAGGCTCCCTGTGTGGAGCCTGCTTCTCCCTCTGCCTATGTCTCTGCCTCTCTTTGTGTATCTCTCATGAATAAATAAATAAAATATTTTTAGAAAATTGTTGAGATAGTAAGTCTTTAGTTACATATTTTTTACCACAATAAAAAAACCTATAGTTATAAGGGAAGGCATAACCCAATACAACTATCAAAAAATGTAGGGAGAATGAGAGAAGTACAATAAAAGAAAAATAAACATAATGATTCCCCGTTAGATACTGGCCAGAAGTAAGAGACGACTTCAAATCTGACATTAGAGAAAAAGGATAAAAAGGAAAATGGGCTTGGAGCCAATACCAATATTGCTCACAGAAGCACGACAGTGCTCCCCTAAAAAAAGATAGGTGTCAAGGGTATTATATGAAGGTATACATATAAATCTAATTATTAGAGTAAAAACAAATCTTCCCAAGTATTAAAAGTTTATATACACATTAAATAAGGCAGATAACCTAGTCCTTATGCATGTGTGCAATGAAACCTGAAAAATTTGAGGTCAAACATAAAGATCATATCAATAAGTGTAAATGAATTAAACTCATTTACAAAAAGATAAAGTTTGGGACACTTGGGTGGCTCAGCGGTTGAGCGTCTGCCTTCAGCCCAAGGCATGATCCTATGATCCTGGGTATCAAGTCCCACCTCAGGGCCCCTCCCCTGCATGGAGCCTGCTTCTCTCTCTGCCTGTGTCTCTGCCTCTCTCTCTCTCTCTGTGTGTGTCTCTTATGAATAAATAAATAAAATCTTTAAAAAAAAACGACAAAGTTCAGATTAACTAACAAAGCAAAATCCTTGACTATGCTGCATACAAGGTGGATACACTCTCAGGGAGGAAGAGTGGAGGGATACAGGGAGAAGGAAAAGGAGAGACTGATTCAGAAAGATTAAAAATAAAAGGATAAATTAGATGTGGACAAATGCAATTAAAAGAAATGGGACGTCACACTTTGACAACTCATAAGGTAGAAGTCAGACCGAAAAGAAAAACAAAGGACACTTCATGATGCTAAAAGATGCAATTCCTAACGAAGACGTAACAGTTCTGAAAATTCCAAACAACATAGCAAGAGCCATCATTAAGCAGAATACTTTCAATTTAAGAAAGATCAAGTGGCCAAAAAATTAGAGAGAATGCAGAACACCTAAACAACGTAATCAGTAAGTTAGATCTTTTAGATCTAAAACTCTGAACTCAGATAATGGAGGGTTACCTTTTAGTAAATGCACATGGAAATACGCAGGAAAATCAGCCAAATCTTAGGCTATATACAGGTGAAACTGCAATAACCCTGTCAATCTGAGGAAAATAGAAATGATACAGGAAATTGTACTATGACCTTTCTGAAGGAATGAAATGAGAAATGAATAATAAAATAAAAACTAAAAGACCCGTTGAGGTGCATGGCTGGCACAGTAGTAAGAACATGCAATTCTTGATTTTGGAGTTGTAAGTTCAAATCTCACATTGGGTGTAGAGATTCTTTTTTTAATTAAAAGTCCTGTTGCCTGGAAACTTGAAACATAGTATTGAATATTCTTAGATCAAGTTAAATTGCAGAATTTCTTAAAAATAAAAATAAAGAAATTCTAATGTATCAAAATCTCTGACTTACCACAGGAAAATTTATAATATTTAAGTTATATTAAAAATGAAATTCAAAGACTCATACAGGACTTAAAAGCTAAGAAACAACAACAAAGCAATCTTCTACCCCCCCCCAAAAAAAAGACAGAAGGGAAGACTGAATAAAGGTAAAGCAGAAATTAACACTAGAATTTCTTTCTAGCATTTAATTTCTAGAAATTGAAGCTAGAAAACAGAAAAATAAGCAGAATAAATCCAAATTTGGTCATTAAAAAAATCATCATCATAGACAAAAAGGAAGGACACACAAATACATAGAATAGACATGACAAATGGGGAATGATGATCAAAACAGAAGAAACAAAGTATCATAAGAGACTGTTGTACAGAATTCTGCGAATAAGTTTGAAGACTTCGTTGGAATGGATAATTTCTAAGAAGACTATAATTTATCTGACCAACATTAAGTCTTAAATGGCAAGTTACCATAGAAGAAAATAGAAGAACTAACATGCTCTCCCCTTACACTAAAATACCTCACCCCAGTAGGAAAATTCTACTAAACATGTAAAAATCAGGGATACCTGGGTGCCTCAGTGGTTGAGCAGCTGCCTTCAGCTCAGGGCGTGATCCTGGGGTCCTAGGATCGAGTCCCATATCAGATTCTCTCTCTGCCTATGTCTCCACCTCTCTCTCTGTGTTTCTCATGAATAAATAAATGAAATCTTTAAAAATAAATAAACATGTTAAAATCAGTATCTCAATAGCAGTTAAACTTTTCCAGACCATTAAAAAAAGGGCAATTTCAAAGGTCCTGTTATATGAGTAAACCATTGATTTTGTAACCATTGATTTTGTACTTCAGACCATTCTCACTTACGAATATCATTCTAACAACTCTTAAAATGAAACATTAGCAAATGGAATCCAACAGAACATTTTAAAAAAATCATGACCAAGTTTGGTTTATTACTATTTGCAAGAATGATTTTACATTAGGAAATCCATTAATTCGGGACACCTGGGTGGCTCAGTGTTTAAGCATCTGTCTGCCTTCGGCTCAGGTCATGATCCCGGGGTCCTGGGATCGAGTCCCACATCAGGCTCCCTGTAGAGAACCTGCTTCTCCCTCTGCCTATGTCTCTGCCAATCTATGTCTCTCATGAATAAATAAAATCTTTTTTTTTAAAAAAAGGAAAGCCATTAATTCACTATATTCATAGAACTAAGAAGTAAAACCTTATGATCTTTTCCACAGAGAAAGGGCATTAGGCAAAATCACTCTCCCTGAGTTAACTTATAAATTTAATACCATCAGACATCCCCCTGCCCGTTATCAACAAGTTACTTCAAAATTCTTTAGAAAGATAAATAAGCAAGAAAAGCTGGAAAATCCTGCAAAAGAAGAATGAGAGGGATCTGGTCTCACAGACATTTAAGGATACCTTAGAGAAAGACTCTATAATTAAAAGTATTATATTGGTATCCCAATTGGACAGAGTAGACAATCCCTATAGAAATTTAGTATGTAGTAAAAAAAAAAAAAAGAAATTTAGTATGTGGTAAGAGCAGTTCAAATCAGTGAGGTAAAGATTATTTCAACTTTTTAATAAGTGGAGTCTAATAAAGTGGAAGGACTTCACTGCATTTGTTAAAATATAATTGGACTCACTCCTCACACCATAATGAATTCAAGAAGGATAAAGGATTTAAATCTAAACCATGTAAACATTAGAAAAAACATGGGTGAAGTCCAGTATAAGCTGGGAATTAAGGAAACTTTCTAAAGAAGAGTCATAGGCAAAATGGATCCTCCAAAGATGTCCATATGTGAATCCCTAAAACCTGTGAATATGCTATGCTACACAGCAAAAGAGACTTTGCAGACGTTATACCAGAATTCTTTAGATTGGCAATTTTATGACTATGTTTCATAATTTTTAGAAACATATGTGTGTGTGTATATATAAATATATATATTTCCCAGAGTTAGGTAAAAGCCAGAAGGTAAAGGGAAAAGTGACAAATGTAATAACCTGAAATTAAAATATTTTACAAGGAAAAAAACAACATTAAGTAAACTTTTAAGATATGACTAATGGCAATTGGAGAAGGACAAACCATTATATGGTCTAATTCACTTGGGGAATATAAAAAATAGTGAAAAGGAATAAAGGGGAAAGGAGAGAAAATGAGTGGGAAATATCAGTGAGGGTGATGGAACATGAGAGACTCCTAACTCTGGGAAACAAACAAGGGGTGGTGGAAAGGGAGGTGGGCGGGGGGATGGGGTTACTGGGTGACGGGCACTGAGGGGGGCACTTGATGGGGTGAGCACTGGGTGTTATGCTATATGTTGGCGAATCGAATTCCAATAAAATATATATATATACACACAAAAAAGATATGGTTAATGGAAAAATATTTGCAACTTCCATGAATAAAAATTTAATGTCTCTAGGGGTGCCTGGTGTCTCAGTTAAGCATCCAACTTTTGATTTCAGCTCAGGTCATGATCTCAGGATAGTGAGACTTAGCCCCACATCAGGCCCTGTACCGAGTATGAAGTCTACTTAAGAGTCTTTCCTTCTGTCTTCCCACTGCTTGTGCTTTCTCTCAGATTTAAAAAAAAAAAAAAAAAAGTGTCTCTAATATATTAAGAGCTTCTAAAATAAAGAAAAAGACCTACATTTCTAGAGAAAAAATGGGTTAAGTATAGGAACAGAAAGTTCCCATCAAATTAAAACCACCCTGAGATATTTTCCAGCTGTTAGATTCTAAAAGTCTGACGGTACATTCTGTTGGCAAGACTGGAAGGATGAATACATACACTGCCAGTGGGAATACAAAATAATATTAAGTCCTATAGCAGAGAATTTGGCAGTATCTAATAAATCAGTGATCCAGAAATCTCACTTCTAGAAACCTAACCCAAAGACACCCTCATCATAAAAGAAAAAAACATACACATATATATGGAAAGCTGAATGCACAAAACTATCCATTATAGCACTGTTTATCTATTTTTGTTTAAATTTTTATAATAGTTACTACAGAGAGAAGAAGGAACCAGGGAGAAGGGTACAGGTGTGGAACATAGATTTCCTCGAGTATGCCTTTCTTTATAGACTGGACACTGGAATCATTAATTTTACATAACTATAAAACAAAATAAGCTTTAGGAAAAAAGTAATTCTAAAATGAAGCAAAGCTACTAGGTATCCAATTATTGCCATAATCACAAAGGAATTGTTCCAAGTGACTTTTAAAAATACGTATTTGTAACTGTACACCTCAAATAGATATACCCCAAGGATAAAAATAGTCTTTCAAATAAATCTTCAACTGTTTTATAATCGTATCAGCGGCAGTATTATTGAGAATACAAGAGTCACACGTGTGGCACAGGATAAAGCAAATGAACACTTACAATAATATTAAGGACTAGAATTTTCAACATAGGAGAATGGCGATATAAGTACAGTAACACTGATGTAAAAGAAAATCACTGTAGACCTGAACTGACAATATCAGTATTAATTAATGATGTAGTTTCTATTTTTTTTTTTAAAAAGAGAGAAACCAAACCAAGCATCAAACAAGACTACACGAACAAATGGAAAGATATTCCATACTCGTAGACTGGAAAAACCAATATTGTTAAAATGTCATACTACCCAAAGCAATCTGGGGACACCTGCATGGCTCAGTCCGTTAAGAGCAAGAGCAAGAGATTTCAACTCAGGTGGTGATCTTGGGTCATGAGATTAAGCCCCACTTTGGGCTCTGTGCTGGGCATGGAGCCAACTTAAGATTCTCTCTCTCTCCCTTGCCCCTCTCTATCCCTGCTTGCTCTCATTCTCTTTCTATAAAACAAAAATTAAAAGAACAAAAACACCCAAAGCAATCTACAGGTTCCGTACAATCCCTATCAAATATCATCAACAGCATTTTTCACAGAACTAGAACAAAAAATGCTGAAATTTGTATGGAACTACAAAAGACCTCAAATAGCCAAAGCAATCCTGAGAAGAAAAGAATAAAGCTGGAAGTATCACAATATACTTGTAGTATATACAAGATATACTACAAAGCTACAGGAGTCAAAACAATATGATACTGGCATAATAACAAACACACAAATCCATGGAACAGAATAAGAATCCAGAAATAAACTCATACTTTTATATTCAATTAATCTACGACATAGGAGGCAAGAATACACAATGGGTAAAAGACAGTCTCTTCAACAAATGGTGTTGGAAAAACTGGACAGCTACATACCAAAGAATGAAAATGGACCACTTTCCTAAGCCATACATAAAAATAAACTTAAAATGAATGAAAGACCTAAATATGAAACCTGAAACCATAAAACTCCTAGAAGAATATATAGGCAGTAATATCTTTGACATTGGCCATAGAAACATTTTTCTAGATATGTCGCCTCTGGCAAGGGAAGCAAAAGCAAAATTAAACTTTTTAAATAAAACGTTTGTGCACAGTGAAGGAAACCATCCACAAAACAAAAAGACAACCCTAATGAATTGGAGAAGATATTTGTGAATTACATATCTGATAAGGGGTTACTATCCAACATATTTAAAGAAGCTACACATCTCAACACTTCCCCCAAAATAATACAACTGAAATTTGAGCCAAGGACCTAAATAGAAATTTTTCCAAAGAGGTCATACAGATGGCCATTGGACAAATGAAAAGATGCTCAACATAAGTAATCATCAAACTGAAACCACAAAGACATACATGCCACCTTACACCTGTCAGAAGATGAGAAGGAACATGTTAGAGAGGATGTGGAGAAAAAGGAACACTTGTGCACTGTTGATGGACATGCAAATTGGTATAGCCACTGTGGAAAACAGCATAGGGACTCCCCAAAAAATTAAAAATAGAAATAACATACAATCCAATATTTCTACTACTACATATTTACTTAAAATGAAAACACTGGGATCCCTGGGTGGCACAGTGGTTTGGCGCCTGCCTTTGGCCCAGGGCGCGATCCTGGAGACCTGGGATCGAATCCCATGTCGGGTCCCAGTGCATGGAGCCTGCTTCTCCCTCTGCCTATGTCTCTGCCTCTCTCTCTCTCTCTCTCTCTCTCTCTCTCTGTGTGTGTGTGCGACTATCATAAATAAATAAAAATTTTTAAAAAATGAAAACACTAATTCAAAAAGATATATGCACCCCTATATTTATTACAGCATTATTTACAATAGCTAAGATATGGAAACAAACCAAGTGTCTATAATGAGTGGGTAAAGATGTGATATCTACACACATGCACATGCACACACACAGTACACTCGATAGTATTATTTGATTATTAAAAAAAGAATTAAATCTTGCCATTTGCAACAAACAACCTGGATGGACCTAGGGAGTATAATGCTAAGTGAAATAAGTCAGTCAGAGAAAGACAAATACCATATGAGTTCAGATATGGAATTTAGGAAACAAATGAACCACCAAAGAAAAAAAAGAAACAAGAAAACACTCTAAAATACACAGAACAAACTGGTGGTCGCCAAAGAAGAGGTGGATGGGGGAACTCAATTACACTTAATTGATAAGCGCTGAGTAAATGCATAGAATTGTACATCTGAAACTAGTATGTTAATTATACTTCAATAAAAAAATAATAAAAAAGGGGAAGCACCTTTTAAGAGAAACAATATATAATATTTCAAATAAAATGATCTGTCTAGGATTTGCTTCAATTATTATTCCAGTGGGTAGAGGATGGAAAGGAAATAAGATTGACCAAAACCGGTAATTGTTGAATCTGGATGATGGAGAATTAGCTAAGGGTTCATTATTCTCTTTGGATTCAAACATGTTGAAATTCCATGACAAGATGTGTGGAGGTGGGGGGGGGGGGGGGCGCTGGGGGGTATGTTTAAATAAACTGGTATAAATAAAAATACCCTTGTAAATATCTTTGTACACATTATACTGGGGTTTATATAGGACAAATTTCAAGGTATAGTATTCCTAGACCAAAAATAAATATTTTTGTTTTTATGGTAACTGCCAAATTTTCTTTAAGTGTTGATTTACCAACAATATACAATCAACAATATACAAATGCCCATTTCTAAAACCCTCACCAACAATCTGAGAAGTTAGATGACCTGCCTAAGATCAGATTGCACAGCCAAGAAGAATAAAACTCAGATAATGGTCAGTAATTATCATATTGCCTTAGGCAGTAGTTTAAATTTGCAATTGAGTTAAAAAAAAAAAAAAAGATGTGTGCTAAGAAAACTTATTACTGCCCTACATTTGTCTTCTGAAATAAATGGCACTATTTCCTTGGTTATCTTATGCACTGTTCTTTGAATCTGTCTCCTCTTTTGTTGGCTTTGTGCCTTCAAAGGAGATGTCCGTTCCAGTCAAATCTCCCAAAGATTTTCTGGGTAAAACACATTTCAAGATGTGCAATACACGGAAGAATGAAAATCTTTTATAACATTGTTTGTTAAACTGACAGCTCTACTTAACAGAAGCCATTAAAATATTTACAAAGTAGCAGCTGCTCTTGTAAAAAAATACAGCTTTTTGGAGGCATAAAAATAAACAAGTTGATAAGTACAAGGTAAGCCATTTGACAGCTTCTTTGTGTACATTGCACAATATACAGAAAATTCTGATATTTACAGAGCAATTATACTATAAAGCCTTTTAAGTTAAAAGGACACAGACCAAGTAAGAACTGTTTACAAGAATTCTTCACACTGATCTTTTAAACGATTTAGAAAGCCTCCAGACATAATCTTTTAAGAAGTGTTAGGTTTTTGGTGTTTTTCTTTTAAATAAGCTTTGTTCTTAGAAGATAATCATATACATGTATACATCTATAAACTGAAGTGGGCATATGGACTACCAGTTAAAAATCTTTGTTCCAAGAAAACAAAACAAAATTCTAGATAATTCCTGCTTTCTGGTAAACACATAAAGTTCCCCAATTCAGTAACTTTTAGCCCAAACCCTTACTCTTTCTGCCTATGGAACACAAATACATGACTATAAAAGTAATAGATCACTAAGGCTATATGACCTCTCCCTCCCCTACCCTTTGGCTCTATTCCAAACAAAATTCTGCCTCTTTGTAGTTTGCTAGTTTAAGACTTTATGCTTTGTTAAGTAGGTGGCACCAAACTACTAGCCATGCCTACAGTCTTCCCAGAAACTTAGTAACTCAATATTATATTTTTAAATTACACTACACTAATATAGCTATAATGTAAGACCATCTGACTTACAACGGTTAAGAATAATGAGACTGTTGAATTAATCCTTTTTTACTAACTAACTGTTCTTCCCTTCTGCTGACATTTCCCCCAACTGCAACAATAATCATTTGCTGCTACTGTGGATCTCACTTACACTTTATATTCAAGGAAGCACAATTTAAGCATTTTTAAAAGCACAAATGACCCAAAATAAGCCCTTTGGTATCCTCTGAGAACTTTTTTCCCTGCCTCTATGTTGTTACCCTACTTCTCCTGACCATTTTCCCTATCCTGCTATCAAACCATAAGCCCATCAAGGACAGGGATCATGTCATTTTCATGTTTATATCCCCAGTCAGTAGAGCAACCTGCATACAGCAGACTCTCAATAAAAGTTTGCTTATGTGGATAACCAAAACTTACTTTCACATTTGAAAACGGAACCACCTGAAAACTCTGTTTACTGACAGAGATTTATACATTTTCATTTCAGCTTTATGAATAACAAAGAGCAAAAATGGCACATGCAATGGTATTCTGGAAAATAAGTTTGCTGGTGCAAATACTTCCTAAGGGGCACCTGGGTGGCTCAGTCAGTGAAGCATCTGCCTTTGGCTCAGTCATGATCCTGGTGTCCTGGGACTAAGTCCCACACTGGGCTCCTTGCTCAGCGGGGAACATCCTTCTCCCTCTCACTCTTGCTCACTCTCTGTCAAATAAACAAATAAAATCTTTAAAAGAAAAAATGAAAACACTTCCTACAAACATTTTCATCATCCTTAAGATAATACTAGCAGATCGCCAAGCAGAATTTATTACTGAAAATTATTGCACTCCAAACCACATCTATTTTGTCAGGGACACGAAAAAAATTGGTAACACCAGAAATTGGGAAAAGGACTCAATGTGAGAATAAATGCAATCATCTTTGTCTACATAAAAGCATTGTTTGGGGCAGCCTGGGTGGCTCAGCGATTTAGCGCCACCTTCAGCCTAGAGTGTGATCCTGGAGACCCAGGATCGAGTCCCACGTCAGACTCCCTGCATGGAGCCTGCTTCTCCCTCTGCCTGTGTCTCTGCCTCTCTCTCTGTGTGTCTCTCATGAATGAATGAATGAATGAATGAATAAATAAATAAATAAATAAATAAATAAATAAATAAATAAATAAAAATAAATTTTTAAAGGCATTGTTTTTACCTGTTACAGTTTTACACACACATTGTGGAAACTAGTGACTTCACTTGTGGAATGAGTGAATTCAGCAAGATAGGAATCTTTAGGCCCCTGTTCTCCCATAAAGTCACCAATTTAACAGCAACATAAGGAACAAAATACCTTTGTGAGAACTCTAGAAACTAGTTAGGGGACTACAGCACCCACACCAGTGCATAAACAAGAAAAGTGGTGGCTTCCAATAAAAGTAAAAGGGCTCATTGCATGTTGCTCACCCTACACAATACCCCTCCCCTTGGGTAGTGTGGTACAATAGGAAGAAGCCAGCCCCTCCCTTGAGATAGAAAGAATAGAGGGAAACTTAAGTACAGTGTTCTGGCTTCTTTGGGAGCTGCACAAGGAACTGATTTCTGTCCTTCCTAGCTTGGAGTGTTGATGAGAAGGCCAGCAGCACAGTCTGCATATCAGGATGGAGACCACTGAAAACAGGTGAGGACCTTGGTGTGAAGGCCTTGGTGCAGAGCCAAGGCTCTTCAGTCATGCAAGCAGGCACCACGAGGCAGGGCAAGAGAATAGAGCAGAGGAATTAAACAGAAATAGAAATTGAAATCTCCTGAGGGGGAAAAAAAACTGGGACATCAAGATAGGCAAAAGCACACACTAAAATAAAATACACTAAATGTCCTAATATATACTAAAATAAAAGCTCACACACAACCTCAAAGACACATCAAAAGGTCTGAGAGGCCCCAGAACTGCTAGAGTTAGTCTGTTTGGTGAAGATCTTTCCCTGAACAAAACAAGTCCATAAGGACTAGAAGAGATGACTATTTTTTTCCAATGAGAAAAATCTCAACAAAAGGTCACAAGGCATACAAAGAAACAGGGAAACATGATCTGATCAAGGATTAAAAATAAGCCCCGTAAGTTGAAGAAGGGAAATACACATCTATAAAGTTCCTAAGAATTTAAAATAACTGTCAAAAATGATCAATAACGTTAGATAGAACACAGACAACTACACAAATCAGGAAAACAACCAATACATAAACAAAATGAGGATATCTGTGAAGAGAGAGAAAATATTTCAAAAAACCCCCCACAAATTCTGAAGCTGAAAAATACAATAACTGAACTGAAAAATTCACCCAAGGAGTTCAAAAACAGACTTGTTCAGGCAGAAGAAAGAACTGGCAAACTTGAACACAGGTCATTTGAAGTCATTGAGTCAGAGAAACAAAAGGAAAAAAGAATGAAGAAAAGTGAAGAGAGCCTAAAAGTCTTATGGGACACCATCAAAGTGGCCAACCTATGCATTATAGGAGTCCCAAAAGGAAAAGAAGGACCTAAAGCTCATTTAAAAAAGAATGACTGAAAATTTCCTAAATCTTAGGAAAATAGGAAAGAAATGAAAACACAAACTCAAGAACTCAATGAACTCCAATTAGCTAGCATAAACACAAAGAGACCTACATTGTAATCACACTATTAAAAGTCAAAGAGAATCTTAGAGACACAGCAAGAGAAAAATGACTCATGATGTGCAGAGGAGCCTTGGTAAGATTATTAGAGTTCTCAGCAGAAACCTTGCATATTACAAGAGAATGGGGTGATATACTAGGAGTGCTACAAGAAAATAGCTGTCAACCAAGATTATTGTGTCCTGTAAAAATGTGCTTTGAAACTGATGAGAAATTAAGATCCTCCCACATTAAACAACAGCTGAAGGAATTCAGTACCTGCCATACCAAAAAAAAAAAAATTAATTAATACTGCAAATTAAAAACAGAAAAATGATGGACAGCAACATGAAGTAGAACATGAAAGTATAAAGTTACCCAGTAAAGAAAGGTAAATAAATGGGCACATACAGAATCCTGTATTACTATGAGTTTGCTGCATAAATCTACATTTAATTCTTATGAGAGTATAAAAAGCAAACCCCTCCAAAAATCCTGTAAATTTGTGTTAACAAGTATACAATATATAAAGATATAATTTCTAGCAATAACAAATGGAGGGGCAGAACTGTAAAGAAGTAAGGTTTTGGTATGTAATTAAAATTATCAATTTAAAATAGATTTTTAACTTTTAAGATATTTTATGTAATCAAAATTATAGACAAAAGAAAAACTATAGAATACACAAAAAAGTAAATGAGAAGAAATCCACAGCATATCACTAACAAAAACAAAAACAAAACACCCACAAAGAAATACAAAAAAAAAATGTACTAAGAGATATAAGGACCAAAAAGCTGTAAGACATTTGAATACAAGTAATAAAAGGCCATGGTAAGTCCTTCTGTATCAGTAATTATATTAAATATAAATAGATTAAACTCCCCAGTCAAAATACATAGATTGGCTAAGTGGATTAAAAAAAACAGATCCAACAACAGGCTGAAAATGAAAGGATGGAAAAAGATATTTTGTGCAAATGATAACAAGTGGGCAGAGTTGTCTGTACTAGTATCAGACAAATAGACTGTAAGTCCCAGTGTCCAGAGGCCCATGAACCAGGAGTTCCAATGTCACAAAGCAGTAGATGGATATACCAGTTGAAGAAGAGAGAGACAATTCGTCCTTTCTCTGCCCTTTTGTTTTTTTTGGGCCTTCAACAGACCGGATGATACCTGTCAACATTAGTGAAAGTGGACTTCTTTACTCAGTCTACTGATTCAAATGCTACTTGCTTCCTGAACCCACTCAAAGACACACCACAAAATAACATTTTACTGGGTATCTGAGCATACCTTAGGCCAGTCAAGTTGACACATAAAATTAACCACCATGATATGGAAATTAAGGAACACTTTTTAAATAACCAATGGATCAAAGAAGAAATCACAAGGGAAACTAGAAAATATCTTTAGACAAATGAAAATGAAAACACAACATACCAAAATTTATGGGATGCAGCAAAAGCAGTGCTGAGAGAAAAGTTTTTAACAGTCAATGTTTACATTAAAAAAAGAGTAAAGATCTCAGATCAACAATCTAACTTTTATATCTCAGGAACTAAAGAAAAAAAAGAACTAAGCCCCAAGTTAACAGAAGGAAGGAAATAAAAAAGATCAAAACTGAAATAAATTAAATGGAGACCAGAAAAACAATAGAAAAGATCAAGGAAATCAAGAGGTGTTTTTTTTTTTAATCTTCAACACAAATTGACAAATCAAAAGCTAGATTAAGAAAAAAAGAAATGAGAAAAAAGAAATGACTCAAAAATGACAATAAAAAATGAAAGGGGCTATTACAACCAATACCACAGAAATAAAAAGGATTTTAAGTGTACTATGAACATTTAGATGCCAACAAATTATAAAACTGTAAATTGTAGAAATTGTAGAAATGGATAAATCAAAAAGAAAAGTCAGGACTTGACAGCTTCAATGGATTAGGATATCCTACTACACATTTAAGGAAGAATTAACACCAATCCTCCTCAAACTTTTGCAAAAAACTGAAAAGGAAACAACATCCCAAACTCATTCTTTGAAGCCATCATTATTCTGTGTAGGAACGCTGACAATACTGATTCCATCTGGTTCATGTTCACTCAATAACCTCCCTTGGGGTTATGTGTTCCAGGCCCACTTGAGATTAATATACATACCTTCGAAATCCTGCCAAAGCTAGGATGGGGAGACATGTTCTGGCCTCCCATGACTCTATTAGCAATAACGTAGTCTTTCTCCTTCCTGACACACAGGTAGTGCCACAGGGTCTGCTTAAAGGTTAGCTATCAATTAGGTGCATGCGAACCCTTTGAGGTTCATGTGAACATTTTGATCTCACTATACTGTCCTTGTGTCCCCTCACTCTAATATCTATGGACTAAAGCCGAGATTTTGTAGAGAATAAGTGTATAGCTGCCATGGATCATCCTCCACCTGCTCTCCCCCCATCAATAAGTTACCCTTAATAAAATTCTGTGTAAACTGTATGGAGTCACCTCCTTCATTTTCCTGCCTCAAAATGCCTTTTCATCGGGGATACTTTGATGTCCCTGCCCCACTGCCTAGTACCCTAATACCAAAGCCAGGCAAAGACACTAAAGAATAGACCAGGGGATCCCTGGGTGGCTCAGCAGTTTAGTGCCTACCTTCGGCCCAGGGCATGATCCTGGGGTCCCGGGATCGAGTCCCACATCAGGCTTCCTGCATGGAGCATGCTTCTCCCTCTGCCTGTGTCTCTGCCTCTCTCTCTCTCTCTATGTCTCTAATGAGTAATTAAATAAATAAAATCTTTAAAAGAAAAATGAATAGACCAGTATCTCTGATGAATATTGATACAAAATTCTTAACAAAATACTATTAAACCAAATACAGCAGCATATTAAAAAGATTATACTCCAAGTAATAATTTATTTCTAGAATGCAAGGACAGTTCAACCTACAAAAATAAATTGATGTAATATACCACATTAACAGAATAAAGAACAGAAACAATATATATTTCTCAATTGGTACAGAAAAAGCATTTCATGATAGAACTCAATAAACTAAATATAGAAGGAAACTACTTTGACCTAAAAAAACCCATATTAAAATTATTAAAAGCTCACAGCTAACATCATAGTCAATAGTGAAACTGAAAGCTTTTCCTCTATAATCATGAACATGACAAGGATGCCCTCTTTCTCTATTACTTTTTGACACAGCCACTGGAAATCCCAGCCAGAACAATTAAGAAATTAAATAAATAAACGGCATCCAAATCAGAAACAGACTCTTAACTATAGAGAAGAAACGGATGATTACCAGAGGGGAGGTGAGTTGGGAAATGGATAAAGGAGTGTGCTTGCTCTGATGAGCACAGGGTATTGCATGGAAGTGCTGAATCACTCTGTTCTACATTTAAAACTAATATTACACTGTATGTTAACTAACTGGAATTTTAAAACTTCTTTAAAAATTTTAATGAACAATTTGTAAAGAAAAATTTAAAAACAATTCCATTTACAAGAGCATCAAGAAAAATAAAATCCATAGGAATAAACCTAAAGAGGTGAAAGACTTGTACACTGCAAAGTAGAAAACACTGATGACAAAGACCGTAATAAGTAAAAAAAAAAAAAAAAAAAAAAAACAAAAAACAAAAAAAAAAGCCTCCCTTTTGTTCGTGGGTTGTAAGATTTATTTTTAAAGTGTCCATACATACCAACAGAATCTAAAAATTTAATGTAATCTTTATCAAAATCCCTATGACATATTTTGCAAAAATAGAAAAACCGTCCTAAAATTCATATGGAATCTCAGAAATCCTGAAGAACCAAAATAATCTTGAGAAAGAATAAAGCTGAAGGACTCACACTTCCTCATTTCAAAACTTACTGTAAAACTACAGTAATCAAAACAATATTGTACTAGCATAAAAACAGACAGACTAATGGAATAAAATAGCCCAGAAATAAATCCTTACATACATGGTCAAATGATTTTCAACAAGGTACCCAGTCCATTTAATTCAGTGGGGGAAAGGACAGTCTTTTCAATAAATGGTGCTTGGAAAACTGGATATCAATATTTTTAAAAATATGAAGTTGACAGCTTAACTTGCACCATATATGACAATTAACTCAAAATGGATCCAAGACCTAAACTACAAAACTTTCAGGGAAAAAACAGGGAGAAAACCTCATGACATTGGATTTGGCAATGGTTACTTGGAGAGAATACCAAAAGTATAGGCAACAAAAGTAAAAATAAATTGGACCGCATCAAAATTTAAACTTTTACTCATCAAAGGATACTATCAACAGAATGCAAAGGCAACCCATGAAATGTGAGAAAATACTTGAAAATCATATGTCTGATAAGGGATTAATATCCAGAATATATAAAATACTCCCAAAACTCAACAGCAAAAATCAAACAACTTGATTCAAAAATGGGCAAAGGGATTTGAATAGATATTTCACCAATGAAGATAAGCAAATGGCCAATAAAGACATGAAAATATGTTCAACATCAATGATATTTATGGAAATGCAAAATCAAAACTACAATGAGATACCACCTCACACTCATTAGAGTGGCTATAATTTAAAAAAAAAAGAAAATGACTAATGTTGGCAAAGTTGTGGAAAAATTGGAGCACTGTTGATGGGATTGTAAAATTGTGCAATGATAACAAAAACAACATGGTAGTTCATTAATTAAAAGCGGTTGGGGCACCTGGCTGGCTCAGTCAGGGGAGCATGTGACACTCAATCTGGGGATCATGAGTTTGAGCCCCAAATGGGATGCAGAGATTACTTAAATAAAACTTCTAATTAATTTTAAAAATTAAAAATAGAACTTACATATGATCCAGCAACCCCACCTATTGGTATATATCCAAAGGAATTATAATCAAGGTATCAAAAAGATACCTGCAGACTCATCTTCATAACAATTATTCACAGCAGCCAAAAGCTGGAAGCAATCCAAATCTCCACAGATGGACAAATAGATAAACAAAATGTAGTATATATATACATATATTACGTACATACATATCATTCAGCCTTAAAAAGGAAGGAAATCCTAAAACATGGATAAACCATGAGGACATTATGCAAAGGGAAATATGCCAACCACATAAATGCAAATATGACAGTCACAGAAATGCAAATACTATATGATACCACTTCAATGAAGTATCCAAAGTAGTCAGATTTATAGAAACAAAAAGCAAAATGGTGGTCACCAGGGCCTACAGGAAGGGACGCAGGAATAAATAGGGAGTTAAGTGAGTGTATGGTGTCAATTTTACAAGCAGAAAAAAATTTGGAGATCTCTTGCACAGTAAGGTGAATATATTTAATACTACTGAACTGTATACTTTATTTTTTTAAGATTTTATTTATTTATTCATAGAGACACAGAGAGAGAGAGAGAGAGAGGCAGAGACACAGGCAGAGGGAGAAGCAGGCTCCAGGCAGAGAGCCTGACGGGGGACTTGATCCAGGGTCTCCAGGATCACGTCCTGGGCTGCAGGCAGCGCTAAACCGATGTGCCACTGGGGCTGCCCTGAACTGTATACTTTAAAAATGGTTTTAACATGGTTTAAAAAAAATACACAGAGTATGGTCCTAAGAGTTTTTGGCCTTTAATAAAGTTTGTTTTTTCAAATATATTTTCCACAACTTCAGGATGCTTTGCAATTTTTCTAAACAATGCCCTAAGTTGCCAATTTTAAAGTTTGCTCTGTACATCTGTATGAGTGGGAATAGCAAACTCTCTATACACTTTATTGGAAAATATACATTCTTGTAACAGATACTTTACTTTTTTGCTTTCAAATTGTGTTCTACAGGTGGAGTATAAAATAATTCACTTCTCACAATTTTCCAATATAATAAAGTATTCCAGTAGTTGGTTAACAACAACAACATTGTTTGATTAATAAAATGCTGGTTAAAAACACTGTGGGGAAGTTGTAAATGAATTTTTAAAATGTAAACTTGAAAACATTATTCAATTATCAGATGTGAACTTGAAAACATTAATTATTCAGTTATCAAATTCCCCTGGTTGAGCTAAGTGCCAGAATGACAGAAGTCATATGGGGACTAGGACTACAAGTTTTCCATTGTGCACTATATAGTTAATTGACAAATTTTTTCAAAGTTTCATTGGGATATGCAAAAGTTTTCCTGTAATCATACTTAAAAGGAGTTAGCAGAAATTTTATCTGATTTTGACTCATATCTTGATCATTTTTTAACAGAACTCCTGGGGCCTTTGGACAGAGGAGATATGCTAAATGAAGCTTTTGTTGGTTTATCTTTAGCTCCTCAAGGAGAAGACAAATTTCCAGATAACCTCCCTCCCTCTTGTTCAGTCCATAAACATATTATTCAACAAAGAACACTGAATGACTCTTCTAATAGGTAAGATATGTTGAATCAAGAAAAGTGTTCCACAGAGTACTTAGTACTAAACAATTTAAATATTCCCTGTTTAAATGCAAATTAATAGTTAAGCAAGAATTTTTCAAAATGTCAAAGAAAAAAGTGCATTTTCTCATGGCAATGACTTTGCAGTAGTTTGGTCATGCGAAAGCAGGTACAATGGAAGAAGAATCGAATGTAAACAAAATATTGTTAGAATGTTATTCCAGACCAACATGAACATGAAATTACTATAACAGATCAAATTCTAATTTTATTCTGTTGTTAAATTTCAGAATTGTTAGATTAGTAGATTAAGACATTAATTTTTGGTATATTTAGTTTGAATTGTAATTCATATGATCGTACTTATGAACTTTGCCATTAGTTTCTGAAATCTGATAAATGATAACTTCATACCTATCCAGCTGAGTAGATGGGTTATTGAGAAAATAAACAGAATAATTGTGAAATAAAAATACTGGTCAAAGTAATATCATTTATAATGGTAATTATGTTAGTTACCATTATAATTTGCTCTGAAGCAAAGGCCAGCAAACTTTGTGTAAAGCACCAGATATTAGGCTTTGTGGCTCCTACAGACTCTGGCAAAACACTCAACTCCACCACTGTAGTATGAAAGCAGCCATAGACAGTATATAAATAAGTTAGAGTCACCGTGTTACAATAAAACTTTATTTACAAAAACAGACGGTGGGCAGGATTTGGCCCCTGTTCTGCAGTTTACATACCTGCTCTTGAGGATCTCAACTATATGCAATAATTATGAAGAGGCCGTATTTTTTATATAATCATATGAAATATAGGTCATATATTTCTTATTAATTATACATATATGCTATTAAATATCCTTGAGGAAAATGCCTCAAACTACATAGTTTGATTAATAGTAAATAAAGGAGCAGAGTTTCCAGGTTTGGTGGAGTTCAGAGGTAAGTAAATCCTCTCCCCAAGAAACAGTTATAAAGCTGGACAAAAACTGCCATTTCCAGGCTCTGAAAATCAAATAGGGGCAAACAATTTGATAAGCATTAAACTTCTAGTAATAAAGGAGGAATCTGATATTCTGGGGCTGTTCGCATCCCCTCATGCCCCCAAGCTAGTTCAGCCTTGTAGTTCTACTAGGGTGGGACAGGCTGCGAAGAACAAACAGCAGCTAAGTTGATTTGCAGCTGAGAGTGGAAAAACCCTGCACAGCAAAAGAGCAAACTGTTGGTAAATATAACAACTTTGATAGAAAATGAACAGGGGAAGCCACGGTTCTACTAGCCAGCTTAGGTCAAGTGACAGAATGGTAGACTAGCCAAAAATTTAACAGGAAGATCCTGGAATAAGAGAGTGAAAGAAGGTCTAGTGAAGCTCTCTACACATTCCTGATGGAGCTGTATGACTTCTGATTTTTTGGCTCTCTTTTATTTTGCAGGACCCTAAATTTTCCCCTTTTGCTTCTGTCTTCCTTCACACCCAACTGCCAGAAGGTGTCTCTCCCTTTTTGCCCTTTATCACCCACCCAACTCCCCACCACAGGAGATGTACATTAAAAAAAAATATCCCTTCAAACTGCATGGTATAGTTCATGTTCTAATCTACAAGAATACCAGGAATTTAGAGATCATGCACTGGGATCTGGCATTTTTTCCATTTGATTTACAATTGTTTGCAAGTTCTCTGTCAAGTCATACTGAAGGTGGGGCTTTCAATAGTTTCTTTTCTTCTCTTATTATGTTCTGTATCATTATAGAGGAAGTACTAAGAAACAGAAAGGAAAGCAGCCACTATTATCTTCAACTACCTGGAAGTCCTACTTCTTTATTTACTTTTTTAAAAACAGTTTTACTGGGGTATAATTTACATGCACCATAAAATTTTCCCCTTGTAAGTATAGAGTTCAATGATGTTTGCTAAATTTATAAAGTTTTCAACTACCACCACAGAGTGGTTTTAGAACATTTCCATTGCCACAGAGTTCCCTTGTGCCAATTTACAGTCCATTTCTACTCCTACCTCCAGTGTGAGCCACTAACTGGTCTGCTTTCTGCCTCTAGAGGAATTTCATATAAATGAAATCATACAGTCTGGAAAGTTCATAGAAATGAATTCATACAATACGTTGTCTCTTGTGTCAGGCTTCTTGCACTTAGCATTATGGTTTCTGAGGTTCATACATGTCATAGCATGTTATTTATTCCTTTTTCATTTCTGAATAGTGTTCCATTGTATGGATATTATCAAATTTTGTTTAACTCCTCACCAGTTGCTCAACATTTTTAATTACTTCCAGATTTGGGCTATTAGGAATAATGGTGCTATAAATATTCACATATAGATCTTCAAGGGGACATACGTTTTCATTTCTTGGGTAGGTATCTAGGAGTAAAATTGCCAGATCATATTGCAAGTTTATCTTTATCTTCTTAGTTTTTAGAAACTTCCAAATTGTTTTTCCAAAGTGACTATAACATTTTACATACCCATCAGCAATGTACAGAGCTCCAGTTTCTCCAGATCTTCACCTGTGGTTGGTATTGTCAGTGTTTTTTATTTTAGTCATCCTATTGGGTATAGACTAGTATCTCATGATTTTAATTTGCATCTCCCTAGTGACTAATGATGTTGAGCATTTTTATATGATTATTAGCCATTAGTGTATCTTCTTTGGTGAAATATCTATTAAAAACTTTGTCCATTTTTAAAATAAGTTCTCTTATTATTGAATTATAAAACCTCTCTTAACTGTAAGTCCTTAATCAGATATATGATTGCAAATATTTTCTCTCAGTCTGTGACTTGCCCTTTCATTTTCCTAACAGTGTCTTTTGAAGTGCAAAAGTTTCAAATGCTGGTAAAACAGTTTAGTTATGGTTTCTTTTATTGATTTTGCTTTTGTTTTGTATGTAAGAAATTTTTTTCTAACTTAAAAATCACAAAAATTTTCTCCTTTGTTTTCTTCTGGAAGTTTTATAACTTTGGCTCTTACACTCAAGTCCATTTTAAGTTGATTTTATGTATGATGTGATATAAGGGTCTAAGTTCATTATTTTGTACCTGAAAATCCAATTGCCTTTATACCTTTGTCAAAAATCAATTGACCATAGGTGCAAAGATTTATTTCTGGATTTGCCATTCTGTTCCTTTAGTCTGTATATCTATCCTTACACAAACAAGTGCCAGACTTAACCATACTGAGGGCTCCACTGAACCAGAATCTCCCAAAATATATTCCAATACCAAAACAATAAACAGTAAAATGATTAATAGTTTTATATAGTTACTTCAAAGAAAAATAAAATGAAACCAAGACATATCAATTGAGAAAAATTCTTCTCCCTCAAAACAACCATGAAGTAGAAGAAAACTGTACAACACTCCATGCAAAATTAAATATATTCAAATAAACATCTGGGTACATGGAAACCCACTCTGAATTAGAAGGACAAAAACTAAGAGGAAGAGGAGTGGGGAGAAAGTTCACTGCATTCAAGAAAGAAAAGTAAGAGAAATATCTTAGAAATGAAAAATTTAAAAATAAATAAATAAATAAATAAATAAATAAATAAATAAATGAAAAATTACAAGGCACCCAAATGGAAATAATCTAAAATTAAGATTTAATAAAAGGCACTGAAAATGGCAGAAAACAAGACAATGAAAATGAGATAAAGGTAAAAAAGAAAAAAAGACAAGGGAGAAAAGTAATGGAATGAGAGATAAGGCAAAGGAGAAACAGTATTTGTATGATTTGACTCATTGGAAACAATATTTAAAATTATAATCCAGGGAAAATGCTTTAGAAATAAATGTTAAAAAAAAAAAAACTTGGATTTACATATCAGAGGATTATACCAAGGGGCACCTGGGTGGTGGCTTAGTTGGTTAAGCATCTACCTTGGGCTCAGGTCATGCTCCCAGTGTCCTGGGATCAAGTCTTGCATCAGACTCCCTGCTCAGCAGAGAGTTGGCTTCTCCCTCTCCCTGCCCTCCCACTCATGCTGTCTCTCAAATAAATAAAATCTCAACAACAAAAAAATCATACCGAGTGCCTGAGAAAAATTATTATAAAAATCAGTTCTAAAACATATCTTAAAATTCTTAGATATCAATGATTAGTTTTTAAAAATCTGCAAGGCCTCCTGGTAGAAAGATCAAATAACTAACAAATGCAGAAGAATTAAACAAGCATCAGTCTTTTCAATGTATACAAGGTAAGGCAAATACAAGGTAAGGCAAAAGTAGATCTGTAATTTTTAAAAACTCAATGGAAAGAAGTATAAACTAGTGATTTATAGCTATCCACGCTCTCCTTCAAGTATCAAGGGTAAAGAAAAACCGTTTTCATGAACCCTTCTGGAGGAAGATTACAGAGGAAGAGCCTCATCCAATTATGAGATAACTGGGAAAACTTCTGCAAAATAACTAATTCTGAACATTTTAATACATATAAATGTAGATAGAAGATCAAAACTAGGAGTATCTGACTCAGTCAGTTGAGTGTCTGACTCTTGGCTTTTGGCTCAGGTTATAATCTCAGGATCCTGGGATCAAGCCTCATGATGGGCTCAACAGTGGGTATGGAGTCTACTTGAGAATTTTCTCTCCGCCTCTCCCTCTGCTCCTCCCCACACTCATGTGTGCACATGCTCTAACAAATGAATTTAAAAAAAAAAAAGACCAAAAACAGGGAGTGGAGAGATACTGTGTGTTGTAATTAAATAGAAATGATACAACTAAAACAATGAGAGGGGAACAAAGAGTGAAAGAAAAGTAGAATAAGGTCACTGATTGCTGTACAGACATAGGTGGGAGCTAAAAGATAACAGTAAACACTGATACATGAGATAATGAAAAGTTAACTAAGAAAAGAAGAGACTAGGGGCATTAGAAAAGATACCTGTACAAAGATAACCACCAAAACTAAACTATATATCTTCCAAAAAATAGAGTAAAAGAATCACACCCACTTAAGAAATATAAGCAAATGTTACAAAATTCACAGACCTATAAAATATTCATAGGGACCAAGAATATCAGTCATATCAATTAATATAAAAAGACTTACCTCATCTATTAATAGAAAAAGATTTTCAGGGGTGATGGGATGGGTCAGTCATTTGAGTGTCTGCCTTCAGCTCAGGTTATGATACCAGGGTCCTGGAATGGAGTCCAACATCAGGCTGCATGCTCAGTGGAGAGACTGCTACTCCCTCTTCCTTGGCCCCTCTTTCCCTTGATGCTCTCTATCTCACTCGCTCTCTCAAATAAAATCTTAATAAAAAAAAAATATTTTCAGTATGCCCACAAGCCAAGATCCAGCTATACTCTGTATATGAGAGAGACATCTAGGGGCACTTGGGTGGCCCAGTTGGTTGAGCAACCAACTCTTGGTTTCGGCTCAGATCATGATCTCATGGATTGTAGGACTGAGTCCCACTTCAGGTTATGTGCTCAGTGGAGAATCTGCTTGAAGATTTTCTCCCTCTGCCCATCCCCTGACTTGTGCTAAAATAAATAAATAAATCTTTAAAGAGATATATCTAAAATAAATTGATCTAGAAAAGCTAAAAATAAAGATATGGGAAAAGATACCTTAAGCAAATGAAAATAAGAAACCAACAGAAATCCTGGTTACAGAGAGAATTCAAGCCCCCAAGTATATATTGACAAAGAAATACTAACATCCGAATTTCACAACAAAGATATAACCAACATGCAAGTACCAATTAACACAGAAACCACCTCTATGAAGTTAAATCTGTAAGAGATGCAAGATCTGAGACACAGACACCAAGGAGACTTTAACTCATTATTCTTATTACAAAATAGATTAAGTAGGCAAAAAATAAGGAGAAAGAACACCTAACACCATAATCAGTAATGTAGATATTGTAGATATTTATTAAATTCTACACTCTGATAATGGAAACATAGAATTTTCCCCCAGAACCCTCTTGCACTGTTGGTGGGAACGCAAACTCGTACAGCCACTCCGGAAAACAGTGTGGAGGTTCCTCAAGAGTTAAAAATAGAGCTACCCTATGACCCAGTAGTTGTACTACTGGGTATTTACCCCAAAGATACATATGTAGTGAAATGCTGGGACACCTGTACCCCAATGTTTATAGCAGCAGTGTCCACAATAGCCACACTGTGGAAGGAACCACAATGTCCTTCAACAGATGAATGGATAAAGAAGGTGTGGTCTATATATACAGTGGAATATTACTCAGCCATCAAAAAGGACGAATACCTATCATTTGCTTCCATGTGGATGGAACTGGAGGGTGTTATGCTGAGTGAAGTAAGTCAATCAGAGAAGGACAAGCATCATATGGTTTCACTCATACGGGGAATATAAGAAATAGTCAAAGGAATTATAAGGTAAAGGAGGGGAACTGAGTGGGAAAAATTAGAGAGGGAGACAAACCATGAGATTCCTAACTCTGGGAAACGAACAAAGGGTTAAGGAGGAAGCTGGTAGGGGGATGGGGTGACTGGATGACAGACACTGAAGAGGGCACTTGATGGACTGAGCACTGGGTGTTGTACTATATGTTGGCAAATTGAACTTCAATAAAAACCAATTAAAAAGAATTTTCCCCCAAATATTTACCAAATAAGTAATCTTATGTTAGGTGTCAAAAGGATATCACTAAGTTCCATAAGAAAGAACTCTTAGAAACACTCTGGAATCACAGTGCAATACAACTAGATGGGATGCCTGGATGGCTCAGTGGTTGAGCATCCCTTTGGCCCAGGGCGTAATCCTGGAGTCCCGGGATCGAGTCCCACAATGGGCTCCCCGCATAGAGCCTGCTTCTCCCTCTGCCTGTGTCTCTGCCTCTCTCTCTCTCTCTGCGCCTCTCAAGAATAAATAAATAAAATCTTTAAAAAAAATACAACTAGAAATGTTTAACAAGAAACAAAATGGCCATCCTCTTAGAAATTTTAAAGCCTCTCTATTAAACAACTCATGGGTGAAAGAAGAAAACACAATATGAATTTTTAAAAAAATAATTATAATGAAACTGCATATCACAATCTATGGGATGAATTAAAATTAATAATTAAAAGAAAACTACTAGCACTTAATACTTTATTTTTTTAAGATTTCATTTATTTATTCATGAGAGACACAGACAAGGAGAGACAGGCAGAGGGTGAAGCAGGCTCCCTGCTCAGAGCCCAATGCAAGGGCTAGGGTCCTAGGACCCCAGGATCATGACCCCGAGCCAAAGGCTCAATCACTGAGCCACCCAGGTGCCCCTCGCACTGAACACTTTAAAAAGAGGAAATGAAAGAACAAAATAAACTAATTCCAATTCCAACTCAAAAACCTTTAAAAAAATAACAAGAAACTAAACCAAAATAAGTAAAAACGAAGGAAATAATAAAAATCAGAAATTAATGAGGCAGAGTGGAGGTTGGGAAATTCTCCTTAACGTGTAGAGAGTAAATATTTTAGGCTTGTTGACCATATGTTCTCTCCTGCAATTACTCAACTCTTGTTGCAGCACAAAAGCAGCTGTTTGTAATACCTAAAATGAATAAGCATGCCTGTGATCCAGTAAAACTTTATTTATACAAACAGGTGACTAGCTGACAGGCCATAGTTAACTGATCTCTAAGGTAGAAGTTTAAAAACACACACACAAAAACAATAGACCTAATTAAATCTAGATGTTTTTAAAAGATGAATAAAATATGGACCAACCTGATCAAGCTGACTTGGTCAAGATAAAAGGAGAGAAAGTATAAACATACAAACCAAGAAGTGGCACAGAGGGGGGGGGATTAACCACTGTAACAAGATTTTTTTTTTAATCTTAAGAGACCACTTTGTAAATTTCTATACAAATACATTTAAAAGCAGAAGAAATTTCCTAGGTAAATACTAACTGCCAAAGTTACCACCATTAGATTTAGAAATCTGAAGCAGACCAATTTCCATGAAGAAATAGACAAAATTCTTAAGGAAGTACCCAAAGAAAGAGGTCTAGATGTTTTGACTGGAGAATTCTAATTCCAATCCTTGTTCAAAGAACAGATATTTTAAATGCTCTACAAATTTTTCCCATGTACTGAAATTAAAGAAAAACTCTCTATAGTACAGAAAGATAACCAGAAATTAGTATCATTCATGAATTATCAATGTAAAAATATTAAATATTACCAAACAAAATTCAACCCCTAGATCTATCCTGATATTACAAGGTTGGTTCAATATTACCAAATCCATTAATACTATACATCTAATAGATCTATGGCTAATAAAAAGCATATGATTATTTCCACAGCTGCTGGAAAAGCCTCTGACAAAATATAACTCCCTTCCTGATAAAAATACTCAGGAAAATAGGAATTGAGGTATATATTCTTAACATAATAATATATGTATACCTTAGTCCTAATGCTGGTATCTTATTTAATGGGGAACCACTAAAGGCATTTCTGCTAAGACCAGAAACAAGACAAGAATACCCACTATGTCTGCTACTATTCTATACTGTACGAGAGGTATTAGCCATTACAATTAGATAAATCAACTAGATCAAAGGTGGCAAACTATGGCCAACTGGCCAATCTAAACATGCTACTATTCTTGTAAATAAAGTTTTAGTAGAACACATTTGTTTATCATCTATTGATTGGTAGAGGCTGTATTGCCCTCAAAGCCTAAAACTTTACTATCTAGTACTTAGCAGAAAGTTTGCCAATCCTTGAACTAGAGAATAAAAATTGGTAAAGAAATAGAACTGTCTTCATTTGCAATGATATGATAATATAACATAATATAACAGAAGAGCCATAGAGAATCAATGATAAAACAAAACCAAATATTTTTAAACTATAGTAAGGTAGAAAGATGTAAAGTTAATATATAACAGCCAACAGCCTTCATATACACAAACAATAACAAGTTAGAGGATATAATGCAGAGAGAAACGCCACAAAGATTAAATACTGAGGGATAATCTGAACAACATATATGCAAAATTCACACGACAGAAATTATAAAACACTCTTTTACAGACATAAAAATGGCCTGGAACAAACGGGAAGATATCCCCTCTTCTTGAATAGGATGACTCAACATCATAAAGATGTCAGTTCTCCCTAAATTAATGTATTAAAAAATTAAATGTAATGTAATCCCAATAAAAAGACCAACATACGTTTTTGAGTTAGACAAGGTGATATTAAGGTTAACTTAGAAAAACAAAACAAGGGCAGTCCCGGTGGCTCAGCGGTTTAGAGCAGCCTTTGGCCCGGGGCGTGATCCTGGAGACCTGGGATCGAGTCCCACGTCAGGCTCCCTGCATAGAGCCTGCTTCTCCCTCTGCCTGTGTCTCTGCCTCTCTCTCCTTCTGTGTCTCTCATTAATAAATAAATAAATAAATAATCTTTAAAAAAAAAAAGAAAAGAAAAACAAAACAAGAAACTATGAGAAGGGAGCTAGTCCTACTAGATATTAAAACATCTACCTATAAAGCCTTTTTACACTGTCACACTTGAAATTTTATTCTTATGTGATTATTAGATTAATATCTGCTTCCTCATTAACCTGTACACTCCATGAAGGCAAAAACTGTGATTCTTAGATATTATCATTTCTTTAAGCCCTATCACAATGTCTGGTACATAGTTGGCACATTGCAAAGCCTACTGTACTCTTCAAGTTCTCAAGTGTGTGGAGGAGAAAGAGAAATGATATAGGTAAGAAATAAGCAAAAATACATAACTGAAGATCATTCAATTAATGGTTAGTACTAGGAAAAAATACAAAGAAATGGTGATTAGTGAAGGTACTATTTGAGTTAAGGGCTGAATGACAAGGAGTCATGTATGTGAAGTATATTGACAGTGGATTTCAGGGAGAAGTATCTGCACATGCAAAGGCCCTAGGGTAGAAAGAAGTCTGGACAGTTTGAGTAACAGAGAGTCAATACAGCTAAACTGTAAAGGGGGGTGGAAGAGGATAAATAATTAGAGCTGTAGGCCATGTCCATGTGTATGATCTGTGTTTTAATTGCAGTGCCCATATAGGATATTAGAATGTGTGGTGTGCAGAATAATGGCCTGCCAAAGATGTCCACATCCGAATCCCCAGAATCTGTAAATACAATAATGTGGCAAAGGGGAATTAAGGTAGCAGATGAAATTAAGGCTACTAATCATCTGACTTTAAAATAATGAGTTTATGCTGGATTATCTGGATGGGCCTAATGTAATCCTTAAATGTGGTGGAGGGAAGCAGAAGAATCAGTGTCTGGTAACTCATGGTAACTCACGGTGAGATGGACTCAACCTACCACTACTGGCTTTGAAAACAGATGAAAGGAACCATGAGCCAAGGAACGCAGGGAAACTCAAAAACACAAGAAAGTAGATTATTCTCTAAGACTTCCAGAAAGGAATGCACCATATTTAAATCACTAAATTTGTGGCTATTTGTTATGGCAGCAAGGGAGATCTAATACATGGGGTTAGATCTGCATTCTTAATAGATCATTTTGAACAACTGGGCTGGCATGATAGGGAAAGGTGCCTTGACATCAGTGGGTTTGTTTTTTTTTGTATTTTTTTTTTATCAGAGTTCGATTTGCCAACATATAGTATAACACCCAGCGCTCATCCCGTCAAGTGCCCCCCTCAGTGCCCGTCACCCAGCCACCCCATCCCCCCACACACACACACACCTCCCCTTCCACTATCCCTTGTTCGTTTCCCAGAGTTAGGAGTCTCTCATGTTTTTACACTTCACCATCTGAACACTAGGGCTCAGGGCTACATCTGAATATCAGAACTGCATTAGGGAAGTTTAGCTACCCAAAGATACTTAAAGTTTTTGTCTAAAGGAGTTCAGTAATATCTTAGGCTCTAAAAGAGAGAGAAGCAGAGAGAATAGAATGGCAGCGCAGCCAACAGACTTACAGCATGGGCCCACTCACCAGGGGTTAAGGATGTATCTACTTTTGCTCACTGTTGTATCCACAGCATTCAACTCAGTACCAGCCACAGAGTGAGCATTCAACAAATATTCCATCCATGACTGAATGAACAGTAAAATATCAGCCTACTTTATAAAATGTCCTCTTAATTTTAAATCTTTCCCATTCGTTATTTACATTCTTCATATGGTTATATGACTGAATAAAATGCTAATTTCTGGGTAGCCTATGGCAAAATAAGCAATGTGAACTAAACATACAACTGGTTTTGAATAGACTGCACTGTGCTCAAGTTTATAAACAAAGTTACTTAAGTGTAAACTATATGAGGGTAGATGTTTGTCCTTTTTTTTTTTTTAATTCACTGCTGGATTCTCCAGGACATAGAAAAGTACCTGGCACATAATAAATGCTTAATATCTATTGAATAAATACAAGAATTATTTTTATAATATGAGAATACATAAGATGTAAGAATATATAGCTGGTAGTAAGTGTGGTAAGTAGACACTTTAGATACCCCCAAATAATCAGGCACTTGCATATTAACAGCAATTACAACATCTTGGGTATAAATGAGTGTTTTTAAAAATCACCATTATGTGAATTGACTGAGATTTTATATTTTATAAGACACTACCACTATTATTCAAATAGTTGGTTTTCATATTTTTGATGTGGCTAAGATAAAAATCATTCAAATGGTTAGCTTTTCATATTTTTGACATGGCATCTAAAAAAAGTCAAACAATTCAAAGAAAAAAAGTTTAGAAAGAAAAAGGGCAGAGTGAGAGGGCTATGATAAATAAATTAAATGATCCTAGAACTAAATATTTAACTTTAGATTTGGCACTGCCTTAAACTAGTTATCATATTTCAAATAATTCCATTTCTCTGGTTGCTTCAATATTCCCATTTGTATTAGATTATCCCCTTTAAGGTCTAAGATTCTTTACTGTAGAGCAATCAAACCTTATATTTGTAACAAATGTATCTACTTTTATATTTACTGTCATAAATTAACCATAAAATTGATTTCCTGCTCTTTATTATATCTGAATTCATGCCTAAGAAACTCCAAATGACATACTCTCTTGTTAAAAAGTTACTACATTTTGGCTTGGTTTTATTTGATTTGTATCTAAGCAAATTTCCTTTAAGTTAAAACAAACAAACAAACCCCCGCCCCTCATCTATCCATAATCCTTATGTGTGCCTATAAACAATATAATTGATGAAAATTTTCAGTGTTTACAAAACAAAGAAAATTGTCAACAGAATGCCTGGCGGTAGACTTACCAGAAAAAAAATTTACAGCCTATAATTCATGAAGATTGGCTCAAAACAAACTGTCCCTGCCAACAGAAAATCTGACAATTATTCTGTTGTCTAATTTGGCTCAGCTTAAGTTGACCTTGTTTATTCATCTCAGTCTTTTAATTCTTGTTAACTTGGCATAAGAAGAGAACATATGGCATATGTCTAGGAAGTCCATTTCTGCATCTTAAACTGAAATAAATGTAGAATATACTGAGCATTTCCAGTGTGCAGCTATTAAGGTAACTAAATATATATTACACAGGATTGATTAGGTTCAAATTATCCCCACTAGATAGTTTTTGGTTTTATAGGCAGCAAACATAAAACAAGTACAGACATCTTTTTCTGAGCCCCAGTATAGGACTAAAACTGGCCAACTTTAATCATTTCCAAAGAAGACCGTCAGTCTTAAGCTCTTTTAAAACATAAAAATTAAAGGATATCAGCAGTTTGACAACTTAGAGATGTTTACAGGTTTTTGCTGAATCCCCAGCTATGTTTAAGAAAGGTCATCAAGATAATGTGAGGAATATCCATAACGAGAGCTGGAGAACAAAAAAGAATTTCCATTTTCTCTGTAGCCTAATCTGGTCTCCAATGAATTTTCTTATTTTCATTATCTGACCCACTAAAGTGTACTGTGAAGGAGAAGTTTTATTTGTTGTATCTTTAATGTGTCTCAGGAAAAGCTATGAGGAAAGAGGTGCTTTACAGATTCCTGGCTCTATTATAGAACCATAGTTCTCCAGTACTGGAACTAGAAAGGCAAATGCCTTGAAAATCCAAAGCTCCAAAATTTATGGGTTAGCGTTTTCATTTGGAATGTATTCTTTTTATTAACAAAGCGAAATGAAAAACATAAAAGTATAATTTCATGTACAAAGTCCTATTAGTATTACACATTTTGAAACCCTTAACCTTTATTATTAGACTTCCCCATCCTTCTTAGATAGTATTTTTCTTCCACAAAGCTCAGAGCATTCAAAATATCCTAACATTTCACCTATGCGAGGGGATCCTTATTACCTAGGTATTCATTATCTGAAATCCTACAGTTACAGGAGTTTACATAGGGCAACAGTCTTCATAATGCGAAATATTTATGAATGAGCTAACTACTTATATAACCTTAGTCCCCACTCAAATATCCCTCCACAGTGAATACAAGCATCTAAGTCCACCTGTTATTAAGTGCTAGATCATCAGTGCTTTCACAGATTGTCAGCTATGCAAACGCCTAACATGGCAATACAGAGACATTTCTAAACAACTAAAAATCTTGCATAAAGAATATTTCATGAGCTCCATGAAAGAGACAGAGAAATATTAGATCTTGTGCAAAAACCATTGATAAATTAGGAAATGGCACTGAGACCAACTATATGAAAAAGAAATTCCATAAGGATAATGAAATTTTAAAAACTGCAAAAGAAAATGAGTTTACTATCAAAGTATTAATAGAAGCCACAAAAAATGAAGTCCTTAAATATTTCTTGAAAAAGTGGCTTTCTTTATGATGATGTGTGTTGTGAAAGTCAAAAGTGAAGTTAAAGATGCCATACAACACTCCTATAGAATCTAATCCAAGAATTTATGCAGAGTTGAAATTATAACCTACCTTTTAAGCTTATCCATATGACTTTTCCTTTTATTTTTTAGTTTGTTGTTTTTATTAATTGTATTTTTACTATTTAAGGTGATTTTCCTTTTTAAAAATTTTTTATTTAAAGATTTGCTTATTTACTTGAGATACAGCATGACAAGGAGGGGCAGAGGGAGAGGGAGAAGGGAAGGAGACTCCCCACTGAGCAGAGTCACACAGGGCTTGATCTCACAACCCTGAGATCAGGACTTGAGCCAAAACCAAGAGTCCCACACTCAACCCACTGTGCCACCCAGCTGCCCCTATGGTGATTTTCAATCCCAGTTTAAAGGGACTCACTTTGGAGCACTTCAGTGGCTCAGTTAAGCGTCTGTTTCTTGGTCTTGGCTCAGGTTATTGTCTTGGGATCCTGGGATGGAGCTCCTGTTGAGCTCCCTGCTCAGGGGGGAGTCTGCTGGTCTCCCTCTCCCTCTGCCCCTCCCCTAACTTGCTCTTTTGCTCACTCTCTAATATAAAATAAATCTTTAAAAATAAAGGGACTCACTTTAAGGAGCCTTTATTTATACATTTATTTTTACCTGAAAGCAGTTATCCTCAGATGTGGACCTCATGCAGCCATGTTAAAATATTTAAATGTATGGTTTCAAAAAAATGAAATGGATGCCACTGAGGACAAAGCAGGAATATCTCTGTGCCTTTACTGTTCTTCACTATTTCTTTGGGTCTATTTTTTTTAATCTCTCTGCCATATTTTTTGAATCTAGGATCACATATCTTCCTCTATCAACAAAGAGAAATCAAAAGTTAGGAAACTGAAACTTTCAAGGAGAGAATTAAAAAAAGAAAGAAAAGAAAAGAACCTAAAAAAATAAATAATGTCATATACACAGAAAATAATTGTAAAATATGCTGGTTTTGCTATTTCATGTACAACTGAAAACAGGTGGACAGAGGTCCTGAATTACATTCTGATCTGACAGGTGTCCAGGAAAAATCCTCTAAATGGGGCCTGAAACACCCTGATGCCGCCATGTAATACCTTTTCCTTATAGACCAAGCTATTGGTCTGTTACCTATGGTTTGAGACACGCCAAGCTTTGCATCTCCCTTCTCAGAGAGAAACTGCATGTCTGGAATAAGGGAGAGGAACATGTATCATCTATAAATCCCCTAAACTTAGAAATTATAGTTATTTTGCTTTTCTTATATATGTTTCAGTAAACCAATTTTGGAAAATTGTTGCTTTGTGTCCCAAAGCACGAAAAATAACAAAGCATACTGTGTGCTCTTTATTACATCACAAAATGATGTATATAATGTCTTTTAGTGATGTTAAGATTACTTACTGGAATTCTCCATTACAGGTGGTACCTGACTTAACGATGGTTCAACTTGGGATTTTTTTACTTTGTGATGGTGCAAAAATGATACACATTCAGTAGAAACCATAGTTCAAATTTTGAATTTTGATCTTTTCCTGGTCTAACAATATGTGGTACAATACTCTCTTGTGATGCTGGGCAGTGGGAGCCAACCGCAGCACCCAATCTGCCACATGATTAGGAGGGGGATAATCAACCGACACACTTAACCACCAGTCTGTACCCATACAAACCTTCTATTTTTCACTCTCAGTACAGTATTCAGTAAATTACATGAGATATTCAACACTTTATTACAAAATAGGTTTTGTGTTAGAGCATTTTGCCCAACTATCAGCTAATATAAGTGTTCTGAGCATATTTAAAGTTGGTTAGGCCAAGCTGTGATGTTTGGTAGGTTAGGTGTATTAACGCATCATCAACTTTGGGTATTTGCAACTTACAATGAGTTTATTATAGGGTGTAACCCCACCAAAACAGAAGATCTGTGTGAAGTTCCCCATCAACATTTTGTCTAATGTTTTGGAATTTACCGATGAAAGCTGCTTAGATTATCATTTAATAAGGGGTAGTGAAATGGTGATTTTCTAATTCATTCATTCCTCCTGCATTTATAAGCCAGAATTCTTCTATATAGGAAAAAAAAGTTTCCTTACCAACCAGTTATTTACCCTGAAAGGCAAAGTAAAGCATGATTAGTTCCCTAAATTTACCTATCATAAATTAAGCTATCAACCTGCAGTGGTCACCACAATTTTGAGGGGGAGGAAGAGGGAAGAGTCAAATACATTATTAAAATGGTGCTTAATGCGTTTCAGTGCATTGTGGTTGTCAAAAGTTCAGAAATCACAGAGTAAAACTAGTGAATTGCCAAAGTAGTAATTAGTAAAAGTTTATTGTGCGCACACCAAAAAGGGTGTTTCAAACCAGAGGCCCCAAGCCAAAACATGGAATGAGGCTCAGGGGTATATTTTTATAGAACAGCTTATATAGTGAGAGAGCAATGACTGTTTATTCTTCAGAGTGATTGGGTTATATAAAATTTTTCTTAAATGATAGGCAACTGGTGAGTGGTTACCTTATATCAACTCTAGAAAATAATTGAAGTTTTACTTACAATTTCCACAAGCATAAGCAAGAAATGACCCAGATTAAATTAGTCTTGCCAAATGAGCCAAATTAACCTTGGTTTGTAGAATGAGACTGGCTTTGTCTGTTGAGGGAATTTTCAAGGCTGGTTGCCATTTTTTTTTTAAGATTGATTTATTTATTTTTGAGAGAGAGAGAGCAAGAATGCAATCATGAGTATGAGAGATGGGCCAAGAGAGAGGGAAAGAAAAAGGCTCCCTCCTAAGTACAGAGCCCAATGCAGCGCTCTATTTCATGATCTTAAATCAAGACCTGAGCCAAAATCGAGTCGGACGGTTAACCAAACAAGCCACCCAGGCACCCCTCCATTTGTTTTTAACATGACCAGTATTCTTTTTGAAGGTCTTATAAATCTTATAAGGTTTTTCAGTTTTTCAGTAATTTTGGCAACTATATCAACTATATCAAAAAGATTTAAGTATCATGACTTAAAATTTCACTTCTGTAATATCTACATACAAATGTCCATCACATTGTTATCATAAAAGTAAATACCCTTAAATGTCTATCTGGGGATTACTGAGTAAATTACAGTATATCCAAATATTAGAATAGTATGTAAGCCTTAAAGAATCATGATTATCACATTCTGGTTCCAGATGGAATGAGCACACTATTTATTCCTTTCTCTCCTATTGAATGCGGCTAAAATCCTACAAAGAATGTACAGAGTAGCTATTTGAAGACTCTGGAAAGTAAATAGTGGCAGATAGATTGAGAAAGAAGACCAAAATCTGAAGCACCTCACTTTATGGTGAAATTACCAATATTTTTTCCTTCATTTTGCCACCACTTGGGCCTGGAGCCAGTATACAGCCAAGGAAGGAGGTGTGTGGCAGCATGGAGTAACTGAAGTACAAGGTACCAAAGGAGAATACAGATAGGAAGGACATCAAGAAAGTGACCCCATTAAATTATTTATAAACTCCAACTTTATACCCCAAGCCTTTGCATGTGTAGATCTAATCTTAACCAGCATATAAAAGACTTTGAAGTCTAAGCTAACAGATAAAGTATCATCCAAGTTCCAGGTTGACAAGTGACATATGGGCAGATCTAAATATTATTGCAAAGACTTTAAAAACTAAATTGAAATTGGAACCACAGCTCTCAGAGATATATTGGAACTTGAAACCTAAACAACAAGATCAGTTAGTTTCTTGCTAGAACAAAAACATCAACATTTATCATGGGGGCAGCCCGGGTGGCTCAGTGGTTTAGTGCCACCTTCGGCCCAGGGCATGATCCTGGAGACCCGGGATCGAGTCCCATGTCAGGCTCCCTGCATGGAGCCTGCTTCTCTCTCTCTCTCAATCTCTCTGTCTCTAATAAATAAATAAATAATCTTAAAAAAAAAAACATTTATCATGGGATTTCACCAAAGAAGTCATACAATATTCAAAATGTCCAGGACCCAAAATTACTTGGCATATAAAGAACCAGAAAAACTCCACTCACATGAAAAAAAAAGCAGTCAATAGACAACAACACTGAAATGACATATGTGGGAATTATCTGGCAAAACTTTAAGCAGCTTTACAAAAATTCTTCAACAATCATAAAAACTGTTGGAACAAATAAAAAATAGAAAGTCTCAAAAAAGAAATAGAAAACAGAAAAAAAAACAAATGAACTCAAAAATAAAAACCAACTTTTTTAAAGCACACTGATGGCTTCAATAATAGCAGATCTGAGATGAAAAAAGGAAAGAGCCAGTGAACTGGAAGACAAGTCAACAGAAAATATCCAATGAACAACAAAGAAAAAAATTTTGAAAAAAATTAAGAGAGCCTCAGGGACCTATGAGACAATGCCAAAGTCTAACATTCATAACATCAGAGTCCTAGAAAGAAAAGAAAAAGAGTGTCACACTGAAAAAACAGACAAGGAAATAATGGCTGAAAACTTCTCAAATATAGTGGAGAAAAACTGAAAGAATTTGTTTCCAAGAGACCTGCTCTAAAAGAATTACTAAAGGAAGTTCTCAAGACAGAGGGAAATTATACCAGAGAAAAAAACAGAACTTCAGGAATGAAGAAAAAAGAAACAGAAATAGTAAATATAATAGACTGTTCTCCTCTTGAGTTCTTTAAAGTGTTTGAAGATTGAATGCAAAGATGTCTAACATTGGTGAGATACTTAAATAATAGAGTGTTCTATAGTCATGCAGAAGAAGACTACAAACGTGCAAAAAGTAAACAGTAAAGGGAAACTATGTGGAAAGGATTCTATATCCCACTTAAAATGTTAAAAAAAAAATTTTAGTAGACTAAGAAAAGGTAAGCTTGCCTAGAACAACCATTTAAGAGACTACACAAAAATAAAGAAAAACACAATAAATTAAAATAGAATACTAAAAGAAGTTAAAATATCCCAAAAGAAGCTACAAAAGAAAAAAACCGTGGAAGAAAAAAATGACAAAAAATAGATTTAAATCCAAACATTAATGTTAACACACAGAGTAATCAAAAGACCTTTTTCAGAATATATTTTAAAAAATCACAGTCTAATCAAAATAGTATGTATTAGCATAAAAGACACACAGAATGGAAAAAAATAGAAAGCCCAGAAATAAACCCTTATATGTGTGGTCAACTAATTTATAGTAAAAGGAGCCATGCAAATAATGGGGAAAGGACAAATCTTGTCAACAAATGATGGTGGAAAAACTAGACAATCACATGCAAAATGAAGCTAGTGTCCTATCTCATACTCCTTCCAAAAATTAACTCAAAATAGATTAAAGATTTGACTGTAAGACCTGAAACCATAAAATAGCTAGAAGAAAACAGGCAGTTAGCTCCTTGATACTGATCTTAGTAATGATTTTTTGGATCTGACACCAAAAGCAAAGACAACAAAAACAAAAATAAACAAGTGGGACTATAGCAAATTAAAAGGCTTCTTCACAACAAAAGGAAACCATCAACAAAATGAAAAGGCAACCTACTGAACTGGAGAAAATACTTGTAAATCATATATCTGATAAGGGGTTAATATCTAAAATAGATAAAGAATTCATACAACTCAATAGTAACAAAAAATAGGCACAGAGTCTAGAGATTTTTCCAATGACATACGAAAGGCCATCAGGTACATAAGAAGATGCTCAACATCATTTACCATCAGGGAAAAGCAAATCACAGCCACAGTGAGATATTACCTTACACCTGTCAAAATGACTAAAATAAAAAAGACAAGAAATAACAAGGGTTGGTGAAGATGTGAAGAGAAGGAAATCCTTATGCACTGCTGGTAGGAATGTTAACTGGTGCAGCTACTATGGAAAAGAGTATGGTGGTTCCTTGAAAAATTAAGAATTACTATATAATCTAGCAATTTCATTTCTTGGTATTTATTCAGAGAAAATGAAATCTCCAACTTGTTGGCCTTGTAAAAGGAGTTCAGAAGGGTTATTCCTCTTCATTTTCCTGGAATTATCTGAGAAGGATAGGTACTAACTCTTCTTTAAATATCCGATAGAGAAGGGAGGAAAGATGGCAGTGTAGGAGAAGGACCCTTATCTTAGAACACAACTAAGTAACTATCAAATCATTCTGAATGCTCAAGAAATCAATTTGACTGATAGAACAAACTGCACAACTAGGAGAAAAGAGGCCACATCGAGGAAGGTAGGAGGTGCAGAGATGTGGTTTGGGAGAGAAATGGATCACAATTGCTGTGGAGGGGAGGGAGCCCTGGTTGCAGAGAAAGGAGAGAGAGAGAGGGAGAGAGAGGAATGCACAAGGAGAACACCTCCCCAAAGCTAGGAAGACGCAAGGGGCTGATTTTCCTGAGTTTTTGCAACCAGTAGGGGTCAAAGACTGGTTCCAAAGGTTGGCAGGCTTGGCTGGGATACAGCCCTGAGGGCGCTGCCCTACTCCTATAGAAAAGGCAGGTGAGCAGCCCCTGGGACAGATAGCGTGATGTGAAAAATGCTTATACTGCACAGAGGAAATCATTTGCTCCTCTTGGAGCCCATCTGTGAAAGGTGGCATTCACAGACATGCCTCTCTCGGGACAAGAGTTATCAGGCACCATTTCCCTTCCTCACTGCTTGGCATAGTCACGGAACCACCTGCTGAGGGTAGCTCGCTGGGAACTGGCTGCCTAGCCTGCTTGCTCTTAGTTCCACACCCCTGTTCTCTGGCACGACTGCCCTTCTTGGTCAAATCTGCATCCATCCTAGTGCAGTGAGACCCTTCCCCAGAAGACCAGCACAGGCCCCCACCACACCACATCCCAGAAGTTTGGAATTTTAAGTCATCAGGCTTGGCCGGGATAGAGCCTGAAGTGCACTATGCTGCTCCTACCAGGCAAGCAACCCAGACGGAAAACTGATCTGAAAAAACTGATCTGAAAAACACCTAGGATGTATAGGGAGAGACTGTTTGCTCTTCTGGGAGTGCTTTCCTGAGACAGGCAACCATGGAGACCTCTCTCTGGAGACAAAGCAACTGGCTTACACCATTTCCTTCATCCACCCCCCAGTAAATTGCACAGTGCCACCACTGGCTACCTAACCTATTACATCAAGGCCTGCCCCATCCCCCCAAACTCTGCTGGTACTGCCCTTCTTGGAGGTATGTGACTTAGTCTCAGTGCAGTGGGCCCCTTTCCCAAAAGGCCAACAGAAACCCCTGCACACACCAAGTATGCTGAACAGAATTCTGCAAGGCTTCAGTTCTAGTGGAAGTAGCATCTGGTCTCACTTAACAAGCAGATCAGAGCACACCTGTTAAAACTTGCCATACACAGACTAAGGGCCAAATGCTGCCCACTGCAGGCAAGAAGAGCCTCTGCAGACCACAGGCCTAAAGGATAGAGGAGCCAAAACACAGCAGCAGAGAGCATGCAGCATACAGCAGAGACACTCTTTGAAGTGCCAGACCCTGGACACCATAAGACCTCTTCTTCATAAAGCCATTACTCTGAGGAACAGAAAAACATAACAGGCTTTCCTAACACAAAGAAGAAGAGACTTAAACAAACTGCCAAGATGGAGGAATTCATCCCAAATGAAACAAGAAAAAGGCACAGTCAGAGATCTAACCAAACCAGATATAAGTAATATGCCTGATAAAGAATTTAAAGCAACAGGGATGCCTGGGTGGCTCCATGGTTAAGTGTCTGCCTTTGGCTCAGGGTGAGATCTTGGTCCTGGGATCAAGTCTCACATTGGGCTCCCTACAAGGAGCCTGCTTCTCCCTCTGCTGGAATTTCTGCCTCTCTCTGTGTATCTCTCATGAATAAATAAATAAAATCTTTAAAAGAAAAAGAATTTAAAGCAACAATTATAAGGATATCTCACTGAGCTTGAGAAAAATACTGAAGACTTCAAGGAGATCCTTACTACAGAGGGAAAATAATTTTTAAAAATAGAAATGAAAGATCCAATAATTGAAATTCAAATGTAATTGTACACCAGGATGTAATGAGCACCAGGATAGAAGAAGCAAAGACATAAGTAAGTGATACAGAAGATAGAATAATGGAAAAAGAGGAAGTAAAACAAACCAGAGAAGAATTATGGATCATGAGAATAGACTTGAGGAATTCACTGACTCTATCAAATATAATAGCAATTGTATTAAGAGTCTCAAAAGAAGAAGAGAGAGAAAAGGAGATGGAAAATATATCCGGGGAAATAAAACTGAACACTTCCCTAGCCTGAAGAAGGAAACAGACATCCAAATCCAGAAGGCACAGAGAACTCCCATCTAAATCAACAAATGTAAGCCAATACCAAGGCATGCTGTAATTAAAATTTCAAAATATACTGATAGAGAAAAACACCTAAAAGCAGAAAGAAAAAAGAAGTCCCTAACTTACAAGGGAAACCCACAGGCCTGGCTACAGATCTCTCCACAGAAATCTGGCAAGCCAGAGGGAGTGGCAGGATATATTCAATGTGCTGAATGGAAAAAATACACAGCCAAGAATACTTTATCTGGCAAGATGTCATTCAGAATACAAGGAGAGATAAAGAGTTTCCCAGACAAACAAAACCTAAAGGAATTCATGACCACTAAACCAGCCCCAAGAAAATTAAAGGGGACTCTGACTGGAAAGAAAGAACAAAAGCAACAAAATCTAGAAAGGAACAGAGAAAATCTCCAGAAACACTGACAAAACAAGTAATAAAATGGCACTAAACACATATGTATCAGGAAGCACTCTGAATGTAAATGGACTAAATGCTACAACCAAATGACACAGGTTATCAGAATAGATTAAAAAAAAAAAAAAAGACCCAACTATACGCTACCTACAAGAGACTCAGTTTAGACCTAAAGACACATGCAGACTGAAAGTGAGGTGATAGATAGAGGAATATTTATCATGTTAATGGAAGTCAAAAGAAAGCCAGGGAGCCATGCTTATATCAGACAAACTAGATTTTAAACTGAAGACTACAACAAGAGATGAAGAAGGGCACTATATCATAATGAACGGGTCTATCCAACAAGAAGATCTAATAATTATAAATATTTTTGCCCTCAACCTGGGGGCACCCAAATACATAAAACATTAACAAACATAAAGAAACAATTTTATTAATAATAATACAGTAATAGCAGGGGACTTGAACGCTCCACTTACATCAATGGAAAGATCATCTAAGGAGAAAATCAATAAGGAAACAGTAGCTTTGAATGACACACTGACCGAGAGACACTTAACAGATATATTCAGAACATTTCATCCTAAAGTACAGAATATAAATTTTCTTTTAAATGCACATGGGGCATTATCCAGAAGAGATCACATAGTAGGTCACAAATCAGGCCTCAAAAAGTACAAAAAAACTGAAATCATATCATGCATATTTTCTGGCCACAATGCTATGAAACCAGAAGTCAACCACAAGAAAATATCTGGAAAGACCACAAATACATGGAGACTAAGCAACATGCTGCTAAACAATGAATGAGTCAACCGGGAAATCAAAGAAATTTTTAAAAACACATGGAAACAAATGAAAATGAAAACATGACAGTCCAAAACCTTTGGGATGCAGTAAAAGTAGCTAAAAGAGCAATATAGGCCTACCTCAAGAAGCAAGAAAAGTCTCCAATATACAACCTAACCTTACACACACCTAACGGAGCTAGTAAAGGAACAACAAATAATGTCTAAAGCCAGCAGAAGGGAACTGATAAAGATCAGAGCATAAATAAATGATAATAAAAAGAACAAAAAAAAAAGTAGAACAGATCAATGAAACCAGGAACTGGTTCTTTGTAAGAATTAACAAAACTGATAAGCCTCTAGCCAGACTTATCAAAAAGAAAAGAGAAAGGACCCAAGTAAGGAAAAATCACAAATGAGAGCAGAGATATAACAACCAACACCACAGTAATATAAACAATTATAAGAAAATATTATGAAAAACTATGTGTCAACAAATTGGACAACCTGAGAAAAATCAATCAATTTGTAGAAATATATAAACTACCAAAAGTGTCCCAATAAACAAAAGTCCAGAGCCAGATGGCTTCACAGGTGAATTCTACAAAACATTTAAAAGTTTCAAACTATTCGAAACTATTCCAAAAAATAGAAATGGAAATAAAACTTCCAAATTCATTTTACAAGGCCAGTATTACCTTCATTCCAAAACCAGACAAAGACCCCATTCAAAAGGAGAACTATAAGCAAAATTTCTCCACAAGGTACTAGCAGACTGAATCCAACAATACTTTAAAAGAATAATTCACCAGGATCAAGTGGGATTTCTTTTCTGGGTTGTAGAGGTGGTTCAATATCTGTAAATCAATCAACCTGCTACACCACATAAATAAAAGAACCATATGATCATTTCAAGAGACGCAGAAAAACTGTATGATAGAGTACAACATCCATTCATGATAAAATCTCTCAACAAAGCAGGGATAGAGGGTGCATACCTCAGCATAATAAACGCCATATACAAAAAGTACACAGCTAACATCATCTTCAATAGGGAAAAACAGCTTTATCTCTAAGGTCAGGAATAAGACAGGGATGTTCACTCTCACCACTGTTACTTAACATTTACTTGAAGCCTTAGCCTAAGCAATCAGATAACAAAAGAAATAGAAGGCATCCATATAAGGAAGGAAGAAGTCAATTTCCCCTATTTGTAGATGACACAATACTATATATATAGAAAACCCGAAAGACTCCACCCAAAACTGCTAGAACTGTTATATGAATTCCATAAATTTACAGGGTACAAAATCAATGTACAGAAATCAGTTGCATTTCTATACACCATACTGAAGCACCAGAAAGAGAAATCAAGGAATCAATCTCATTTACAACTGCACCAAAAATGGGAAGATACCTAGAAATAAACCTAACCAAAGATGTGGGGATGCCTGGGTGGCTTAATCGATTAAACAACTGCCTTCTGCTCAGGTCATGATCCCAGGATCCTGGGCTCAAACCCCATATCAGGCTCTCTGCTCAGCGGAGAGCCTGCTTCTTCCTCTCCCTCTGTCCCTCCTCATGTTCTCTATCTCTCAAATAAATAAATAAAATCTTGAGAAAAAAAGAGGTGAAAGATCTGTACTCTGAAAACTAGAGAACACTTATGAAAGAAATAGAAGAAGACACAAAGAAATGGGAAAACTTTCCATGTTCATGGATTGGAAGAACAAATATTGTTAAAATATCTTTACTACCCAAAATAATCTACACATTTAATGTTATCCCTATCAAAATACCACCAGTAGTTTTCACAGAATTAGAACAAACTATCCTAACATTTGTATAGAACCACAATAGACCCCTGATAGCCAAAGCAATCTTGAAAAAGAAAACCAAAGCTGGCGGCATCACAATTCTGGACTTCCGGCTCTATTTCAAAGCTGTAGTCATCAAGACAGTATGGTGCTAGCAAAAAACAGATGCCTAGATCAATGGAATAGAATTTAAAAACTCAGAAACAAACCCACAATTATATGGTCAATTAATTGACAAAGGAGGAATGAATATACAATGGGAAAAAGACAGTCTCTTCAACAAATGGTGTTGGGAAAAGTGGACAGCTGCATGCAAAAGAAGGAAACTGAACCACTTTCTTACATCATACACAAAAAATAAACTCAAAATGAATGAAAGACCTAAATGTGAGCCAGGAGACCATTAAAATCCTGGAAGAGAACGCTGGCAGCAATCCGTTTGACTTCAGCTGTAGCACCTTCTTACTGCACACGTGTGTAGAGGCAAGGGAAACAAAAGCAGTGAACAACCGGGACCTTCATCAAGATAAGAAACTTCTGCACAGTGAAGGCAACAATCAGCAAAACTAAAAGGCAACCTACAGAATGAAAGAAGATCTTTGCAAATGACGTATCTGATTAGTTGGTTAGTTTCCAAAATCTATAAAGAACTTACCAAATTCAACATCCAAAAAACAAATAATCCAGTTTAAGAAATGGGCAGAAGACATGACTAGACATTTTTCCAAAGAAGACATAGAGATGGCTTAACCAGCACATCAAAATATGCTCAACATCGCTCATCACCAGGGAAATACAAATCAAAACTATAATGAGACACCACTTCACACCACTCAGAATGGCTAAAATTAACAACACAGGAAACAACAGGTGTTGGTGAGAATGGAGAGGAAATGGAATTCTCTTATACTATTGGCAGGAATGCAATCCACTGGTGCAACCGCTGTGTAAAACAGTACAGAGGTTCCTCAAAATGTTAAAAATGGAACTATCCTATGACCTAGCAATTGCACTGCTCCATATTTACCCAAAGAATATAGAAATACAGATACAAAGGGACACATCCATCCTGCTGTTTATAGTAGCATTATCAACAATAGCCAAACTATGGAAAGAGCTCGAATGACCATGGGCTGATGAATGAATAAAGAAAAGATGATTTATATATACAATAAAATATTACTTAGCCATCAAAAAGAATGAAATTCTGCCATTTGCAATGAAATAGATAGAGCTAGAGTATATTATGCTAAGCAAAGTCAGTCAGAGGAAGACAGACACTCTATGATTTCACTCATATGTGGCATTTTTAAAACAAAATGGAATAACTTCGGGGGGAGGAGAAAACAAACCAAGAAACAGATTTTTAACTATAGAAAACTGGAAGGTAGGTAGGTGACTGGATGGGTTAAATAAGTGATGGGCAGGCATTAAGGAGAGCACGGGTTGTGATGAGCACTGGATGTTGTACGTAAGTGATGAATCACTAAATTTTACACCTGAAACAAATATCCCACTGTATTTTAACTAGCTGGAATTTTAATTAAAATTTAGAAAAAAAAAATGTTTGGTTGAATTTACCTGTGAAGCCATCTGTTCCTGGTCTTTGTCTTCAGGGAGTTCTAAATACTGCTTAAAGTAACCAAAGACCAAAATAAATGGAGACAGGCCCCATAGTTATGGACCAAAAGACTCAACATGGTATGCATGTCAGTTGTCTTCTGATTAATCTAAACATTTAATACAATTTTAATCAACATCTCAGAATGATTTTACGTAGATACAGAGAAGCTGATTCCAAAATTTATACAGAAGGATAGGAATTGGAATAGCAAACACAATTTTGAAGAAGGGAAATAATGTTGGAAAAATCATGCGTGATATTAAGACGTTTTCTAAAGCAAGAATTAGCAAACATTTTCTGTGAAGGGTCATTTAGTAAATGTTTTAGGTTTTGAAAATCATAGAGTCCCTGTCATAGATAGCTATTACAGCAAAAAGCAGCCACTGACAATATGCAAATAGGTGTGGATGTATTTCAATAAAACTTTATCTACAAAAATAAAGTTTCTGTAAATTACCTTAATTAATCTCATGGACTGTGGTTTGTTATTCCCTACTCTACAACTATACTAATCAAGAAAGTGCAGTATTATAAAAAGGACACATGGATTAATGAAATAGAATAGACCATCCAGAAATAAATCTATGTATATATATGCCCCATTGATTTTTGACAAAAGTACAAAAGCCATTCAATGGAGAAAGAGTACTCTTCAACAAATGGTACTGGAACAACTGGACATCTTATGTGTAAAAGCAATGAGCCCCAAACTAAACCTCACACCTTATTCAATAATTAACTTAAAATGGATTCTACACCTAAATATAAAATGCAAAACTATAAAATTTTTAAAAGAAAGTATAGGAATAAATCTTCATTATCTGGGATTAGACTAAGAATTCTCAGATCTGACACTAAAAGCACAATCTTGATCATGCCCTGGGCCGAAGGCAGGAGTTAAACCGCTGAGCCACCCAGGGATCCCCCTAAAAAAATCTTAAAAAAAAACAAAAAAGCACATGAGAAAATATTCAATGTCATTAGCCATGAGGGAAATGCAAAATCAAAACCACAATGAACTACCTCTGCATACCTACTACATTGTCTATAATAACAAAAAAAAATACTTATAATACCAACCACTAGTTAGGATGCACAGGAACAAAACTCTCTATACCCTGCTGATGAGAATACCAAATGGTAGAGCCATCTTGGAAAAAATTCAGTAGCTTTCTACAAAATTAAACATATATTTACCATATGAGCCAGCAATCATATTCTTGCATATTTACACTAGAAAAATTAAACCTTATATCACACAAAAACCTCTACATGAATGGTTAGAGTCATTTTATTTATAGTCACCAAAACCTGGAAAAACAAATATCCTTCAAAAGGTGAATAAACTGGTAGCATCTATACAGTGAAATACTCCTCAGCAATAAAAAGTAAACTATCGAATGTAACATCTTAGATGAATATCAAGAACATTACACTAAGTGACGGAATCCTGTCACAAGTTTTTACCTAGGATTATAGTTACATGACAGTCCTGAAGTCAAAACTGTAGTTATCAAGGAAAGACTAGTGGGGTTACTAATAGGGGAAAGTGTGACTGTTAAGTGAGAGAGTTTTTTTGGCATGCTGAGACTATTTTGTATTCTGATTGTGGTAGCAGAACAGAAATCTTTTTTTTAAAGATGTTTGTTTATTTTAGAGAGGGAAGGAGGAGAGGGGGAAAGAGAATCCTTAAGGGGACTCCCTGCTGAGCACAGAGCCTGACTAGGGGGGGCTCTATCCCAGAACCCTGAGATCATTCCCTGAGCTGAAATCAGAAGCAGACTGCTTAACCGAACTGAGCCACCCAGGCACCCCAGCAGTAACATATATCTATCTATACATCTGTTAAATTCATAGAATAGATATCTATTTTTTTAAAGATTTTTATTTTTACATCATCTCTATACCCAAAGTGAAGCTCAAACTCACAATCCTGAAATCAAGAGTCACATTCTCTTCCAACTGAGCTAGCCAGATGCCCCTAGAAACTATACCTTTAAATTTTTTTTTTAATTTTTATTTATTTATGATAGTCACAGAGAGAGAGAGAGAGAGGCAGAGACATAGGCAGAGGGAGAAGCAGGCTCCATGCACCGGGAGCCTGATGTGGGATTCGATCCGGGGTCTCCAGGATCGCGCCCTGGGCCAAAGGCAGGCGCCAAACCGCTGCGCCACCCAGGGATCCCGAAACTATACCTTTAAAAGTTCATTTTAGGGAAGCCTGGGTGGCTCAGCGGTTTAGCGCTGCCTTCAGCCCAGAGCATGATCCTGGAGTCCCTGGATCGAGTCCCACGTCAGGCTCCCCACATGGAGCCTGCTTCTCCCTCGGCCTGTGTCTCTGCCTCTCTCTCTGTGTGTCTCTCATGAGTAAATAAATAAAATCTTTTTTAAAAAAAGTTCATTTTAATGTATAATAATTTAAATAAAAAATTTAACAAAAAATGTATGAGAGCTATATAAAATTTTATAAGGCAATATTATCTCAGCTTTGTTTTTAAAAATGCATAATAATAAGTATAGGAGCTAATTATCCAGGTGAGAACTCTGGATATTTGAATTATGTTAATGTTTTTTTCCTGCAGTTTTTAAATTTTTCTACAGTTATAGATTACTTTTAAAACTAGGAAAATAAAATTTATTTAATAGGAAATATTTTACCATACATATTAATAGTCTAAATCCCAGCAGTTTAAGAGACTCACTTTGTTCCTATTACTTCTTTTGAAAATCATATATGTAAAACATTTTATTTGTATCTTAAATTTGAATTTAATTGTTCAAAAATGTCCTATAAATTATTTGATGATGGGAAAAATTGAAAACAATTTTCATTGTTTGTAACATTATGGTATTTAAACGATTGTATTGTTGAAAGGTTCCAAGGAAATGTTTTTATTACATTTTTTAAAACTTCAGAAATTTGCAAGTATTCAATATTAACTCCATCCTTTCTTTTTAATCTCTTTTTTCAATTAAAAAAACAGACAAGTACTTGATGGAAGAAATGAACTTGAAAAAGACACTCGTGCTGAATCTTTGATGACTAAGACCTGCAATGAAGAAGGTAATGGTATCCAAATTACCCAAAATATTTAAAGCATAACAGAATAACAATGTTATAACTGGCAAGAGCTTCTAGTAAATGAATAAAAATAAGTCCTTGGGCATTGCTAGTTAGTGTGTTATAAGATGGTTCTTGGATAATATAATGTAAAATACCAAGCCCACTGATTTTAGCAAAGGCTCAATTTTAGTGATCATACAATAAATTTGGGGATCTTGCTAAAATGTTGATTCTCATTGAATAGGTCTGTAGCAGAGCCCATGATGCCCAATTTCTAACAAGCTCTCAATCATGTGTATGCTGCTGGATTGGAGATTATACTTTGAGAAGCCAGGCTTTGTAGGCCATAGAAAATTGGCATGATTCTTGCCTAATTTAGTAAGAAAGATATGAACATAGTAAGTTAGACTATAAGTGGTACCCCCAGAAAAGCATGAGGAGGTAAGAGAGCAATCACTTCCAGCCAAGATGTTCAGCTGAGCAGGTGGCCTTCACAGATAAGAATATCAACATGCAGAAGAAACTATATGAGAAATTACAGAAAAAGCACAAATAAAACATAGATGACTGTGTGTGAAGGAACAAAAATGGTTAATATTTGAATGTCCTCACTATGTCCCCTTTTCACTTTTCTCTAAGATGAATCTTAGCTTGGCCTATTTATTTTCTTACCTTGCTCTCTGAAAAATGGGTCACTGCTACTTACTTCTTTGAGACTTTGAAATGCAAAATTTGGTACAAAAAAAAGATACAAAGAAGGACAAGAGAGGCATGTGGAATTATGAGACTTTATATGAAGTTTTGTGGGGGTTTTTTTTCTGCAGAGCCCAGACCTATGCTTCCTTCAGCATCTGAGGGAAGTGGACAGGAGAAAAAAAGAACTGTTAAGAAGGATTGCATAGTTCCAGGCTTATAGCACTTACTTTACTGCTATTGTTTTATAAACTGAGGTCTACCAAGTGTATGTCACAAAGCCTATACAATATATGGTCCCAACTCCAACCCAAAGTACTATCATTTCAACTCTTCAGTTTTTCTCATCTAAAATCTCAAAATTTCAATGGAATGATTCCTATAAAGGATGAGCAGTTAAATAAATAATTTAAACCAACGCTTTGGCATTAGTAGTTTAAAGATAAATTATTTCCTGTAGAGAAAGAAAATGGCATTTTCCTATTTTGTTTTCCTTTGAATTTGAAAAGAAGTGTGAAGTGAATAGCATTCAACAAAGCCAGCAGCTAAGGGATGGCTAAACAAGACGGCAGAACAAGAGGTCTCCAGCCCTCATTCCCCTGCCAAAAAAACATGAATTTGGCAAACATCCACAAACAAAAGTGCCACTATGGGAGCTTCAAAATACAGGTAGGAAGTTGTAACACCACAGTAGAGCCCAAGACAGAGGACTCTTTGAGAAGGCATACCCCTGCCCCAGGACCTGACTACAGACCCAGGAGCAGCTCTATTACCCCATGTACATGTTCTAGCCCCACCCATCCATTGTCCTGGTACCAGCCCTGCCCCCCAATGGACTTGAGGCAGGGATGACACCTCCCTGTGACCCTAGCAACAAGCCCACTGACTGCTGATCCAACTGTAGACCTAGAAGCAACCCCATAACCAGCTCCAACTGCTCAAATGTGATCCCAGAGTCGGTCTTGTCCACCCCGGGACCTGGGAGGAGACATGCCAATCTGTGTCCCAAGTAACAGGCCTGCCAACTATGGACTCAGAAGTAGCCTACCCACCTGGGTAACCAACACAAACTATGCCTGCTGATGCCCCCAGTAATAAACCAGCCAACCACTGACCTAACTGTAGACCTGGAAGCAGCCCCGTGATCTGGCCCTAGTTCTGCTCAACTGTACCCCTGGAGGCAGGCTTGTTTCCTGGTGACCTTCAGGAGTAGGTCTCTACCTCCCAAAAACACTCTGTAAAGAATAGAAGAAGTTCTTGCTCTTTTTGTTGCACAGACATCAGTGCAAGGCTATAAAGTCACAAATAATCAGGCAAACATAACACCACCAAAGGAAACTAAAAAGTTCCAGTAACCAGTGCCAAAAATGGAGCTCCATGAACTGCCTGACAGAGAATTTTAAAAAAAATTATCCTTAAAAAGCTCAATGAAGGGGATCCCTGGGTGGCTAAGTGGTTTGGCGCCTGCCTTTGGCCCAAGGCATGATCCTGGGTCCTGGGATCGAGTCCTACATCGGGCTCCTTGCATGGAGCCTGCTTCTCCCTCTGCCTGTGTCCCTTTCTCTCTCACTCTCTCTCTCTCTCTCTCTCTCTCTCTCTGTGTCTCTCATGAATAAATTAGTAAAACCTTAAAAAATATATTTATAAATAAATAAATAAAAAGCTCAATGAAAATAAATAAAAAATAATTTAAAAAAATAAAAAGCTCAATGAGCTAAAAAGAGCACACAGATAACTAAAGAAAATCAGGAGAGCAATACATGAACAAAATAAACTCAGAAAAATAAATGAAAACAAAAACCTAAAAGTTAAAAGTAAAGAAATAAAAATTATTTTAAATAAGGAGAAGGGCCTCTGGGTGGCTCTGTTGGTTAAGCATCTGCCTTTGGTTCAGATCATAATCCCAGGGCCCTGGGACCAAGCTCCTCATCGGGCTCCCTGCTCAGTGGAGAGTCTACTTCTCCCTCTGCCCTTCTCCGCCATCTCCCTACTCATGCTCTCTATCAAAAAAAAACAAAAAACAAAAAACAAACCAAAACAAAACAAAACAAAAACAAAAAAACACTGAAAGAAAAAAATTGCCAAACAAGAATACTTTACCTGGCAAAACTGTACTTTAAGAATAAAAGAGTAAGAGTTAAGATGGCAGAGTAGTGGAGGACCCTATATTTGCCTTGTCCATCCAGCATAGCTAGATACATATCAAATCATTCTAAACACCCAGGAAATCAATCTGGGAACTGAGAGAAGAAACTGCCTAACTAGAGGGAGAAAAGAAGCCACAACTTGAAGACTAGAAGATGCAGAGGTGTGATATGGGGGAGAAAGGAATCACGAGAGCTGCAGAAGAGAGGGAGCCCTGATCAGAGAGAGAGGACAGAATGAATAGAGTGCAGGGCATTGAACAAGAAAAGCACTTCCCTAAAACCACTGATAGGGAAAATGAGAGTGGCTGATTTTTCCAAGTTTTTAGAAGTAGCAGAGCTCAGAGACTAAAGTTTTAGAAGTCTGCAACATCTCCAGGTAGAGCCTGGTGGGTATAGAGATGCTCCTGTGGAGGAGGGCAAAGGCTCAGGAGCAGACAGTGAACAGTGTGCTCTGAGGATCCCCTGGGTGGCAGTGGGAGACAGTTCTCCTTCTAGGAATGTATTTGGGAGAGGTGGCACTGCCTCTCTAGGGACAGAAGAGCCTGTGGACAATATTGAGCTGCCCCGTTCATTAGCATATGAGCCAAGACACCTGCTGAGGGCAGGTCACCTGGGCTTTGGCTTCTTGCTGCACCTTACCATAAACTCCAAGCCTCCTGCACCTTTGTGTGACTGCTCTTATGGGACAAACTAGCACCAGCCACAGCTTGGCCAGACCCTCCTCCGAGGATCAGTGTGAGTCTGTAAGGCACTAAAATTTGGAGTTTTGAAACACAGACAGTGTACATGAGATAAAACCCAGGAGCACCGCATGACTGGGTGGGCAGACAACTCAGATAGGTTGAAGGCAGTGATCTGAGGGATGCCTGGGACACCTCACGAGAGGAGATTGTCTGCTCTTCTGTGAGGGTTTCCTGAGCAGCGGTGGGTATACATTCTACTCTCTGAGGACCAGAGAGCCCACTGATGCCATTCTTCCCCTTCCTCTGCCATCAGCACAGAGGGACTTCAGAGCAGCACAGCACCCCACAGTGGAGGCTTGAGCCACTTATACCAAGCCCTACCCCTCTGCACTCTGCAAGTCTTCTGAACTAGGGCAAGTGTGCCTGAGAGTCAGAAGAGTAGTGGGCCTCTCCCCCAAAAGACCAGCACATCCTGCATACATCCAGTCTACTCACCACAGAGTGCTGCAGAGCTTCAGCTCTAGGAGAAATAGGATCTAGCCTCTTTTAACAAGTAGACCTAAACTAATGAAAATACTAACCACTGCAGGCAAAGAGAAACTCTGCAGAGAACTGACCTAAGGTAAAAAGTAACCAAAACACAATAGCAGAATGCACACAGCATACACCAGAAACACTTCCTGAAGCTCCAGGACCTGGACATTATAGGACCTCTTAATATAGCCATTACTCTCAGGAGCGGGAAACATAACAGGCTTTCATAACACAGAAGACAGAGACCTACACAAAATCCCAAGAGGGAGGAATTCACCCCAAAAAGAAAGAACAAGAAGAGATAATGGTCAGGGATCTTAATCAAAATGTGTATAATATGCAACAATCAGAAGGATACTAACTGAGCTTCAGAAAAGTATAGAAAACACAAGAGTCCCTTAGTGCAGAGATAAAAGACCTAAAATCTAGTCAGGCCAAAATAATAATTAAAAATGCTATAACCAAGATGCAAAATGGACTGGATGTAATGACCACAAAGATGGAAAAAAACAGAAGAATGAGTAAGTGATATAGAAGATAAAATTTTGGAAAATAACAAAGCTGAAAAGAAGGAAAGAAAACTACTTCATCATGAATGTAGACTTATGGCATCAATGACTCTGTAAAGTGTAATAACATTCATACCATAGGAATCCCAAAAGAAGAAGAGAGGGAAAAGGGGACAGAAGGTTTATTTGAGCAAAACCTCCCTAACCTGGAGATGGAAACAGATATCCAAATCCAGGAGGCAAAGAGAACTCTTATCAAAATCAACAAAAGCAGACCAACACCAAGACATATTGTAGCAAAATTTGCAAAATACAGAGATAAGGAAAGAATCCTGAAAGCAGTAAAGGAAAAGAAAACTCTAACCTACAATGGAAGACAAATAAGGTTAGCAGCAGATCTCTCCATAGAAAGTTGGCAGGCCAGAAGAGAGTGGCATGAAATGTTCAATGTTCTGAATGCAAAAAATACTCAACCAAGAATAATTTATCCATCAAGGGTGTCATTCAGAATATGAGGAGAGATACAGAGTTTCCCAGACAAATAAACTTAAAGCAGTTTGTGACCACTAAACCAGCCCTACAAGAAATATTTAAGGAGATTCTCTGACTGGAAAGAAAGAACAAAAGCAACAAAATCTAGAAAGGAACAGAGAAAATCTCCAGAAATGCTGACAAAACAAGTAATAAAATGGCACTAAACACATATGTATCAGGAAGCATGTAAATGGAGTAAATGCTACAACCAAATGGCACAGGTTATCAGAATAGATTAAAAAAAAAAAAAGACCCAATTATACGCTACCTACAAGAGACTCAGTTTAGACCTAAAGACACATGCAGATTGAAAGTGAGGTGACAAAGAAATATTTATCATGTTAATGGAGATCAAAAGAAAGCCAGGGTAGCCATACTTATATCAGACAAACTACATTTTAAACTGAAGACTGCAACAAGAGATGAAGAAGGACCACCTTATCATAATGGAGTGGTCTATCCAACAAGAAGATCTAATAATTATAAATATTTATCGCCCAACTTGGGAGTACCCAAATATATAAAACAATAACAAACATAAAGAAACAATTGTATTAATAATAATACAGTAATAGCAGGGGACTTGAACGCTCCACTTACATCAATGGAAAGATAATCTAAGCAGAAAATCAATAAGGAAACAGTAGCTTTGAATGACACACTGACCCAGAGACACTTAACTGATATATTCAGAACATTTCATCCTAAAGTACAGAATACAAATGCTTTTCAAATGAACATGGGATTATCCAGAATAGATCACATACTGGATCACCAGCCAGGCCTCAACAAGTAAAAAAAAGATCAAGATCATACCATGCATATTTTCTGACCACAATGCTATGAAACCAGAAGTCAATCACAAGAAAATATTTGGAAAGACCACAAATATATGAAGGATAAAGAACATTCTAAAAAGAATGAATGGGTTAAACAGGAAATTAAGAAACACAAAAATACATAGGAGCAAATGAAAATGAAATCACAACAGTCCAAAACCTTTGGGATGCAGCAAAAGTAGCCATAAGAGGGAAGTACATAGCAATACAGGCCTACCTCAAGAAGCAAGAAAAGTCTCCAGTATACAACCTAACCTTACACCTAACGGAGCTAGTAAAGGAACAGCAAATAATGCCTAAAGCCACCAGAAGGGAACTAATAAAGATAAGAGCATAAGTAAATGATAAAAAGAACAACAACAACAAAAAAAGGTAGAACAGATCAATGAAACCAGGAACTGGTTCTTTGATAGAATTAACAAAACTGATAAGCACCTAGCCAGACTTATCAAAAAGAAAAGAGAAAGGACCCAAGTAAGTAAAATCCCAAAGAGAGCAGAGATATAACAACCAACACCAAGGAAACACAGTCAGAAGAGAATATTATGAAAACTGTATGTTGACAAATTGGACAACCTGGAAGAAATCAATCAATTCCTAAAAATATATAAACTACCAAAACTAGGGATCCCTGGGTGGCGCAGTGGTTTGGCGCCTGCCTTTGGCCCAGGGCACGATCCTGGAGATCCAGGATCGAGTCCCACGTCGGGCTCCCGGTGCATGGAGCCTGCTTCTCCCTCTGCCTGTGTCTCTGCCTCTCTCTCTCTGTGACTATCATAAATAATAAAAAAAAAAAAAAAAAAAAAAAAAAAAAAAAACTAAAACAGGAACAAACAGACAGCCTGAGTAGACCAATAACCAGCAAAGAAATTGAATTAATAATCAAAAGTCTCCCAGGAAACAAAAGTCCAGGGCCAGATGGCTTTGCAGGTGAATTCTACCACTTAAAAAAGTGTTAATTCCTGTTCTTCTCAAACTTTTCCAAAAAATAGAAATAGAAAAAAAACTTCCAAATTCAACTGTAAAGGCCAGAATTACTTTGATTCCAAAACCAGACAAAAATCTCATTAAAAAGGAGAACTATAGGCCAATATCCTTGATGAACACGGATGCAAAACTTCTCAACAAGGTACTAGCAAATCGAACCCAACAATATTTTAAAAGAATAATTCACTAGGATCAAGTGGGATTTTTTTTCTTTGGCTGCAGAGGTGGTTCAATATTGACAAATCAATTAACCTGATATATCACATTAATAAAAGAAAAGATATGAACCATATGATCCTCTCAATAGATGTAGAAAAAGCATTTGATAAAGTATAGCATCATTCATGATAAAATCTCTCAACAAAGTAGGGATAAAGGGAATATACCTCAACATCATAAAGGCCACACATGAAAGACCCACAGCTAACATCATCTTCAATAGGGAAAAACTGAGAGCTCTATCTCTAAGGTAAGGAATAAGACTGGGATGTCCAATTAAAACACATTTTACCCATCATGTTAGCAAAGATGTGGATTGTTAGGTATCCAAAGAAATAGCATTTTTTTGGCCTCGTAAATTAATATAACCTTTTTAGAGTTTAAGTTAGCAATATCAATTAAAATTCACAATATTCTGGGTTTGGACCCAGGGCTTCCACCTCTAGAAATTAATCCTAAATAAAGAGATGGACCCAAGGCACCTTGGTGGCTCAGTGGTTGAACATCTGCCTTCGGCCCAGGGCATGATCCTGGAGTCCTGGGATCAAGTCCCTACATGGAGCCTGCTTCTCCCTCTGCCTATGTCTCTGCCTCTCTCTCTGTGTCTCTCATGAATAAATAAATAAAATCTTAAAAAAAAAAAAAAAAGACTGGGATGTCCACACTCACCACTGTTATTTAACATAGTACTGGAAGTCCTAGCCTCAGCAGTCAGACAGCAAAAAGAAATAAAAGGTATCCAAATCAGCAAGGAAGAAGTCAGTCTTTCACTTTCACAGACAACATGACATAAGAGCATGAGAAGAAGAGAGGCAGAGAGAAAAGCAGACTCCCCGCTGAGTAGGGAGCCCGATTTGGGGCTTGGTCCCAGGACCCTAAGCTGAGCTCAAGTGCTGAGCTGAAGGCAGCACTTAACCAACTGAGCCACCCAGGCATCCCATGACATGACATTTTACATAGAAAAGCCAAAAACTCCACCAAAAAAATTATCAGAAATGCAGCAAAGTCACAGGACACAAAATCAACCTGAAGAAATCCATTGCATTTCTATATACCATAATGAAACAAGAGAAAGAGAAATCAAGGAATTGACCCCATTTACAACTGCACCAAAAACCAGAAGACATCTAGGAATAAATCTAACCAAAGAGGTAAAAGATCTGTACTCTGAAAACTAGAGAACACTTATGAAAGAAATAGAAGAAGACACAAAGAAATGGGAAAACTTTCCATGTTCATGGATTGGAAGAACAAATATTGTTAAAATGTACTACCCAAAATAATCTATACATTTTATGTGATCCCTAGCAGTTTTCACAGAATTAGAACTAATCATCCTAACATTTGTATAGAATCACAATAGACCCCTGATAGCCAAAGCAATCTTGAAAAAGAAAACCAAAGCTGGCGGCATCACAATTCTGGACTTCCAGCTCTATTACAAAGCTGTAGTCATCAAGACAGTATGGTGCTAGCAAAAAACAGATGCCTAGATCAATAAATGCCTAGAATTTAAAAACTCAGAAACAAACCCACAATTATATGGTCAATTAATTGACAAAGGAGGAATGAATATACAATGGGAAAAAGACAGTCTCTTCAACAAATGGTGTTGGGAAAAGTGGACAGCTGCATGCAAAAGAAGGAAACTGAACCACTTTCTTACATCATACACAAAAAATAAACTCAAAATGAATGAAAGACCTAAATGTGAGCCAGGAGACCATTAAAATCCTGGAAGAGAACGCTGGCAGCAATCCGTTTGACTTCAGCTGTAGCACCTTCTTACTGCACACGTGTGTAGAGGCAAGGGAAACAAAAGCAGTGAACAACCGGGACCTTCATCAAGATAAGAAACTTCTGCACAGTGAAGGCAACAATCAGCAAAACTAAAAGGCAACCTACAGAATGAAAGAAGATCTTTGCAAATGACGTATCTGATTAGTTGGTTAGTTTCCAAAATCTATAAAGAACTTACCAAACTCAACATCCAAAAAACAAATAATCCAGTAAAGAAATGGGCAGAAGAGAGCTGCATGGAGAGCTAAACTGAGTGGACATGAGGTGCATCTACCCACAAAACCCCATGTAAAAAATGCCTACCAAATGCTTTCTCATTTGGACCCAGACTCCAATTTCGGAGTCTGGCAGCTGGATCCCCTAGGAAGAGAGGTTTTAAAGCAGTAAGAAGAAAACATTTCAATTTGGAACACTTACTTGCACCTGGAAATGGGGAATGGACTGTCAGACCAGACTTCTATCTTATCCAGCCTGCCTTCATTTCAGTCCTCTCACATTGTTATTTGGGGTTTGGACTGTGGTAGAATGACAACTCTATTATATAGGCTGCAGTTCAATGAATTTGTAAATGCTGTACCTACCAAAGGATTTAACACTGAAAAAATTAAGGCAACCTTGGGAAATTCTAAAACAGTCACTTTTCACTTCTGGGATGTAGGTGGTCAGAAGAAATTAAGGCCACTGTGGAAGTCATATACCAGATGCACAGATGGCATTGTGTTTGTTGTGGACTCTGTTGATGTTGAAAAAATGGAAGAAGCCAAAACTGAACTTCATAAAGTAACCAGGATATCAGAAAATCAGGAAGTCCCTGTACTTATCATTGCTAACCAACAGGACCTGAGGAATTCACTGTCTCTGTCTCAACAAATTGAGAAATTGTTAGCAATGGGTGAACTGAGCTCATCAACTCCCTGGCATTTACAGCCCACCTGCTAAATCATAGAAGATGGACTAAAGGAAGGACTTGAGAAACTACATGATACGATGATTAAAAGAAGAAAAATGTTGCGGCAACAGAAAAAGAAAAGATGAATGGTGATCCTTTTTATATCTGTGTGGAGTAGGTTTTCTCTGGTCTGATGTTGACAAATGGAAGAGTGTCTATAGCCTGGTTTGTCTGCCTGCCCTCCTGGATGCTGATAAAGCTTTGTTTTGTTGGACAATCCAATGCCCAGCTCTTTTGCCTTGTGGAAGATGAGTAAATGGAGTGCTTCTTAAAATGGTCTCTTCTCCTTACCCCACAAGGCTTTTAGTACTACCATTCTGGGAAGCCAAGTGTGGATAGTTTACTGACCATAAAACAGTTGTGGAAATTTGACCTGAAGTTAGTGAAATAAAACTTTGAAGAGTGTCTGCCTAGTATTTTGTCCTTACATCTTGTGGGGGGAAGCCTTTACAAGGAAATAGCATATAAGGCTTTGTATGTTAAGATAAAATGCTAATGAATGGAAATGTTAAGGTAGATTAATATATATATACAGTTATATCGATCACTTTAGTCCAACCAGTAAGGGATACAGAAGAAGTGTTTGCTTTTTTAAGTTTTGGCCAAACGAATTTTGACATTTTTCTGGAATCAAATGATGTGATGCTATATCTTAATTCTAGACAATGTTTAAGTTGGTCTAACTTAAAATAATAAAAATAAGATATTGAGGGCCAAAAAGAAATGTAAATGGGCAGAAGACATGACTAGACATTTTTCCAAAGAAGACATAGAGATGGCTTAACTAGTACATCAAAATATGCTCAACATCACTCATCACCAGGGAAATACAAATCAAAACTATAATGAGATACCACTTCACACCAGAATGGCTAAAATTAACAACACAGGAAACAACAGGTGTTGGTAAGGATGCACAGAAAGGGGAACCCTCTTACACTGTTGGCAGGAATGCAAACTAGTGCAGCCACTTTGGAAAACAGTATACAGGTTCTTCAAAAAGTTAAAAATGGAACTACGCTATGACCTAGCAATTGCACTGTGAGGTACTGACCCAAAGGATACAAAAATACATATTTGAAGGGGGGCACATCCATCCCAATATATATAGCAGTATTATTAACAATAGCCAATGTATGGAAGGAGCCCAAATGTCCCTCAACTTATGAATGGATAAAGATGAGGTGGTGTGTACACACACACACACACACACTGGAATATTACTCAGCCATTCAAAAAGAAAGAAAGAAATCTTTCCATTTGCATGATGTGGATGGAGCTAGAATGTAAAATAAGTCAGTCAGAGAATGACAAATGCCATATGATTTCACTCATATGTGGAATTTAAGAAATGAAACAAATAAACATAGAGGGGAAAAAAAAAAGAGGCAACCCAGAAAATAGACTCGTAACAATAGAGAACAAACTGAGGGTTGCTGGAGGGGAAGTGGGCAGGGGAATGAATTAAATGGGTGATGGGTATTAAGGAGGGTACTTATGAAGAGCACTGAGTGTTACGTCTAAGTGATGAATCACAAATTCTACTCCTGAAACTAATATTACACTATATGTTAACGGACTAGAATTTAAATAAAAACTAAAAAACAAAACTTTAAAAAAAAGAATAAAAGAGAGTTTTCCAGATAAACATAATCTGAGGAAGTATATTACACCAGTTCTGCCTTACAATAAGTACTAAAGAGAGTTCACCAAAAAAGCTAAACAGTTACATGAAAGCATATGAAAGTACAACTGTTACTGTTAAAGGAAATACTGTAATGGTGGCATGTAAAGAACTTTTAACACTAGTACACAAAATTAAGACAAATGTAATAAGTATAACTATAACCACTAAAATGAAACACAAAACAGAAGTAAAATCTGAAATCAACTAAAAGTTTGTGTTAGAAGGAAAGTGTACACATTCTGTACATAACTGAAATTAAGTTTTTATTAGCTTAAAACAGACTGCCTTAACTAGAAAATGTTTAATGTGGTAACTACAAAAAGCAAAAGATATGATAGCTGCATCAAAGATAAAGAGAAAAGAATCAAAGAATACTATTACCACTATTGCTACTATAAATTCATCAAGTAAAGGCTAGTGAAGAAGAACATGATCAGTACAAAACAGACAAAACCAGTTAATGAAATGGCAATAGTAAGTCCTTTGCTATCACAGTAATTACTTTAAATGTAAATGGGATAAACTCCTCAATCAAAAGAGACAGTGGCTGAATGAATACAAAAACAAGACTTAAATATATGCTGTCTACAGGAGACTCACTTTATTTTTTTAACTTATTTAAGAAACTTCTACACCTAATGTGGGGTTCGAGCTCATGACCAACAGTCACAAGCTCCTGCAACTGAGCCAGCCAGGCACTCTGAGACTCACTTTAGATTTAAGGACACACACAGCCTAAAAGTGAAAGGGTGGAGAAAGATATTCCATGCAAATGGTAGCCAAAAAAGAGCAGGAGTCATTATAGTGGACAAAATAGACTTTAACTCAGAAACTATCAGGAGACAAATTAAGAATTCTTTTTTGGTGATGAGCACTGGGTGTTATATGCAACTGATGCATTTAAGTTGTGAAAACTGAAACTGAAACTAATGATGTTGGCTAATTGAATTTAAATAAAATTTTTAAAAAAGAATTTTTTTGAAAAGATAAAATCAACATTACATAATGATGAAATGGTCAATTTACCCAGAAGATGTAAGAATTACAAATAAAAACCCAACATCAAATATAAACCTATCAGTATATATTAAACAAACAGTATATGTTAACCAAACATTTATAGATCTGAAGAGAGAAACAAACAACACAATAGTAGTATACTTTAATACCCACATCTTTATAATGGATAGATCATCCATAGACAAAAAAATTCAGTAAAAAAAAGAAAATGTTAGAACTGAATGACCCTATACACCAAGTGGACACTAAAGACATACAGAACATTCCTAAAACAGAATATTCATTCTTCTCAAGGACACTTGGAACATTCTCCAGGATAGATCATTTGCTAGGTCACAACCAAGTCTTAACAAATTTTAAAAGGCTGGAATCATTTGAAATATCTTTTCTGACCATAATGGAATGAAATTAAAAATGAATAATAAAACAAAAACGAGAAAATTCAGAAATACTTCAAATTTTAAAAACATAAACATCTATTGGGTCAAATAAGAAATCAAAAGGGAAATAAGAAAATACCTCTAAACAAACAAAAATGAACACACACATACCAAAACTTATGGGAGGCAGCAAAAACAGTACTGACAGGAAAGTTTATAGCCATAATCTTTTTATTTTTAAAAAATCTCAAACAATATAACTTCATACCTCAAGGCACTAGAAAAGAAGAAGCCAATCACAAAGTTGGCAAAATGAAGAAATAATAAAGATTAAAACATAAATAAAAAATAGGAAGACAATTTTCAAAAATCAATGAAATTAAGAATTGTTTTTTTGGAAAAGATAAAGTCACCAAACCATACTACCTACCAAGAATGAATCAAGAAGAAACAGAAATCCTGAACAGACCAATAACAAAGAAGGAAACTGAAGGAGTAATTATAAACCGTCCAAAACAAAAAAAGCCCAGGATCAGACACCAATCTCCCCAAACTCTTCTAAAAAAAATCAAAGAAGAGCAATTACTTACATTTATTCTAGGAGACCAACGTCACTCTGATACCAATGCCAAAGACATCAGAAAAAAAAAAGAAAACTACAGGTCAATATTTCTGACAAACATAGATTCAAAAATTCACAACAAAATACTAGCAAACTCAGTTCAACAGCATGTTAAAAGAACCATACATTGATCAGTGTGATTTATCCCTGACACACAAGGATGGTTCAACATACAAATGTCAATAAATGTGATATACACAGTAACATAACAAAGAATAAATTTCACATGATCATCTCAATATACACAGAAAAAGCATTTCACAAAATATAAGACCTTCTAATGATAAAGAAAAAAAACTCTCAACAAATACAGTATCAGAACACACTTCAACATGGTAAAGGCCATTTACAAAAAGGCCACAGTGAATATCATACTCAACAGTGAAAAGCTGAAAGCATCCCATTTAACTTCTGAAACAACGACGTTTACTCTCCCCTCTCCAATTCAACACAGTACAGAAAGTATGAGGCAGAACAATTTTTTTAAAAAGTAGAAAACTTTGAAGCCTCCATAAGAAGCACTGTTATGAACCAATACATAAATTCAGTAAAGATACAGGATATAAAATCAACATACAAAAATCAAAAGGAAATTTTAAAAAACAGTTCCATTTACAATAATATCAAAAAAGAATGAAATACTTACATATAAATTTAATCAGGGAGGTAAAATACACTGAAAATTACAAAGCTTTGATGAGAGAAATTTAAAAAGAAACAAATTAAAAAAAAAAAACAAATAAGTGAAAGGACACCTCATGTTCATGGACTACAAGACTCAGTATTGTTAAAAAGTCCCTACTTCCTAAAGCAGTTTGTATATTCAACACAATCTCTATCAAAATCCCAGTGGCAGGGTGCCTGGGTGGTTCAGTCAGTTAAGCATCTAACTTCAGCTCAAGTCATGATCTTGGGATCCTAGGATGGAGCCCCAAGTCAGGCTCCCCACTCAGTGGGGGAATCTGCTTTTCCCTCTCCCGCAGCCCTGCGCTTGCTTGTGCTCTATTTATCTCATTCTCAAATATATAAAATCTTTTTTTTTAATCCCAATGGCATTTTTTATAGAAATAGAAAATTCTAAAATTTATTTGGAACTAAAGAAGACCCCAAATAGCCAAAGAAATTTTGATCAAGAAGAATAAAGCTGGAGGTATCGCACTGCCCAATTTCAAAACATATTACAAAGTTAAAATCAAAACAGGATGGTACTGGCATGACAACAAATATAAACTAATGAAACAGAATAGAGAGCTAAGTCCATGCATCTAAGGATCAATTGGACATCATCAAGGATGCCATGAATATGCATGGGGAAAAGACAGTCTCATCCATAAAGGCTGGTGGAAAAATTAGAAATTTACAAGTAAACAGATGAAACTGGACCTTGTCTCTCTCTGTATTTAAAAAAATCAACTCAAAATGGATTAAAGACCTAAACTTGAAGACTGAAACAATGAAGTCTTTTTTTTTTTTTTTTATTATTTTTTTTTATTGGTGTTCAATTTACTAACATACAGAATAACACCCAGTGCCCGTCACCCATTCACTCCCACCCCCCGCCCTCCTCCCCTTCTACCACCCCTAGTTCGTTTCCCAGAGTTAGCAGTCTTTATGTTCTGTCTCCCTTTCTGATATTTCCCACACATTTCTTCTCCCTTCCCTTATTTTCCCTTTCACTATTATTTATATTCCCCAAATGAATGAGAACATATAATGTTTGTCCTTCTCCGACTGACTTACTTCACTCAGCATAATACCCTCCAGTTCCATCCACGTTGAAGCAAATGGTGGGTATTTGTCATTTCTAATAGCTGAGTAATATTCCATTGTATACATAAACCACATCTTCTTTATCCATTCATCTTTCGTTGGACACCGAGGCTCCTTCCACAGTTTGGCTATCGTGGCCATTGCTGCTAGAAACATCGGGGTGCAGGTGTCCCAGCGTTTCATTGCATTTGTATCTTTGGGGTAAATCCCCAACAGTGCAATTGCTGGGTCGTAGGGCAGGTATATTTTTAACTGTTTGAGGAACCTCCACACAGTTTTCCACAGTGGCTGCACCAGTTCACATTCCCACCAACAGTGTAAGAGGGTTCCCTTTTCTCCACATCCTCTCCAACATTTGTTGTTTCCTGCCTTGTTAATTTTTCCCATTCTCACTGGTGTGAGGTGGTATCTCATTGTGGTTTTGATTTGTATTTCCCTGATGGCAAGTGATGCAGAGCATTTTCTCATGTGCATGTTGGCCATGTCTATGTCTTCTTCTGTGAGATTTCTGTTCATGTCTTTTGCCCATTTCATGATTGGATTGTTTGTTTCTTTGGTGTTGAGATTAATAAGTTCTTTATAGATCTTGGAAACTAGCCCTTTATCTGATATGTCATTTGCAAATATCTTCTCCCATTCTGTAGGTTGTCTTTGAGTTTTGTTGACTGTATCCTTTGCTGTGCAAAAGCTTCTTATCTTGATGAAGTCCCAATAGTTCATTTTTGCTTTTGTTTCTTTTGCCTTCGTGGATGTATCTTGCAAGAAGTTACTATGGCCGAGTTCAAAAAGGGTGTTGCCTGTGTTCTTCTCTAGGATTTTGATGGAATCTTGTCTCACATTTAGATCTTTCATCCATTTTGAGTTTATCTTTGTGTATGGTGAAAGAGAGTGGTCTAGTTTCATTCTTCTGCATGTGGATGTCCAATTTTCCCAGCACCATTTATTGAAGAGACTGTCTTTCTTCCAATGGATAGTCTTTCCTCCTTTATCGAATATTAGTTGCCCATAAAGTTCAGGGTCCACTTCTGGATTCTCTATTCTGTTCCACTGATCTATGTGTCTGTTTTTGTGCCAGTACCACACTGTCTTGATGACCACAGCTTTGTAGTACAACCTGAAATCTGGCATTGTGATGCCCCCAGATATGGTTTTCTTTTTTAAAATTCCCCTGGCTATTCGGGGTCTTTTCTGATTCCACACAAATCTTAAAATAATTTGTTCTAACTCTCTGAAGAAAGTCCATGGTATTTTGATAGGGATTGCATTAAACGTGTATATTGCCCTGGGTAACATTGACAAAATACAGCATCCATTCCTGATCAAAACTATTCAGAGTGTAGGGATAGAGGGAACATTCCTCGACATCTTAAAAGCCATCTATGAAAAGCCCACAGCAAATATCATTCTCAATGGGGAAGCACTGGGAGCCTTTCCCCTAAGATCAGGAACAAGACAGGGATGTCCACTCTCACCACTGCTATTCAACATAGTACTGGAAGTCCTAGCCTCAGCAATCAGACAACAAAAAGACATTAAAGGCATTCAAATTGGCAAAGAAGAAGTCAAACTCTCCCTCTTCGCCGATGACATGATACTCTACATAGAAAACCCAAAAGTCTCCACCCCAAGATTGCTAGAACTCATACAGCAATTCGGTAGCGTGGCAGGATACAAAATCAATGCCCAGAAGTCAGTGGCATTTCTATACACTAACAATGAGACTGAAGAAAGAGAAATTAAGGAGTCAATCCCATTTACAATTGCACCCAAAAGCATAAGATACCTAGGAATAAACCTCACCAAAGATGTAAAGGATCTATACCCTCAAAACTATAGAACACTTCTGAAAGAAATTGAGGAAGACACAAAGAGATGGAAAAATATTCCATGCTCATGGATTGGCAGAATTAATATTGTGAAAATGTCAATGTTACCCAGGGCAATATACACGTTTAATGAAACAATGAAGTCTTAAAAGAAAATCTAGGGGAAAAGCTACCAGACATTGGTCTAGACAATTATTTATTGGATAGCACAACAAAAGCACAGGCAACAAAAGCAAAATATAGACAAATGGGATTAGATCAAACTAAAAGGCTTCTTCACAGCAAAAGAAATCCTCAACAAAATAAAAAGGCAACCTACAAAATGGAAGAAAATATTTGCATACCAAGTATCAGATAAGGGGTTAATACCCAAAATGTATAAATAACTACAACTCAGTGTATACAATGGAATGTCATTCAACCTTGAAAAAGGAAATCTTGCCATTTGTCACAACACAGATGGGCCTGAGGACAGGATACTATTTAAATAAGCAGACACAAAGAGACAAATCTTACATGATCTTGCTCATATGTGGAATCCAAAACAGTCAAATACATATAAGCAGTGAGTAGAATGGTGGGTACCAGGGCCTGGAGGGAGGAGGAAATGGGAAAGTGTTGGTCCAAGAGTACAAAATTTCACTTCTGCAGAGCAAATTCTGGAGATTGACTTTACAATACAGGACCTATGATGAATAATACTGTATTATATACTTTAAAATTTGCTAAAACAGTATATCTCATGTTAAGTGCTCTTACCACAAAGGAAAAAAAGGGAAAAGGACAAAGGGACTATGGGAGGAAACTTTTGGAAGTGATACATAAGTCTATGGCAATTACAGTAATGATGGCTTCCCAGGTGTATGCTTATCTCCGAACCCAGCAAGTTGTATATGTGTAAACAACTACAGCTGTTTGTATCACTGTGGTTAATATAGTTCCCTTTGTGGCACTTTAAGAAATGTGATTGAAGAACCTGAGTTACTTTGGAACAACCAATATTTGGTTGTGAGATTCTGTTGTTTTGATAGTGACAATCATTGTATTTGGCTAGCAGATCATAGCTTTTTATGTTTTCTAACCTTAATGATATAAAGGAGCAGTGGAAGATAAGGATTGAAACCTAGGTTATACCCAGATTTTGGATACGCTTTGGTGTAAGGCTAAAGAGTTTACATTTATTTCAGTAGGTATTTACATGGTTTTTAAAGTTGTCAAGCAGGAGAGTGATACAATCAAAAGCATGTTATAAAAACATTAATCTGACAGTCTCATCCTACACTGGCTGAAATGAGGGAAGGAAACCCTAGCTAGCAAGCTTATTATAATAATTTGGTAGTAGACCTGTGTGAAAATACTGATAGTAAGAACAAAAAAGGTTAATTTTGAGAGATACTATGATAAAAGATTTAATAGGACTTTTTACATTCTTTTATCTGGCATTCAACAAATATTTATTGAGTGCCTACTCTGAACCAGAAACCATGTTATGCATTGGAAATAGAGGTAAAAGATATAATCTCTGCCCATAATGTGTTCACAGGCAAAAACTCTGTTAGAAGGCTCTGAGGCATTCTCCAAACTGACATTAAAGCGACCTAAACCACTTAGTCCTTGTACAATCTGTCCATATCATCTCTATCCAACCTTACTTACTACTACACATTTTAACCACTTCTTCATCAAACAATACAAGTATGACACCTTCTACCCAATGCTTCTAAAAATATGCACCTTGAAAGTGATTAATCATTTCCTACTGACAAATTCTAATGATCTTTTTCCAGGGCTCCTCCACATGACCGCTGGTAGCATTCTATATTGACTGTTCCTTGAAACACTCTTATCTTTACCTTCCTTGTTCTCTAGCCCACTGAATCCTCTTTTGCCCTATTCAGATCTTAGTCATTTCTAATAACTGTTTTAAAAATATACAGGTAGGTTTAAAAAAATTTTTAAACAACCAGTTCTAAATAGGTGGCTATATGACACATCACGTCTTCTCATGTGTGAACTGCCCCACTTACGCATCAAAGGATGAGTGTAGTAAGAACAAACTAATGAACATGGGTAGTATTAGGGTTCTCCGGACAAACAAGAACCAACAGGGGTGATGGCTGTGTGTGTGTGTGTGTGTGTGTGTGTGTGTGTGTATTTTAAGGAATTGGCTCATGTGGTTATAGAGGCTGACAAGTCCCAAAATCTAAAGTTAGCAAGCTGGAAATCAAGGAGTGCTGATGGTCTAATTCCAATCTAAAGACAAAAAGGCTCAAAATCCAGAAAGAGCTCATGTTTCAGTTCAAGCCCAAAGGCAGATAAAAAGAAACCACTGTCATTAAAAAATAAATAAATAAATAAATAAATAAATAAACAAACAAACAAATAAATAAATAAACAAACACTGTCATAGCTCAAGGGCAGACAAGCAGGGATTCCATCTGATTCAAGAGAGGGTCAGCTTTTTGTTTTATTCAGGCATTCAACTGACTGGATGAATTTCACCAACCACATTAGGAAGGACAGTCTGCTTTAGTCAATCTATCAAGTTTAACTTGAAAACTCATCCAAAACACCGTCACAGAAATACCCACAATAATGTTTGACCAAACAGCCAGATACCATGACAAAAATCTGGGCCCAAATGGACACATAAACTTAACTGTGAGTCCTGCTTAGCCAAGTGTATTTACACAGAACAAAACCATTATAAGGGTGATATTTACTAATGCAAAATAACAAGGAGTAATTTTATGGAGATGAGGCTGATGAGGACACTATAAACTAAACTGATACACCAAAAAGCAAAAACAAAACCTAATGACTGACCATGTTATCTAAGTTAAGAACTTTACTGAAATTTGAAGGGTTAAGAAAAAGTGGAAATTAGCCCAAGCAGCGGCTTAGCTTCCCTTTTTTCTTTATAGAAATTATATATTAGTGAAACTTTATGTGGGGAAAGACCAGTTTTGTTTCTTTCCCTTTTTAAATAGTTTCTAATCCAACATTTTAAAGACATGAAGAGGGCAGCCCGGGTGGCTCAGCGGTTTAGCGCCGCCTTCAGCCCAGGGTGTGATCCTGGAGACCTGGGATCGAGTCCTACGTCGGGCTCCCAGCATGGAGCCTGCTTCTCCCTCTGCCTGTGTCTCTGCTTCTCCCTCTGCCTGTGTCTCTGCCTCTCTTTCTCTCTCTCTGTATCTCTCATGAATAAATAAATAAAATCTTTAAAAAAAAGACACGAAGATGTGTTTAATCCCTAATCATCAGGGAAATGCAAATCAAAACCACAATGAAGTATCAACCCACACCTGTCAAGTTGGCTATTATCAAAAATACAAAAAGAAAAAAAATTGGTGGTGAGGATGTAGACAAAAGGGAACCCCTGTACACTGTTGCTAGGAATGTGAATTAGTACAGCTGTTATGGAGAACAGGATGGAGTTTCCTCAAAAAATTAAAAAGAGAGCTACCAGAGGATCCAATGATTCCACTTTGGAGTATTTATCCATAGAAAACAAAAACACAAAGAGATATACATATCCTATGTTCACTGCAGCATTATTTACAATGGCCAATTATAGAAACAACCTAAATGTCTATCAGTAGGCGAATGAATAAGGATGATGTGAGATATATACACACACAAGCACACACAATGGAATATATTCAGCCACAAAAAAGAATGAATTCTTGCCATTTGTGACAACATCGATGGACCTGGAGGGTTTTATACTAAATGAAATAAGTGAGACAGAAATGCAAATATCATGATTTCACTTATATATGGAATCTAAAAAACAAAACAGACTCATAGATAAAGGAAACAAACTGATGATTACTAGAGTGGGGAAGGCTTGGGGGCAGGCAAAATAGGTGAAGGGGATTTAAGAGATACAAACTCACAGTTATAAAATAAATCAGTCCTGGGGATATAACATACAGCATAAGGAATATATGATGCAATATATCAATAATACTGTAATAACTTAGTATGGTGACAGATGGTAACTAGATTTACCACAGGGGTCATTTTATAATATACAAATATCAAATTACTATGATATACATCTGAAACTTCTTCCATAATTTGACTATTGTAAATAATACTGCAATAAATATAGGGGTACATTTATCTTCTTAATATTTTTTTATTCTTTAGGTAAATACCCAGTAGTGGAACTACTGGATCATATGGTAGTTTTGTTTTTAATTTTTTGAGAAAACTCCACATACTCTTTTCCACAATGGCTGTACTAGTTTGCATTCCCATCAACAGTGCACAGGTTTCCTTCTTCTCCACATCCTTGCCAACGTTCTTGTTTCCTGTATTTCTCATTTTGGCCATTCTGACAGGTGTGAGGTACTATCTCATTGTGGTTTTGATTTGTATTTCTCTTAAGATGAGTGATGTTGAGCATCTTTCATGTGTCTGTTGGCCTCCTGGATGTCTTCTTTGGGGAAATATCTGTTCATGTCTTCTGCCCATTTTTCAACTGGGTTATTTTCTGGCATTGAGCTGTATCAGTTTTTTATGTATTTTGGAATATTAACCCCTTTTCAGATGTATCACTTGCAAATATCTTCTGCCATTCAGTGGGCTGTTTTTTTATAGTTTTGCTGATTGCTTCCTTTGCTGTGCAGAAGCTTTTTATTTTGATGTTTTTTTAAATATTTTATTTATTTATTTGAGAGAGAAGAGACACAGTGCGAGCAAGGGAAGAGGGGCGAAGGGAAAGAAGAGTGAGAAGCAGACTGTCCACTAAGCAGGGAGCCTGATGTGGGACTTGATCCTAGGATCCTGGGATCATGACCTGAGGCGAAGGCAGACATTTAACCATTGGAGCCACTCAGACACACACACTCCCATATAATTTATTTTTGCTTGCTTCTCTTGCCTTAGGAGACAACATCTTAGAAAGATGTTGCTATAGCTAATGTCAAAGAAATTACAGCCTGTACTCTCCTTCTAGGATTTTTATGGTTCCAGGTCTCCCGTTTTGAGTTTATTTTTCTGTATGGTGTAAAAAGTGGTCCAGTTCCATTCTTTTGTAGGTTGCTGTCCAGTTTTCCCAATACTGTTTGTTAAAGAGACTATTTCCCCATTGCCTATTTGCCTCCTTTGTTGAGGATTAATTGACCATATAACTGTGGGTTTTATTTCTGGGATTCCTGTTCTATTTCATTGATCTATGTGTCTGTTCTTATGCTAGTATCATACTGTTTTGATTCCTACACCAATGTAATAGAACTTGAAATCTCCAGTTCTGTTTTTCTTTTTCTTTAGCTCTTCAGGGTTTTTGTGGTTCCATACAAATTTGGGGATTCTAGTTCTTTGAAAAGTGCTGTTGGGATTGCATTAAATCTGCAGACTGCCTTGGGTAGTATGGATATTTTAAGAATAATAGTTAAGACAAGGAAAGAATCTTAAAAGCAGCAAGAGAAAAACAATTTGTTACACACAAGTGAAACCCCATGATCAAAATTTTTGAGTGGAAACTTGGCAGGCCAGGAGGAAGTAGGTAAAATATACTGAAAATACTGGGGGGGGGAAAGCTGCCAATAAGAATACCTAGCAAAGCTGTCCTGCAGATTTTTGGTTTCAGACAAGCAAAATCTAAAGGAATTATTGCCCAAGGACCAGACTTATAAGAAATGTTAAAAGGACTTCCTTAAGCTGAAACATGGGGCACTAATTAGTAATAGGAAAACGTATAAATCTCACTGGTCAGGGTAAATATATTATTAGTAAAAATTAAAAGTCAAATCTTATATTGTAGGGACGCCTGGGTGGCTCAGGAGTTGAGCATTTGCCTTCAGCTCAGGGCATGATCCTGGAGTCTGGGGCTGAGTCCCCTCATCAGGAGCCTGCTTCTACCTCTGCCTATATTCCCTGCCTCTCTCTCTGTATCTCTCATGAATAAATAAATAAAATCTTTAAAAAAAATAAAAGTAATCTTATATTGTAAAGGTGATTGGTTAATTACTTACAAATCTAGTATGAAGGTTAAAAGACAAAAGTAGTAAAAATAGCAATAACTACAATAAACTCTAAATGAATGCTGAAAGCTGAAAGATGCAAATTGTGACATCAAAACAAAATGTGGGAAAGGGAGAAAAAAAGTCAGGTTTAGAATGCATCTGAACTTAATATGTCCATTTAAGATAGGGTATTTTATATATATGTGTGTTATATTATATATATATGTTATTTTATATAAACCTCATAAAGCAAAAGCCTATAGATATACAAGATAAGAGGAATCTAAGCATATTACTACAGAAAATTGTTCAATCACAAAGGAAGAGAGCAAGAAAAATAGAATAATACTATATAGCAAGAATGAAAATTATATGTGAATTAAATGCTATGAAAATTGAGATATAGCTACTATTAACATTTTTTTTATCTCTAGTGTATTTTATAGTATTCAGGATGTAATTTTGATAGCAACATAATATGTATTGGTTTACTTTAATCATACCTCTGTCATTGAACAAATCGGTTGTTTACCAAATAAATAATTAAATAAACAAACAAACCTAAGCAAGCAAGTGAAAAAAAAAAAAAAAAAAACAAAAGAAAAAAAAGGAAAGGAACAATAAAATCTTAAAAATAGCCAGAAAACAATTAACAAAATGCAATAAGTACATATCCATCAATAATTGTTTTAAATGAAAATGAACTAAATTCTCTAATAAAAAGACACAGAATGGCTGAATGGATAATAATGCAAGATCCATTTATATGCTGCCTACAAGAGACTTCCTTCAGATGTAAGGTCATTCAAAATTAAAGTTAAGGGTAGAAAAAATATACTCCATGCAAATGAGAACCAAAAGAAAGCTGGGATAGGTTACAGCAGAAAAGATACACTTTAAGACAAAGACTATGATAGGAGACAAAGTCATAAGATAATGATAAAAGGACCAATTGAACAGGAAGATATAACATTTGTAAATGTTTATTCACCCAGTGACGAAGCACCTAGATAAATAAACATTAATCGACATATAAAGGGAGAAATAGACATCAATTAAAAAATAGTAAGGGACTTAAATTCCCCACTTTCATCAATTAGATCATCCAGACAGAAAAATCTATTTTAAAAATTTACTTAAATGACATGTTAGGCTAATTGGACTTAACACACACATACAGAACATTCCATCCAAGCAACAGAATAGTCTTAAGTACATAATGGAACATACTCCAGGAAAAATCACGTTAGGCCACAAAACAGTCATAAAAAATTTAAGAGAACTAAATTATATCAAGCATTTTTTTCTGACGACAGTGTTATGAAACTAAAAGTCAATTACAGGAAAAAAAAGTGGAAAATTCATAAACATGAAGATTGAACACTTGGCTAAACAATGAAGGAGTCAAAGAAGAAACCAAAAGAAAAAGCAAAATGACATGAAAAAAATTTGAAAATGAAAATACAACATATCAAAACTTATGAGATGGAGCACAAGCAGCTCTAAGAGGGAAAGTCAGAATGATAAATGTCTTCATTGAGAAACAATATCTCAAATAAACAACCTAACTTTACACTTCAAGGAACTAGAAAAAGAAGAACAAACTAAACTCAGAGTTAGTAAAAAGAAACAACAATCAGAGCAGAAATAAATGAAGACTAAAAAAAAAGAAAATAAATGAAAAATACATTACTACTGGTATCACAAAAACCTTTACAAAGGATAAGAGGCTACTATGAACAATTTTAAAGCCCCCCAAATTGGAAAATCTGAAGAATTGGATAAAGCCCTAGAAACATACAGCCTACCAAAGTGAATCCTTTAATCAGACCAATAACAAGTAGATTGAATCTCTCATCAAAATTTTCCCCAAAAGAGAAGTCTAGTACCAAATGACTTCACTGGTGAAATCTACCAAACATTTAAATAAGAATACAAATTCCTTAACTAAAATTAACAAGACAGGAAACAACAAATGTTGTGAGGATGTGGAGAAAGGAGAACCCCCTTACACTGTTGGTGGGAATGCAAGCTGGTATAACCATTCTGGAAAACAGTATGAAGGTTCCTCAAGAACTTAAAAATAGAGCTACCCTACAACCCAGCAATTGCACTACCAGGTATTTATACCAAAGATACAAATATAGTGAAACACCAGACACCTGCACCCCAATGTTCACAGCAGCAATGTCCACAACAGTCAAACTGTGGAAGGAGCCAAGATGTCCATTAGCAGATGAATGGATAAAGAAGATGTGGTATCTCTCTCTGTGTGTGTGTGTCTCTCTCTCTCTCACACACACACACACACACACACACAAACACACAGAAATATTAGTCATCAGAAAGGATGAATACTTACCATTTACACAGATGTGGATGGAACTGGGGGGTATTATGCTGAGTGAAATAAGACAACTGAAGAAAGACAATTATCATATGGTTTCGCTCATATGGGGAATATAAGAAGCAGTTCAGAGGATCATAGTAGAAGGGAAGGAAAACTGAATGGAAAGAAATCAGAGGGAGACAAACCATGACGGACTCTTAACTCTGGGAACAAACTGAGGATTGCTGAGCATTAAGGAGTGCATGTGATGTAATAAGCACTAAGTGTTTATACAACTAATAAATTATTGGACACTAAAAAATATTAATTCTTCTGAAACTCTTTCAAAATAGAGCAGGGAACTTTTTTAAACTCATTTTATGAGGCCAGTATTACCCTGATACCAAAAGTAGACAGTGGCACCATACAAAAGAAAATTACAGAGGCCAATATCTCTGATAAACTTCAACAATACATTAGCAAACTAAATTCAACATAACACTAAAAGGATCATTCACCATGGTCAAGTGCAATTTGTTCCAGGGATGTAAGGGATGGTTTAACTTTTAAAAGTCAACCAATGTGATACACCACATTAACACAATGAACAAAATATATGATTATATCAATATATACAGAAAAGGCACCTGACAAGATTCAACATGGATTTATGATTTTAAAAAATCTCAAAAGGTAGTTTTAGAGGGAACATATCTCAACATAATAAAGGCCATATATGACAAGCCCACAGCTAACATTATCCTCAATGGTGAAAGCTGAAAGCTTTTTCTCTGAGATCAGGAACAAGAATGCCTATTCTTGTCCTTTTATTCAATGCAGTATTGGAAGACATAGCCAGAGCACTTAGGCAAGAATAATCAATAAATAAAAAGTATCCAAATTGAAAAGGAAAAACTTAACTGTCACTATGTGCAAATGACATGATATAGAAAACCTAGACTCCACCAAAAAACTGTTAGAGTAAATATATTCAGTAAAGTTATGGAATACAAAATCCATATACAAAAATCTATTGTGTCTTTATACCTAATAGTGAACTACCAGAAAAATAAATAAAACAATCTGATTTACAACTGCATCAAAAAGTATAAAATACCTAGGAATAAATTCAACCAAGGAAGTGAAAGACATACACACTGAAAACCATAAGGCATTGATAAAAGAATGAAGGTGACACAAATAAAATGAAAGATAAACCATGATCAGATTGGAAGAATACTGTTAAAATATCCATACAACTCAAAGGAATCTATGATTTAATACAACCCCTTTCAAAATGCAAAAGGCATTTTTCACAGAAAAAGAATAAACAATTTAAAAATCTATATGGAAGTACGAAAGACCCCAAAAGCCAAACCAGTCTTGAAAAAGAAGAATCCCGCTGCAGATATCCCACTTCCTGATTTCAGACTATATTACAAAGCTATAGTAATCAAAACAGTATGGTATTGGCATAAAAACAGAAACATAGATCAATGGAAAAGAATAGAGAGCCCAGAATTAAACCCAAGCATATATGGTCAATTAATTTACAACATAGAAGACAAGAATATACAAAGTGGAAAACAGTCTTTTCAGTAAATGGTGCTGGAAAAACTGTTACAGCTACTTATAAAAGAATGAAACTAGACCACTATCTTACATGCACAAAATAATCTAAAATGGATTAGAGACTTGAACATAAAATCTGAAGCTGTAAAACTCCTTAAGAAAATATAGATGGTAAAAGACTTGACATCTATCTTAGAGACAATTTTTTTAATCTGACACTAAAAGCAAAGGCAACAAAAGCAAAAATAAACAAGTGGAACTACAACAAACTAAAAAGCTTCTGCACAGAAAAAAAATCATCAACAAAATGAAAAGACAACCTACTGAGTGGGAGAAAATATTTGCAAATCATGTATCTGATAAGGGGTTAATATCCAAAATAAAGAACCCAACAACTCAATAGCAAACAAACAACCCAATTTAAAAATGGACACAAGATCTAAGTAGATTATTTTTAAAGATGACGTACAAATATCCAACACATGAAAAGGTACTCAATATCAGTAATCATTAAAGAAATGCAAATCAAAACCTCAGTGAGATATCACCTGTGAGAATGGTTATTGGCAAAAAGACATGAAATAATAAGGGTTGGCAAGGATGTGGAGGAAGGAGAACCCTTGTGCACTGTTGGTGGGAATATACACTACAGAAACAAAACAGAGATTCTTCAAATAATTAAAAATAGAACTGCTGTTTGATCCAGCAACTCAACTTCTCTGTATGTGTGCAAAGCAAACAAAAGCACTAACTTGAAAAAGTATCTGCACTCCCATGTGCATTGTGGCATTATTCACAATAGCCAAGACATGGAAACAACCTAACCGTCTGTCAATGGTTGAATAAATAAAATATGGTATAAATACACAAGGGAATATTATTCAGCCATAAAAATCAAGGAAATCCTGTCATTTTTGACAACATAGATGGACCTTGAGGTAATTATACTAAGTAAAATAAGTCAGAGAAAGACAGATACCGTATGATCTCACTCATATGTGGAATCTCAAAAAACAAAAAACAAAAAAAACCAAACTCCTACAAACAGAAAAGAGATCAATGTTTACCAGAGATGGGGGTGGTGGGAGATATAAGTGAAGGTGATCAAAAAGTAGAAATTTCCATTTATAAAAGTCATGAGGATATAATGTACAGCATGATGACTATAGTCAATAATACCATATTGTGTTTCTGAAAGGTGTTAAGAGAATGCATATGAAACGTTCTCATCACAGGAAAAATAATTGTAACTGGTGATAGAAATTAACTAGACATACTGTGGTGATCGTTTCACAATATAGCAAATCATTTTGTTGTACACCTAAAACTAATATAATGTTATATATCAATTACATCAGCTTTTTAAAATGTAGTAAAATTTTAAAAATAAAAATAGCCAAATTTTGTTAAACAAACACAAAATTATCCTGTCAAACGGTCATAAAAGTTTATAATTGCTTCTAATTTTTTTCTATCACAATTAATAAAGTTAACAGATCAACAATAAATAGTCTGCAGATCAGTTATTAGTCTTCATCCCATACTCTGAGTAATACTAGTCTAAGAATAATGCCCATTAAACTTAGGGAGGAAGCTCATATAATAAATTTGTGATGAAATAACAGAAATATTGGATGTGTTCAAGTCAGAAAGACTTAATGGATAGGCACTGTAAGGGATTTAAAACAATGGCTAATGATCACAAGTATTTCTTTTAAAAAAAAAAACATCACAGGGGTCAGCTTAACACTGATAATTTTCTTGATCAGATACTGAAAGAACTTCTCCAATAATTTAGCATCTTTCTTATAAAACTAATCAGACCAGGATACAATCAGCAAGTCTTTTCTGCAAAGCAATTCTCATCTTATTAATTTAGTTTATTTCTATCACAGTCTATATATAGTTAAATTATAACCTTCATACCCCAATTTTAAAAGACTCATGATTGTGTCCTGGATTCCAAAACAAGCTAGAAAGTGTTTTGTATGTGTATGTGTATTTTTTTAAAATCTTAATCTCTCTACCATTATTAGGGGACAATCTCAGTAAGAGTGTCAGTAGTAAAGCAAACAGTCATTGAGCATTTACAATGTACCAGGCTTTCTGCTAAGTATTTTAGGTGCTATGCTAAAGTTAGTTATCTTCCATTTAAAGAATAGCTATTACTCAGGGTTTTTTTATTTGAGTAGAAATAAATTTTAAAGTGATAAGAAAAAGGGAAAATTGATAGATATCAATGTTAAAAAATAAAAGTAATAGTACCATAGTTTGAAAAAAGGCTATCTAGACTAGAGATCCACAAAGTACAGCCCATATGCCACTTGTTTTTTGTTTTTTTTAAGAGTTTATTTATTTGAGAGAGAGAGAGAGAGCAGAGAGGGAGAGCACGCAAGTGGTGGGAGAGACAGGAGAGGGAGAGGATGAAGTAGACTCCCCGTTGGCCCCTGAGCCCAACACAGGGCTTCATCTAGGACCCTGGTCATGGGATCATGACCTGAGCCAAAGGCAGGTGCTTAACTGAGTGAACCACCGAGGCCCCCCTGCCACTTGTTTTTGTAGAGCCCACAACTGAATGGTTTTTACATTTTTAAATGGTTTGGAATAAGTCAAAAGAACAATATTTTGTGACACATGAAAATTATATGAAATTCAATTTCACTGTCTGCAAATAAAGCTTTATTGGAGCACAGCCATGCTCATCCTTTTCCATGTTGTTTATAGCTGTTTTCATGCTACAATGTCAGAACTGAAGAGCACTTTACCTGGCTGTTTGGCACAATGCAAATTGCAGTGACATGATTACAGATGCACCGCATTTCAAGTGCCACACAAATTGCCATACCACAGCTTTTTATTTTATTTTTATTACCAGTTCATACCCAACATATCAAAATAAGGAAAGAAAATCAGACTTAAAATGTCCTACTTTTCAGGCACAGTAGAGTGTGATTTTTGTTACTGAATTAGAAAGCCAAGCATTGTGTTTATAATGCAAGGACATTATTATTATCCTCAAAAGAATCCAATGTACAGCAATATTACCAAAGGACTCATCATAGTATCCCCTGCCCACGGGCAAGCAACAGTTTTGAGAAAAAGTAGAAAATTTACAGAGGAGGTCTTATCATAGGAGAATTTCTTCACTAACAGAAAATAAACATGAGGTATGACCAAAGTAAGGTTCTGAGTGGCTCATGTGTTAGTCAAGCAAGAAAAGCCATTTACTGATGGTGAGTTAATTAAATCATGTTTGAGTATAGAAGATGAAGAAATGGGGCACCTGGGTGGCTCAGTGTTTGAGCACCTTCTTTCAGCTCAGATTGTGATCCCCAGGTCCTGGGATTGAGTCCCGCATCAGGCTTCCCAGCAGAGAGCCTGCTTCTCCCTCTGCCTAAGTCTCTGCCTCTCTCTCTGACTCTCATGAATGAATGAATGAATGAATGAATGAGATAAAGAAATGTATCCAGAGAAAATATACTTAAAACTGTTGGCCATTGGGCAAATACATACATTTGCTCAAAAAGTTGAGGACACTGGGAGCAACATTAATAGTTTATTTTTTTTAAGACAAAGGAAGATGATTTCAAGTGGTTTTCTGTGATCGACAGACGTCTATTGTTCAGTTGTTTCTTTTTTTTTAAAGTTGAGGAGTCAGAGCCAAGTTTGAAGTAACGAAAGAATTAGCCTCTATGAACAGTCTGTGTAAAACAATTTCAGGCAAGAATATTTTCAAAGTTGAGAAACCTCTAATTCAGCATAAGCTAAAGTGGAATTGGCTGAGATGTGTTACAACTGATAATGATAATATATGTGGAAGGAAAAAAGACAAATTTACAAAGCTTGTAAAAAGGTGTTTAAAAAAGTGAAGGTGTTTAAATCTATTCTTTAAAATCAAATTAATTTAAAATTTTTAAATGTTTAACAGTTACCTTGCCAAAAATATTTAAATGTATCATATATTACTGAACCAATAGTGTCAAAGGTGAACTTCCTTCATGCCTGTGAGTTTTACTACTTTCAATTTTTGTGAATTTTTGTCAAAAATAGAAAGTGAATATCCTGACTTGCCCTTCTATGCAGAAGTTCAAAAACTTAGTTGTTAAAGCAGTGACTTTTTTTAGCTAAACTCTGAGACTGAAGCTTTTCTGGATGAGAAAGAACCATCACTGACCACTATTACCAAATTGAATGGCTTTTTGAAATCAGCTTTTGTTTCGAATTTGATCATGTTTCTCAAACTAAACCTAAAATTTTAAGGCAAAAGTTACAATACATGAAATTTTTACTGAAGTAGAGATATTAACATTGTTTGAATTACAAAGTAATGTCAAGTTGGGTTGTCAAGAGTTTAAAAAAAAAGAAATGAGATCTGTATTCCCACACAAATCTGAAGTAGATATATTTTCTGATCTCAAACTAAGTTCTAATAAGGGTAAACAACTGTCCCAATTTTAGCACTTTGAGTCCCAAATCCGGGGAAACCACTTAGTCCCAGAATATCAGAACAAGTGGTCTCCCTAATTCCAGGAGCATTTTTCAGACCTAAATACAAATGCAAAGGAAATTTCCATATTTCAAAATCTATCAACTGTGTAATTGGGGAGGTTCCTGGAACCAGCAATTGGAAATGATTAATCTGCAATGTAATGACATGCCAAAAGGCAAACATCGAGAGAAGAATCGAACAGAATTCTACAAAATACAGTGCTGCTGATAGGTGGTATCAGTATCTGGTAGTACTTACCTGTTGGAAAGGGCATTTTCAAAGGTGAAATATGCAAAATATCAACAGAGATTAGTATTAACAGAACATTTGGAGTTGAGTTTGTTAAGAGATAACACTAACTTTGAACCCCAATTAAATGATATCACCACATTCCCATTAGGTGTATATCACACAAAATACTCAATTATAATTTTAATTTTATCACTAAAAACTTATAGAACTTTTCTCTCTTGATTTATAAATACTTACATAATATCTTCAGTTTTGCCTCTTGGCCTGCAAAGCCTGAAATATTTACTGTCTGGCCCTTTACATAATGGGGCCCCCCATCGTGACTAAGACAAATATAGTTAAGAGATGGGGACTCTTAGAGTTGACAAGAAACTAAATGAAGCAGTAACTACTGGCTTTTATGAGAAAAATAAACAGCAGTGATATATATTTAAAAGACTGTAACATAACAGACTCAGAAGCAATCACTTCATTACACCAATCTCTTTAGACGTCCATCTAGAATCTAGATTTTAGATCTTAACCCTTCTGCCATGGAAGTTCATTTTATTTACATGAAAAAATTGGCAGGGATTCAAGGAAGATGGATAATGACTAGCATGGTGAAATTTAGTGTTCAATTTTTGAAATGTTTAGCTTAAAAAATATCGAGAGTATAGACAACGATTTCTATTTAAAACTACACAAAGTACCCTGGGCTGTTTTTAAGGTCTAAGGAAGATTAAAAAACAAATTAAAGCAGGATAGGGTTTTTTGGTTTTTAGTTTTGTTTAGTCATAATATTTGTTGACTACTGGGAAGAGAGAATGTTGAACAAGTTTCTGAGAGAGACTATTAGAATTTTTACACTCCTAGAGATTTTTAAGAGAATAACCATCTTACTGTAGGATTTAAACTTTTTTTAAAGATTTTATTTATTTATTCATGAGAAACACAGAGAGGCAGAGACATAGGCAGAGGGAGAAGCAGGCTCCACGCAGGGAGCCCGATGTGGGACCTGACCCTGGGTCTCCAGGATCACGACCTGAGCCAAAGGTAGATGCTCAACCACTGAGCCACTCAGGTGCCCCTAAACTTTTACCTACCTAAAGGAATCAGCCATCTATTCTTTTAAGAAATTAAGATGTCCTATGAAAGCATTACAATCCAGATTTCACAGCATGATTCCATATCATATTAGAAGTGTTATGCAATTTTTGAACTACGTAGGTATATATATATATATTACTATATATAGCTAGTCATATAGCTAACTAGCTAATTTTGAACTATATAAACCAGACATCCCAGTCTACATAAAAATATCTCAAAATAGCAAGTAATTTTAAGTTAATGTCAGACAAGTCAAATATATTTTTATAGAAATACAATCATCATCAAGGCATTTCTTGATGCTAGGACTACAGGGAGGAATACGGTAAGATGCTGCTGCTGAGCTTTAGAAAACATAGTCTACTTGGGAAGGCAGACTAAATAAAGGAAATAAATAATAAGTTAACATAAGCATAATGCCAAATGAGTGGTTTATGCATGTATGCACTAAGTGCTATAAAAGAAACATAGCTGATAATTATAAATACCAATTATATATACAATATTACTTGTTTCAAGGGTGAGAATGTGCAAATTAATGTCTACCTAATATCTATCAATAATGAGAAATTAGACTATAGCACTATCATAACTTTCCTCTTGGCCTAATGGCATTTAAATTTAAGCAAAGATGTTTCTTTTAAAAGCATCATTTCATATACTATACCAGAGCCAGCAGGTATATCGCCGCTATGAGAGCAATAATCAAATACAATATTCTTTCCCACTGAGGAAAAAAAAAAAGGCCTCATGAAACTTCTCAACACAGTTCTCTAGGTAACCACCACTAATCAACCAGAATTGGCACTTAGATGAAACTTACTTGCCATGTAAGTTTTAAGGTATCAGAACAGAAGGAACAATGTAGGCACAGTCTACTAATTTGACTTCAGTGCAGATATTAGTCCTAAAAGTATGTATGAGAATCACTGGTACTTTCATACTTTTTGAGTGTTGGCTACTGCTATCTCTTGAATTTTCAGTATTTCAGTTTGTTTAAATTAGGATTATTTTAAGTTCCTCTCTTTCTACCAAGGATATCTTAAAAGGTTCTGTTAACAATTCTCATTAAGGACCTTTATTAAATTGAAGATAATTAGATAATTAATGTTGTCATATTTTATTTTTAAAGGAGAAATGAGAGAAGACTGCGAAGAACAGGTAAAACACTTCCTTTTACTGTTTATTATTAGACAATTAAATTCCAATAGAAAAGTATACTATATGTGATTATTTTGAACGCAGAAAAAGATGCCTACTGGTAAACATTAACTGCAAAATCTCCTAATTAACTATTCAGCTTTTCAATATTTCAAGACTATAATATTAAAATAGTTATTTTTGAAAAGTAAAACTATATAATGGAACATGTACAAATTAAATTATATATGTAGATTTTGCTTCAAAATAATACAGTGGGGAGAAAAGTCGGAGAGATATACATGGATTAAAGTTACAAAGAGTTGATATTTGATGAAGGTGGGTGACTGGTAAAATAGCAGTTTACATATACTATCCTCTCTACTCTGTATATGTTTGAAACTACCCAAAATTTAAAGTTTATTTGTTTTTATTTAAATTTCACTTAGTCAACATACAGTGCAATATTCGTTTATGGAGTAGAATTCATCACTTACATTCAACACCCAGTGCTCATCCCAAGTGCCCTTGTTAATACCCATCATCCATCTAGCCCATCTCCCACTCACCTCCCCCCATCAACCCTCAGTTTGTTCTCTATCGTTAAGAGTTTCTCATGGCTTGTTTCCCTCTCTCCTTTTTTTTCTTTACCCCCTTCCCTTATGTTCATCTGTTTTCTGCTTTAAATTCTACATATGAGTGAGATCATATGGTATTTGTCTCTCTCTGACTTATTTCACTTTGCATAATACACTCTAGCTTCATCCACATGGTTGCAAATGCCAAGATTGCACCATAATTAAAAGTTTAAAAATAAAAGGTTTATAATAATGACAAAGTTATTCAATTCACTTTCATTATTTTTATGTATAATTTTTATAAGTAATCATGTGGGATCCTTCTCCTTATTCTGCTATTAACATATCTAAGTTCATTTTGAGGAAATATCAATGACCTATTATACCAATTTCAAAAAGGTGAGGTGTGAGTCAGAGAAAGTCTCCTAATTTTATTAAAAGTTCATAGTGGATTACCATAGTAACTGATTCATTCTGAGACTCTTCTTGGCTTGTAGCCTTACAATTGGGAGTGGAACAGATTTGGGGCATAGGCCACAGTTTTCTGACCCCTGGTTTAAAGTAATAAATTGGTAGCCCAACAACCTCCGCATACCCAATAAAAAAGAGAGATTAAAATCTAAGAACTCATGGATTTTTAGCTACTTGATGTGTTTCAATCCCTTGGAAGTCATTATTGGTTTTGATGTGCCAATTGTCTCCCTTCAGTGTTGCTTCCTTTGTCCTTTTGATATGGCCCAATTAGTCTTTGGCAGCTTTACTTTTATGATGCAAGATGTCCCAGACTCATACATTTCCTGCTTTAGATTTGGAACTTACTATTTCTCCATTTCTACTATTTTCTCCAGGGTTTTACAGCTTTAAGACTTTTTCAGTGGATACAAATACAAATTTTTTAAAAGAAAAAAAGTTTTAACTGATGTTTCTTATTAATTCAAAATTAAGATAAAAAGTTTTATTTCATCTCTTTGTGTTTTGTCTTGCAGCTCTTTTGTCTGATGCTAGAAGTCTTGGCCCTTTCTTTTAACTAAATACCAGTTAACTGAAACTGCTTCCATTTAGTCACCAGTGACCTCCAAATTGCCAAACCAATTATTACGATTTAATTCATCAGAGCTTTCTATGCTAACACTACTACTGACTATGCTCTTAATCTTGACATTCATCGTCCATTACACAACACTCAATTAATTTTTCTACCTTGCTCTTTCTATCTCCTTCTATGACTTACCAGCTTTTAGCCTTTTCTTAAACAATTCTATAATATTGACATTTGTTTATCAACTCTCAGGAATTAGTAACAGAGAGACATAATTGCTGTATCCAGCCCAGACTCCATCCCAACTTTCACACTGATATAACCTGTTCCTGCAGAACCATTTGCCAGACTGTTAGTTGTTCCTTCTGAGAAGTTTCATATCATCCTGTGCTTCTCCTACCACCATAAATGTCACTTTTTATTATACCTTCGGGTTTGTCTCTCTTACTACACTCTAAGGTTCTTAAAGCCAATACTTGTGTCCCTTTTGCTCACCATCTTATTAGTAGCAGGTATGGAATTCTGTAGTCAGTATTTATCAAATTCTGCTAAATACAAATGAATGAATGAATGAATATCGCTTTGACTAAATAACATCTGTTAAAAGAAAATTTTCACAATTTACTGACCTAGTAAGCTTTTAGTCAAATGATTCATGAATCAAGAAGCATCCAATCTGGTAGACAGGAAGGAAGTCCAAAAAAGTGTACAAAGCAAGATATTTTTTTCAATTAATTATTTTATTTTAGAGAGAGAGTGGGTGAGCATGAGTAGGGAGAAGGGCAAGAGGGAAAGAATCTTCAAGCAGCCTTCCTGATGAGTGCAGAGCCTGAGCTGGGGCTCAGTCCCATGACCCATGAGATCATGACCTGAGTGAAAATCAAGAGTGGGATGTTCAACTGACTGAACCACCCAGGTGCCCCAAGGCAAAAGAGATTTATAGTACAAAGGCAACAGGAACAAGGATGTTATACTGGGCATTTGCTAATAGGTTAAAGCAGAGTTACTTTTATGGAGCAAAGGGAAGTTTTGGTGCAGGGTTAGGTAACTTGTGCTAAGCAGGCAAGCACTAACTAGTTGACCTAAGCCTTTCTTTTCTGGGAGGGCCAGGCATAGAAACTTAGTTAAGTTCTGCTTTGCTCATGTGGGGTTTCGCATGAGTGATTTCATCTATGGTTACTTTAACATACCTGAAACATAACATATCCAAAACCAAACTCATTGTCTTACCCTCTAAACCCAAACCTGCCCATTCTCTTATACGGTATTTGTCACTCTTGATTCCCTATAACCTACTCACACTTAATAAAACTAATTGTCAAGTTCTATTGATTACTGCTCCTAAATATTTCTAGAATCTAGCCCCACTATAATTCAGGTTTTAATCATCTGTGCCGGGTATACTATTCCTAATTAATATCCTCATCTTTAGTCTAGCCCCACCACTGCCACCACCACCTCAAATCTTGTCTCCACAAAGCTGTGAGAGTGATCTACGTAACATTCCCATGCCTAAAACACCACAGGATAAAGTCCAAGCTCCGTATTATGGTATATAAAACTCTCTGTTACCTAATATGCCTTCCTCTCCAATTTCATTTCCTGTTACACGCCACCCAGAGTGCATGAGTCATTTCACTATTATATAACTCTAACACCTGTTACATCACTTTGGTATACTGTAGGTGTCAATAATTGTTCATTGTACCAAACTAGAGCTCTGTAGACTTAAATACCGTAACACTATTTTTTCTAACTTTTCCTATGCAAAATTTCAAATATAGAAAAAAGTTGTAAGAATTGTATAGTAAACATAACCACATAACCACTACCTAGATTCTACAGTTATTGTTCTGTAGTAATTGCTTTATCATGTATCTGTCCACCAACCAATCCTTCTATCAATCCATCTTGTATTCTGATACACTTCAAAGTAAGTGTCTTCACCCCTTTAAGCCACTTTAGCATGCACAGCATTAACTACAGTTTAATATTTGTTTACAATATTCCCCTGTCCCCAAATATACATATAATGAAATGCACAGATATTAAGTATTCCATTATATTAGGGTGTCTCTGTGTTAAAAATAACATATAGGTACACCTGGGTGGCTCAGCCTGTTAACGATCACGATCTCAGGGTAGTGAAATCAAGCCCCACATCAGGCTCTGTGCTCAGCAGAGTCTGCTTGAGATTCTCTCCCTCTCCCTCTACCCTGGCCCCTGCTTGTGTGTGCGTTCTCTCATAAATAAAGATGTAAGTAAGTAAATCTTTAAATAAAAAACAACAGGGTGCCTGGTTGGCTCAATTCGTTAAGCGTCTGCCTTTGGCTCAAGTCATGATCCCAGGGTCCTGGGATCGAGGTCTGCATTAGGCTCCCTGCTTATCAGGGAGTCTGCTTCTCCCTCTTGCCTCTGCCTCTCCCTCATGCTTGTGCTCTCTCTCTCTCTAATAAATAAATAAAATCTTAAAAAGAAATAACAATCTATAATAATTTGAATATAATATCTATCTATATTTATCTATCAATCCGTCTCCATCCATCACCAGGGGACTTTTACCCAAACACTTTTCTTAAAGTTCATATTCTGCTCAGGCCTAAAGCTATTTTCTGGTTAAAGGAAAGAATGGCACTATTTTAAATCCCTGCTTATTTTAACCATTACTTAGCTTTAGGCCTCATGAGAATATGGACTTCAATTCTAAGAAAATTTTGTGGGTAGGGCAGCCCTGGTGGCTCAGTGGTTTAGTGCTGCCTTTGGCCCAGGGTGTGATCCTGGGGACCCGGGATCGATTCCCACATCGGGCTCCGTGCATGGAGCCTGCTTCTCCCGCTGCCTGTGTCTCTGCCTCTCTCTCTCTCTGTGTCTCATGAATAAATAAATAAAATCTTTGAAAAAAAAAAAGAAAATTCTGTGGGTAGAATCTACTGGGTAATATATAGAGGGATCCAGGGTATAAAGTTCTCTGATATTTTGAATTAGCATGCTGTCAAAACCTTTGTTACTACAATAGCTACAATTTTCTCAGATAATATAGTAATAGTGCCTATTTACAACTTCTCAAGAAAAGTTTATTCTTCAGACTTCCTTGTTCACATTCTCTTTTGTGGAAAACCTGAAAAGGGAATTATGTCCCATAACTTAATTTGAAGTAACTACCATCTGAAGAGTAATTATATTAATCTTCCTGAAAACAAAAAGTGTTGACAATTTGTACTTTGCAAAAGGAAGGCAATTCCACAATTGTGTAACTCCTCCTCACTTTTAAAGTTTATAGACCATCTTCACAATTATCTTAATAACCTGAGATGTCCTGCAATTTAATAGATTGTTCTCTGATATGGTACCTTTTGGAAGATTCTCCAGAACTATTTTTAGAAACACATTTAAACAGATCTTAACCAAGATATAGTTAAGAATCAACCATAGTGAAGAAAAAAACAAATCAGAAAATTCGCGGATAGGTAAAATGGCAAAATTTACATTATGTATATTTCACCACAATAAAAATAAAGAAAGAAATAAATAAAACCACTAGAGGTCTAGCGGGCTCCTGGAAGCCAAATCCTGGATCCTGGGAAGGATTTGTACTGACAAAAGCTGAAGAAAAGAATCTGAGTTCTCCATTAAACTTTAATAGATAAATTTGAAAGAAGTTAAACTTGGGTTTGCATGTTGGAATACATTTATAGGTATAGAGCATACCTCTTGTTCCCTACCACTGACTTTAGTCATAGACAAATAGGTAATAAATCACGTAGTCATATACCTATATTGTCTGGCCTGTACTATTCACTGGCATACTGTCTGGAAAAAATCTTAGAAATGCCAGAAACTCATTCTTTTAATGTAGAATTATGACAGATATACCAATCTGCTGTTTATATTGCTCTTTTGGCCCTTCTATCATTCAGGAAGGTTGATCCCAGCCAGAAGACAGCAGCAGTACAGATAGAACATTGAGTGTATCTGTGTGTGTCTCTATATTGTCAATATGTAAATATTGAGAATATATATACACACATTTACATATACATTTATATGTAATATAAATATATATACATACATATATTCATATACTCATATACTTACATGTATATTTATGTTATACATATATTTACATATAATATACATACATATATACATCAACATACTTACATATTGACAATCATCCTCATTAATAAAGAGCACCTTATATAATTATTACATATAATATATTTAAGTATGTAATTTCTAAAAGTGTGATAAAAGGAGCAATTTTTGTGCTCATCATGAAGTTGATTAATCTACTTGATGGATAACAACATTTTCAAATATTTGTTGAGATAGGATAAGTGCTATTCTCATCCTTCTTTCCTCCGAAGGATAATTTTTTTTATGTTTTTAAGCGTATCAACATATTACCTAAAGAGGAGAGTTAGATAAACTATTAGGTAGAAAACAAAAGTACCAACACAGCCATAATACAGTTATCAATTCTTCATAGACAAAGTCAATTTATCTTATCTTTAGTAGACCTATCTGCTTTCTTAAAGATTTGAGGCAGAGTTCACAAAATTATTTTACATGTAATATCTAAAATACAATTACACAAAGCAAAAATCAATTCAAACTTGCAAAATAAGAGATGTTTTTGAATATCTGGGCTGTTACATACAAATGAAAACAGAGTTTAGCTCTGAATTTGGGGAGACTAAGTCAAAAAAGGGAGATAGATCTACTCTGGGACACCTCATGGTAAAACAAAGAATGTGAAACAAACTTAGGGTCGCTGGAGGGGAAAGGGGAGGATGGGGGAAGTGAATGATGGGCATTAAGGAGGGCATGTGATGTGATGAGCACTGGGTATTATATATAACTAACAAATCACTAAATTCTACACCCAAAACCAATAATATACATTAACTATACTGAATTTAAATAACTTTTTTAAAAAGAAAGAATGCAGAATAAACAAACTACCTCAGTTCTAGTTTTGTTCCACTACATCCTCAGTGCCACAACCTCTTTGTACCTATTTCCTAAACTGCAAAATGGGAATAGTTATATCCAATAATATTACAGCACTGCTATGTCAAATTAAGTAATGTGAAAGCATTTTATAAACTACAAAACACCATTCATTATTATTGTCTTTACTGACTTGTTTGTTCAAAGTATGGAAATAGTAAATTCAACTGGATGGAAATATTTTCCTAGCACTGGACTCACTCAAGAATGCTTGTGATAGAAAACTAAACAGGTCTTCAAGTAGCGTTTTGAAAAAGAGATCCTATTCACATAGACGTTTTCATTATAAGCCTTCTGTAAAGGCTGAAATTATACTGAATCACAACTCAGTGAAGGCAGTTCTGTGGAAAGGTGAGAGGACATGTTTCAAGTACATTCCTTTCTGATGGTTTACTTAACAGAGCAAGTTGGAAAATTAGATAATTAGTTTATCTATTAACCTGTGTCTCTTAAGTATCAGAAGCCTCAAGCCAACCTTTGACAACCGCTAGATTATAGTTAATTTAAAATTTCATTTTATAGAAAGAGCATCAAGCACAATTCTGAAATACTGATTAAAAAGAAATCCATGGGGCACCTGGGTGACTCAGTCGGTTAAGCATCTGCCTTCAGTTTGGGTCATGATCTTGGGGTCCTGGGAAGGAGCCCCACATTGGGGCTCAGCAGAGAGTCTGATTCTCCCTCCCCCTCTGCCCCTTCCCCTGCTTGTGCTCTCTCTTACTCTCTCAAATAAATAAAATCTTGAAAGAAAGAAAGCCCTATATGATACCAAATATGCAAGAAGCAGAGTTAACAGTCAATAGTGAAACTTGAGTAACTGGACAACTTGCTCAAGAAAGCATGTCCTGGGGACATCTGCATTGGCTCAAGTCAGTTAAGCCTCTGACTTGGTTTTGCCTCAGGTCATGATCTCCTGTGTAGTGGGATGGAGCCCCAGGTGGGGAGTAGCGGGGGAGGGGTCCATGCTCAGCCGGGAGTCTGCTTAAAGATTCTTTCCCTCTGCCCCCCACCACATGTGCACTCTCTCTAAAATAAATAAATAATTTTTTTAAAAAAAGAGGAAAAAAGAATATATCCTGTCACACAGAAGTGGGCTTCTAGCATGGCTGTAAACAAGAGCCTTAAAGGATAGGAAAAGGCAATGATAGGAGTTGATCATAAAGTAGCCTGTGGAACACACGTTCCCTGTCACTACATTAAAAATCTGTAGTGAAAAAAAGCACTTCACAGAGAAATAAAAACTAAATTCTAATCTCAGTTCTTCCACTAACTGAGTAATTCTGGATAAAACACATAACATATATGAGCCTTGGTTTCCTTATCTGTAAAATGAAAGGACTGCAAATTAGGAAACTTTTTTCTGTCTCTAAAATAGTATACTTCTGGGATTTAATTACTGTTGAACCAAATCAGAAATGTTGAAAGAGACCGTGAGGGGAAACCTTATGTAAAATAATGAGATGATCACTTAGTATTTAAAAGAAGGTCTATATTAATTAAGTGAGGAACAGGCCAAAAATCCAGTTTGTATCAAAGCAAAGCTTCACTTGTTTACAGAATTTGCTTATAGAAGTCTATGTACATTTAAAAACAGTGGCCTGCGATCACTTAGGATTAGGTAACAGCAATAGGGTGTGACTTAGAAAAATGCACACAACTAGATGTTGAAATCAAATGAGGGTCTGGGGAAAACCCTTGCATTGCGGTAAGTTATTACGAGAATTAACATGTAGCCATTCAGTCAAGGGTGAGCACAATTTCCGCATAATAAGATGAAGATCATCCTCCATCGAAACGGTATTTCCTATTACCAAACAAAATCACCTCCTCTCAAACTAGGAAAGAAACAAAGCAAAGCTTCCACTTCTACAGTGTTTATCTAGAGACCTAAAAGTTCAAAGCTTTGTTCCAATAATTCTATTTCTGCAACTCTATCCAAGGAAATAATCCTAAACACAGAAAGAAAAAATTTCATGCCAAATAATGTCTACCACAAAAAAAAGTCATGTCTACCACTGAGTTGTTTATTAAAAAAAAGAAGAAATTGGGAACAACATAAATTTAACCAAAAAATAAGGAACAGTTTAGTAAAGCTATAGTATTTAATAGATTAAAACATTTAACCATTAAAAACAAAGACTGTGGAAACATTGAAAAAAGTGTTCACAGTGAGCAAAGCCCTCTAAAATATATAGAATTGTGTACATATATACATGTATGTACATAAAAAATATGATTTCAGCTACGTTTAAAAAAACAAAACTTGGGGAAAAAAAGAAACTGGAAGCAAACACATATTAAACCACAGTTTTATGTGACTGGTGGGAATAAGGGTAAATTTTTACTTTTCTGTGTTCCAAATTCCATTTAATGAATATACTTTATTTTAAATACTAATTAAATAACTGAGTATACAAAAATACATTATTTCATTAATCATCAAAATATTCCTCTAAGTTAAATAAGTACAAGTCAATGTTATTTAGCATGGAACACATTATCTTGGAAATCCTGGAAATGCCCTGAAGTAAGTCTTTTAAAAATAGGATGATTTTTTTAAGGAAACCCCTTCAAAGGAAAAGATTTTTTTAAGTCCTGGGAGATTCTTGAGAAGTTAATTCTGAGATTCCTACTTTTTAAAATGTAATTCTTAACATAAGATGCTATATATACATCAAGAATATGGCTGAACCAGATACTTCAAGTATGCAAAATCTGGCCTTCCAGCAACAATTATAACTGGATATTAGGAAAATGAAGTAATTTACCTAGGATCTCTGCCAATTAGTGAACAAGACCAAAAGCTAAATCCAGGTATTTTGATGACCATTCTACTGATGTAGGATATAGACTTTTGATACAGTAGTTTATAAGCCAAGAATTGGAACTTATGTTTTTTAAAATGCGGTGCTTTCAACATTTTTTTGTTTTAAAATTCAAAGCTACCTAAAACCCCTGAACTTGCCAGCACACACACACAAGCCTCAGGCAATATTAAATTACTCATTCTCTTGTTACCTGTTTTTCCAGGTTAGGTTTTTTTTTTTTTTTTTAATTTTGTGTACATCAGAATCAACAGACACATGCATACATACATGCTTCCCTTACTTGCCAACCCCATACCTGTTTTCTTCTAGAAATGACAAATTTCTGAAAAGCTCCTCTTACTAAAAGGAACTTTCAAATATAAATAAGGAATAACTTTACACTCATAAATGACTCCAATTATGTTAGTTTAAGTACTAATCACAATCTCCTTTACCTTCTAACTCTAAGTAGATTATCTCCAAACTTTCAAAAATGTCCCCACTATACTGTTTTTCAAATAATATCATTCACCTCAGGTATTATGTTTAAACATCTTCCAACTTTCAGAATCCTATCATAAAATTATCTATACTTAATGGGGTTGGAGGCAAGAGGGTGAAAGAAAGTAAAAAATGGGAAATGAATGAAGTCTTTGCATCTCTTTGGAACTTCATAAAATTTTATGAAGGGCTTAGAAAACCATGATCTTTTCTATGAAATATACCTCAAGAGCCACTTAAAAATACTCAGTAAAACACCAAAATGAAGAAATACATGCTACATCAGACTTTTGAGAACAGACACTGTTATAAAATCAAATAGGTAATAGAACCACAAATGACGATCCACAGTTTGCAACTTTTCATTGCAGGAGCCTTCACATACTCCCAAATTTCAATTAACATCCTACCCTTCCCTTCTTTGCCTTTTATGCTTCATATGTTATTTGTCTTTGCTGAATTTTATTAGCACTGTATCAATATTTTAACAGTAAGATAAATACACAGTTCTTATGGACATATATTTGAGTGCATTTTAAACTATTTGTTTCAATATATTTGAGTGCATTTTAAACTATTTTATTTTGTTTCAATATTTTATGATATTTAAATTAAAATATTAACGATAGTTAATTATTGTTTGTTCTCTACTTCAACATGATTTTAATTGTTTTTATTTGTTTACTTTCAGGAAATTGGAGATGGTGGTTCTCTCAGAATGGTTCACTTTGGCTTGGTGTAAACAATAAGAAACTTTCTTTTTACTTAAAAAAAAAAACCTCTATTTTTCACATCTAAACTTTTTCATGGCATGATACAGATTAAAATCTCCCTATACAGATTAAAAAGAGGAAAGACAGTATGAGTTATTTAAGAGTTTTAAACTCAAAGTATTCCCACAGTAAACTTTTATTACTTTCAAAAACATGTAGTGTAACAGCAGTGAACCTAAGTAAAAGTCCTTAATTTATTTTCAATAATGTAAAATTTTGGAAGTTTCTTAAATTGTACATTATTAAGCGCTTAAAAAGTAAAATATTTAAACTTGGTTCTCTCAAGTATTTTAAACATTTCTTGTGATCTTGTTTACATTATTAATTTGCATTATGAATAAGATAATTATTAAGCAAAAATTTCCACTCAGACCCATTGTTGGGAGATAATTTTCTATGGGTCTCTTGAATTTTTGCCATGAGGCAAACAATGCCCCTTGGAGCCAGATACCATCTCCCTCTGAAGCACAAGTCAGGCATGCTTACTGCCAATTGAAAAGCTTTGTTTTCTTTTTTGTTAAGATTTTATTGGTAAGTAATCTCTATGTCCAATGTGGGGCTCAAACTTACTACCCCAAGATCAAGAGTTGCATGCTCCCCTGACCAAGCCAGTCAGACTTCCCACCCACTTGAAAAGATTTAAAGCTCCCTGAGCTCAGAGTTCCTATCTTTTACATAGCCCACTGAGTGTGCAGGTATCCTCAGACCCTCTTTATATCACCCTGTGGCAATGTGCTTGGAAATCAATGCCCCCCACCAAAAATTGACACTCCAGCTGTTATTACTATGAGTAATAAACTGTCTTTTGTTTCTGACTCTGGAGTCTCATGTCTCCTACCAGCATGAAACTGTTAACTTCGTAACTTGTTAGCTTACAAGTACAGTAAAACTCTCAAACCCTTCACAGTTCTTGACACCCATTCATTAGCAGATAGCATGTATTTTACAACATTAAATGTCTATAATAATCAACATCTTTTTCAAATGTCATACATGAGGTAAATTATATATTTAAACATTATAGTTAAAAGTTAATTAGATTGAAGGCTTTTATACTTCAGATTTTTCTCTCTGCTTCCTATTCATCTGTACCTCTACCAGACGGTATGACGAAGAAAGGAAGTAAAACTCAAATTAGATTTTTCAGTTTGCTACTGCTCTGGAAAAGATGTAGTAATACATAGTATCTGAGCCATACTAAAAAGAGATGTAGAGTTACCAGCAAATTTTCATTTTACTATTCCTGTCCTTTATCACAGTAATCAAAAGTTAACCAATGTTTTTAAAGAAAAAATTTATTGAGAAAGATATGGTTCTGTCAAGATTCTAACACTTTCTCCAGATTTTCTAGTAAATAGTCATTAACCAAAAATACAAACCACATTTCCTGATCCTACCATATCCTTTTATTCATTTCACCACTGTCTTCCACAACGACGTGAGAGACTGGTAGAAAAGTTCAGTTTTATTTCTAGGTCTTATGTGAGTAGACACAGTCTATGCTAAATAGATATAGTCTATGCAAAAAATTAAAAATGTAAATGAAGCAGCAAGATTAAATATACATATAAATAAAACTATTTTGTCCTAAATAATGATAATGATAGTAAGTTTGCCAGTTACCTAAATGAAAACTAAATAAGTTTAATTCTTAGATAAATTACCCATTTTCCCCACTTCACATGCCTCTGGAAAAATTACCTCAAATATATAGAAAACCAAGTGTAGATGGTAGTAAGACTATATTATACAAGAGATACTTGACTACGTCCATCTATAAATGTTGTGTTTTCCAAACACTGTGAACCTGGGAAGTTTGCTAATTAATTATTCCAATACATTAATATTCCTGCTCAGCAACAAACTGAAAGGACTACGAATGAGCTACCACTACAGCTCTAAAGTGAGAACACTGGCATAGACAAGAACAGCTAGGTAGCACCTGTGCACTGAGAGGTTCAGTTTCTCCTTCAGGAATAGATCTGTGAGCTTTTTTGACTATTCTTCAAAATTCTCAGATCTCAAGTAATTTCCACAATAATTCATATTGCCTATGACACTGCCTTTTACTAAAATAAACTGCATTTGCAATAACTATCTCCTAATGGTTTTGGTTCATTAAAAAGCCAAATAATCCAAACTAATATTTTCCTTTTTTCTTACTATCTATATAATAGTAAACATAAGAATTATTAAATTTGCAAGTAATATTATATTCTAAAACTATATTAATTATATTATTTAAAATATATAAAGATAGACACACAGATCAATGGAATGGTAAGCCCAGAAATATACCCTTATATATATAATCAAATGATTTTCCATAAGAATACTATGACTATTCAAAGAACAGTCTTCAACAAATGGTGCTGGGAAAACTGGATATCCACATGCCAAACAATGAAGTTGAACCTTTATCTTGCACCAGACAAAAAAACCAACTCAAAATGGATCGAAGACCTAAACATTATATAAATTCGGTCTTAACATAACTCTTAGAAGGAAACATGGGGGAAAAGTTCATTAGGCTGGATTTGGCCATGATTTCTTGGATATGACACCAAAAATCCAGACAACAAAAGTAAAAATAAATTAAATAGAACAACATCAATATTTAAAACTTTGGAACTCAAAAGATACTATCAACAGAGTGAGAAAGTAACCTATGCAATAGGAGAAAATATTTGCCAATCATGTAGCTGGTAAGAACTTCTACAACAGCAATAAAAAAAAAAGCCCTATTAAAAATGGGCAAAGAACTTAAATAGACATTTTTCTAAATGTTAGTAAATGGCCAATAATCACATGAAAAGATATTCAACATCATTAATTATTAGAGAAGTGCAAATCAAAACTAGAATGAGATACTATTTCACCACATTAGAATGACTATTGTTAAAAAAAAAAACATGGGATCCCTGGGTGGCGCAGCGGTTTAGCGCCGGCCTTTGGCCCAGGGCGCGATCCTGGAGACCCGGGATCGAATCCCACATCGGGCTCCCGGTGCATGGAGCCTGCTTCTCCCTCTGCCTATGTCTCTGCCTCTCTCTCTCTCTCTGTGTGACTACCATAAATAAATAAAAATTAAAAAAAAAAAAAAGTGTCAGCAAGGATAGAAAAAACTGGAATCCCCGTGAATTCTTGATTATAATATAAAATGGTGCAGCTACTTTGGAAAACGTACAGTGGTTCCTCAAAAAATTAAAAATAAAATTGCCATACAGCAATTCCACATCTGGCATATACCCAAAAGAATATAAAGCAGAGATTCAAATATTTGTACACCCCTGTTCAAAGCAGAATTATTCACAATAGCCAAAAGATGGAAATAACCAAGGTATCAAATAAAGTATGAATAAATGAACAAAATGTGGTGTATATATACAGTAGCATGTTCAGTCTTAATGTTGATACATGACACAACATGGATGAACCTTGAAGACATTATGCTAAGTGAAATAAGCCAGTGAAATGCTGTGTGAGTCTACTTATATGAGGTATCTGGAGTAGTCAGATTCACAGAAGCAGAAAATAGACTGTGGTTGCCAGGGGCTGGGAGGTAGGGAAACCAAGAACTGTTTTAACAGGTATGGAGTTTCGGTTTCGAGATAAAAAAGTCTTGAAGATTGGTAACACAAAAATGTGAATATCCTTAATACTACCAAACTGTACACTTAAAACTGGTTACAATGATAAATTTTATGTTTATGTGTATTTTATCACAATTTTTTAAATAAGCACATATGAGGCACCTAGGTGGCTCAGTCCATTAAGTGTCCAACTCTTGATCTCAGCTCAGGTCTTTATCTCAGGAGTGTGAGCTTAGCATGGAATCTATTTTAAATTTACATATATGTAACACAGAGTTTTATCTTATTATATGAACTTGAAGGCTCTAAAAGAAGTACATTGAGATTGGTTGTCTCCTTAAAATAATTTCAAAAAAGAGCAAAATTTCAGAAGTACCAAAATTTTTCTAAATTTTAATAACTTAGAAGTATAAGCCTAGTTAAGTAACATCAATTTGCGTTTTTAAAAAGTCATGGGGATTGAAACACAATTCTTTAAAATCTCACATTTTGGAGAGTTTGGGAAGACAGTGAAATAGAATTCTGAAATCACCTCCTTCCATGAACACATCAAGTTTGCAACTACATATAGTGTAACTCACTCTAAAAATTACCTAAAGACTAACAGACTAGCTCTTCCACAGCTAAAGATAAGGGGAGGGCGGAAGCCACATCAAGAAAGGTAGAAGGGATAGAGACATGGCTAGTAATCAAAACCCTGGTGCAGTGACCCACAAGCAAGTAGGATATCAAAAGTGTAGAGCTCCTCCCTAAGCAAGTAGGATATCAAAAGTGTAGAGCAAGGGGACCAAGCTCCACATCAGTTATTTCCTACCCTGGGCATCTGTGCTGGTAGGACAAGCCCCCATAATGTCTGACTTTGAAAATGAGCAGGGCTTAACTTCAGGGGCTTTGAAAATCAGCAGAGAGCTTGACTCCAGGAGACCCAAGGGCTACAGAACTAAGATTCCACTCTTAAAGAACCAGCAAGCTGTAGCATTCATGCTAACACCCAGTACAGAGATAGGAATTTGAAAAGCACCTGGGTTCTACATGAAATCTGTTGAGGAAATTTGTTGACTAATTTTAGGCCACATGCTGGAGGGGCAGGGATTAATAATAACGTGCTTAGGAATGGAATTGCTAGTGAACATCATTATTATTGCCCCTCTCCATCCTAGCTAGCCCAACACTAGTGAGAGACAGTACTGACAATCTCTATCTAACTTGCTAGCACTGGTTACCTAGCTCCAACATTCCCCCACAAGACCCACCCCATCTTACCTGCCCACCCCAACAGGCACCCCTCCAAAATGTCTCCTGACCCAGTATGGAGGGCCAGCACCATTGGCCAGCAAGTCTACAACAGTTATAGCAGAGACTGTCAGCCAGCTATGCCAGAGGCTAATCCCACCAACCAGTACCACCTCAGCGGCAGCAGGCAGGCCTCTCTACCATCTGTGCCAGGGAACTGCCCTGCTGATAGGCACACCCAATCATTGCAGTCAGCCAAACTGGGAGCCAGTCCCCCTCTCCCAGACCCTGCCATCAGAAAGCCCACAATACTTGTGGGCCAGTCATAACAGGAGGATGCATGTGGCTCACAAAGGAGACACTCCTGAAGCACCTGGTTCTGGTGCAGTGGATTGCATATCTGGGTACCCCGGACACCCTGTACGTGAGGTCACTATTTTCAAGGCCAAGAGACATAGCTAATCTACATAATACACAGAAACAAACACAGATAATCAGACAAAATAAACACAGAAGAATACAGTCTAAACAATAGAATAAGACAAAACATAGTAAAAGAACTGAACAAAACGTAGGTAAGCATTCTACTGATAAAGAGTTTGAAGTAGTGTTTGTAAGATGCTTACCAGATTTGAGAGAGGAGTGGATGAATTCAGTGACAACATCAACAAAGATATAAAATATTAATAAGAAAAACAGTAAGGGAGAACTGAGTGACCGAGGCTGCAAACGAGATGCCGGTGGCCGTGGGGCCCTATGGACAATCCCAGCTGAGCTGATTTGACCGCATGAAGATGGGCTTTGTGATGGGTTGCGCAGTGGGCATGGTGGCCAGGGCGCTCTTTGGCACCTTCTGCTGTCTCAGGATTGGAATGCGTGGTTGGGAGCTGATGGGCGGCATCGGGAAAACCATGATGCAGAGTGGCGGCACATTTGGCACATTCATAGTCATCGGGATGGGCATCCAATGCTAATCCAGGCAGTGGTTGCCCATACACCTACCCCCTTCCCATCAGTCCAGCTCATGTACTATAATAAAACAAAATTCTTGGGGTTAAAAAAAAAGAAAGAAAAAGATAACAGTAAGGGCTGAAAAATACAGTAACTGAAATGAAAAATATCCTAGAGGGAACTGAAAACATATTGAGGATCCTTAAGAACAGATCAGCAATCTGAAAGAGAAAACCATCCAAGATGAACAACAAAAAGATAATAGAATTTTTTAAATGAATACAGGTTAAGAGACCTCTGGAACAACATTACACATACTAACATTCACATTACAGTGATCCCAGAGGGACAGAAAGAGGAAAAGATGTAGAAAACTTATTTGAAGAAATAATAGATGAAAACTACCCTAACCTGGGGAAGGGAACAAACATCTAGATCCAGGAAACACAGAAACTTAAACAAGATGAACCAAGAAGGTCCACACTAAAGCACATAATAATTACACAGCAAAAATTAAGAAAAGGAGAGAATCTAAAAGAAGTGAGAGAAAAGCTATTACTTAAGTACAATACCTCATCAGACTATTGGCTGATTTCTTAGCAGAAACTGCAGGACAGAGAAGAGTGGCATGATATATTCAAAGCGCTGAAAGGAAAAAAACGTACAACCAAGAACATTCCACCTGGCAAGTTTATCATTGAGAATTGAAGGAACAATGTAACATTTTCCAGGCAAACAAACGTTAAATTACCACTAAACTGGCCGTACAATAAATGTTAAAGAAATTAAGTAGAAAAGGGAAGGTCATAACTAACAGAACATTATGGAAGAAAAAAAATGTCTCACTAGTAAAAGCAAATATATAGTAAACATAGCAATCACTTATAATGCTACTTACAAAGGTTCAAAGGCAAAAGTAGTAAAATCAACTATGTCTACAAAAATCAGTTGAGACATGCAAAATAAAAAGATGTAAATTTGACATCATACACTTAAAACATGAAGGCGGGGAGTAAAAATGTAATGCTTTTAGGTTGTGTTCAAACACAGGTAACCATCGGCTTAAGATGGACTACTATATAGATAAGAGGTTATATATGAACATCATGGTAACCATGACCAAAAATCTGTAATAGGTACACAAGAAAATAAAGAGAAAGAAAGCCAAGCATGACACTATAGCCATTGAACCACAGGAAAGAGAACAAGAGGAGAATGAACAGAGAACTACAAAAACAACCACAACACATTTAACAAAACAGCAATAAGTTCATACTTATCAGTAATCATTTAAAAATGTAAATGGACTAAAGGGTCCAATCAAAAGAAGTGAAGTGACTGAACAGATTTTAAAAGAAAGACCAATCTATACACTGTCTATAAGAAACTCACTCTAGAGATGCCTGGGTGGCTCAGTGGTTGAGCATCTGCCTTTCGCTCAGGGCGTGGTCCCAGGGTCCTGGGATCAAATCCCACACTGGGCTCTCTGCAGAGAGCCTACTTCTCCCTCTGCCTGTGTCTCTGCCTCTCTCTCTCTCTGTCTCTCTCTCTCTGTCTGTCTCTCATGAATAAATAAATAAAATCTTTTAAAAGTAATAAAAATAAAAAATAAATAATTTTTAAATTAAAAAAAACTATTTATTTATTCATTCATTCATTTATTAGTAAGCTTCATGCCCAGCATGGAGCCCTGTGTTGTGCTTGAACTCACCAACTCACCATCCTGAGATTCAGACCTGAGCTCAATGTTTAATCAACTGAGCCAGCCAGGCACCCAAGGGACTCATTTTAGATTTAAAGATACATACAACATGAAACCAAAGGGATACATCATGCAAATGGAAAGGAAAAAATAATACTTTTATCAGACAAAAGAGACTTTAAAACAATGTAATAAGAGACAAAGAAGGGCATTACATAATGATAAGGGTATCAATCCAACAAAGGGATCAAACAATTGCAAATATCTATGAATCTAACATAGGCCCTAAATATATAAAGCAAATATTAACAGAAATAAAAAGAGAAATTGACAATAATATAATAATAGTAGGGAACTTTAACACCCCACTTACATCAATAGATTATCCAAACAGAAAATGAGTAAGAAAGCAGTGGCTCTGAACAACAGGTTCGACTAGATGGACTTAACAGGTACATACAGAATATTCCAGCAAAAACAATAGAAAAACATTGTTTTCAAGAGGACATGAAACATTTTCCAAGATAGATCATGTTAGATCACAAAATAAGTCTCAATAAATTTAAGAAGACTAAAATCATATCAAGCATCTTTTTTCAACCATTCAATGTTATGAATCAAGAAATCAATCACAAGAAAAAAAAAACTCAGGGGAAAAAACATGTGGAGGCTAAACAACATACTAATAAACCACCAATGGGTCAATGAAGTAGTCAAGTATGAAATCCAAAAATACCTAGAAATGAATGAAATTGGAAATGTAACAGTTCAAAATCTTTGGGAGGTGGCAAAAGGAGTTCTAAAAGGACAGTTTATGATGATACAGGCCTTGCTCAAGAAACAAGAATAATCTGTAACAAACAATCTAACTTTATACCCAGAGGAACTAGAAAAAGAACAAACAAAGCCTACAGTGAGTAAAAAGAAGAAAATAATAGAGATTAGAGCAGAAATATATGAAATAGAGACTAAAATATAATACAACAGATTAGTGAAACCAAGAGTTCATTCTTTGAAAAGAACAAGAGAATTAATAATGCTCTAGCGATATTGATTTAAAAAAAAAAAGAGGACCCAAATAAACAAAATTACTAATGAAAGAGGAGGAATAATGACCAACACTACAGAAATAAAATTGTAACAATATTATGAAAACCTGAATGTCAAAAAATTAGACAACTTTGAAGAAATAGATAAATTCCTAGGAACATATAACCTACCAAAACTAAAGATGGAAGAAAGAGAAAGTTCGAACATACCAATCATAGCAATGGAAATGAATCAGTAATCAAAAAACTCCCAAAAACCACAAGTTCAGGACCAGAGAGCTTTATAGGCAAACTCTCCCAAACATTTAAAGTAGAGTTAATAGCCATTTTTCTTAAACTATTCTAAAAAGCACAAGAAGAAAACTTCCAAATTCATTCTTTGAGGCTAGCATCACCCTGATACCAAAACCAGATAAAGATACCGCAAAAAAAGAACATGAACATAGATGCAAAGTCCTCAACAAAATGTCAGCAAACCAAATCCAACAATATATTTTAAAGATCACATCAATACGTAAGGATAAAAAAACTGATCACTTCAAGAAATGCAGAAAATACATGTGACAAAGTACAACATCGAGTCATGATAAAAAACCCTCTGCAAAGTAAGTCTAGTGGGGACATATCTCAACAGAATAAAGGCCTTATATGAAAAACCCACAGCCAACATTATACTCAAAGGTGAAAAAGTGAGAGCTGTCCTCCAGGGTCAGGAACAAGACAAGGATGTCCACTCTCACCACTCTTTACAATAGTACTAGAAGCCCTAGTCACAGTGACTATACAACATAAAGAAATAAAAGTCATCCCAATTTGGTAAGGAAGAAGTAAAACTCTGTTTGCAAATGATGTGAGACTATATATAAAAAACCCTAAAGACTCGATCAAAAAATTAATAAAACTGATAAATGAATTCAGTAAAGTCGCAGGATATAAAAATCAACATACAAAAACCTGCTCCATTCCTATACACTAATAATGAAGCAGCAGAAAGTAAAATTAAGAAAACAATTCCATCTACAATTATACCAAAAACAGTATCTTAAAGAGCTGCGAGACCTGTTCTCTTAAAACTATAAGCGTTGATGAAAGAAATTGAAGACACACACACAAAAATGGAAAGAGATTCTATGCTCATGGATTGGAAGAACAAATATTGCTAGAATGGCTATACTACCCAAAACTATTTATAGATTAAATGCAATCCCTACCAAAATACCAACAACATTTTTCACAGAACTAGAACAAATAATCCTAAAATTTGTATAGAACCACAAAATATCCTGAATAGCCAAAATAATCTTGATAAAGAAAAATGAGAGGTGTAACAGTTCCAGATTTCAAGTTATATTACAAAGTGGTAGCAATTAAAACAGTATGGTACTGCCATAAAAGTGGATCAATGGAATAGAATTTTAAAAACTCATAAATAAACCCACAACTATATGGTCAGTTAAAGGAATGACAAAGGAGGAATGAATATACATTGGAAAAAAGTCTCTCCAACAAAGGGTGTTGGGAAAAATGGACAGCAACATACAAAAGAATGAAACTGAACCACTTTCTTTCACCACACACAAAAGTAAACTCAAAATGGATTAAGGACCTAACTGTGGAACCTGAAACCATAAAAATCCTTGAAGAGAGCACAGAGAGAACAATCCTTGATGTTCTTTGACATCAGCCATAGCAACGTTTTTTAAGATCTGTCTCCTGAGACAAGGGAAATAAAAGCAAAAATAAACTACTGAGACTTCATCAAAATAAAAAGTTCCTGCACGGTGATGGAAAAAAACAAAATGAAAAAGTAACCTAATGAATGGGAGAAGATATTTGCAAATGACATATCCAATATAGTGTTGGTAAACAAAATATCTACAGAACTGATACAATTAGGGATCCCTGGGTGGCGCAGCGGTTTGGCGCCTGCCTTTGGCCCAGGGCGCGATCCTGGAGACCCGGGATCGAATCCCACGTCGGGCTCCCGGTGCATGGAGCCTGCTTCTCCCTCTGCCTGTGTCTCTGCCTCTCTCTCTCTCTCTCTCTGTGACTATCATAAATAAATTAAAAAATTTAAAAAAAAAGAACTGATATAATTAAACACGCCAAAAATACATAATCCAATTAAAAAATGGGCAGAAGACATAAACAGACATTTCTCCAAAGAAGACATACAGATGAACAGCAGACACATGAAAGGATGCTCAACTCATCCTAAGGGCAACAAATCAAATCCACAATGAGGTATCACCTCACATCTGTCAGGATGGCTAAAAATCAAAAATGCAAGAAACAACAAGTGTCGGCGAGGATGTGGAGAAAAAGGAACCCTCAAGCAGTGTTGGTGGGGATGCAAACTGGTGCAGCCATTGTGGAAAACAGCATGGAGCTTCTTTAAAAAGTTAAAAAATAGAACTCCCCTATGATCCAGGAATTGCACTGCTGGGTATTTACCCCCAAATACAAAAACACTAATTCAAAGGGATACATGCACCCCCTATGTTAATTGCAGCAGTATTTAAAATAGCCAAACTAGGGGCAGCCCAGGTGGTTCAGCGGTTTAGCGCCACCTTCAGCTCAGGGCGTGATCCTGGAATCCCAGGATCAAGTCCCACATCGGGCTCCCTGCATGGAGCCTGCTTCTCCCTCTGCCTGTGTCTCTGCCTCTCTTATTCTCTGCCTCTCTGTGTCTCTCATGAATAAATAAATAAAATCTTTTTTAAAAATAGCCAAACTAGTGGCACAGTTGGTTGAGTGTCTGACTTGGTTTTGGTTTGAATCATGATCTCAGGGTGGTGAAATGGAGCCCTTCATTGGGCTCTGCTCTAAGCACAGAGTCTGCTTTGGATACTCTCTCCCTCTGCCTCTGCCCGTCTCCTTCATGCTCTCTCTATAAAATCAATAAATAAATCTTATTAAAAAATTAAATAATAAAATAGTCAAACTACGGAAGCAGCCCAAGTTCATAGATGAATGGATAAAAAAGAGGTGATACACACACAATGGAATATTAGTCATCAAAAAGAAGGAAATCTTGCCATTTGCAATGACACAGACAGAGCTAATAATGCTAAGTGAAATAAGTCAGAGAAGAACAATTACCATATGATTTCACTCATATGTAGACTTTAAGAAACAAAACAGATAAACATAAGGAAGGGGGGAAAAAGAGGGAAGCAAACCATAAGAGACTCTTAATTATAGAGAACAAACCAAGGAGAGACATAGGGAGAGGTGGGTGAGTGATGGGCTAAATGGGTGATGGGTATTAAAGAAGGCACTTGATGTAACAAGCACTGGGTGTTATACATAAGTGATGAATCACTAAATTCTACTCCTGAAACCAGTATTACTCTATATGTTAATATTACTCCACAGAATTTAAATAAAGACTTGAACAAAACAAATGAGCAAAGAAAAGCCAAGAAAGAGACTCTTAACTACAAAGAATAAACAGATGGTTACCAGAGGGGAGTTTGGTGGGAAGATAAGAGAAATAGGGTATGGGGATTAAAGAGTACACTTACAATGAAAAAAAAAGAAAAAGCTGTAAGACTCTGATGAGTGAAACTGAGGATGACATAAAGAAATGGAAAAATAGTCCATGCTCATGGATTAAAAGAATAATATTGGGGGGGGGGGCACCTGGGTGGCTCAGTGGTTGGGCGTCTGCCTTTGGCTGAGGTCATGATCCTGGGGTCTGGGATTGAGTCCTACATCAGGCTTCCTTCTGGGAGCCTGCTTCTCCCCTCTGCTCTACCTCTCTCTCTCTGTCTCATGAATAAATAAAATCTTTAAAACTAATAATAAAATAAATAAATAAAAGAATAATATTGTTAAAGTGTTCACACTACCCAAAGGAATCTGTAGAGTCAGTGCAATCCCTATAAGACTATCAGTATTTTTCATAGAACTAGAGAAAATAATCCTGAAATTTTTACAGAATGACAAAAGATCCCAAGGAGCAAAAACAATCTCAAGAAAGAAGAACAAAGCTGGAAGTATCATAATCCCAGATTCCAAACTATACCATAAAGCCACACAACTATACTATGGTAATCAAAACAGTATGGTACTGGCACAAAAATAGAAACATAGATTAATGGAAGAGGATAAAGAGCCCATAAATAAACCCACATTTCTATGGTCAGTTAATCTATGATAAAGGAGGCAAAGGCAAAAATAGACAATGGGGAAAAGAGAATCTCCTTAATAAATGGTAGTGGGAAAATTGGACAGTTACATATACAAGAACCAAACTGGACCATGCTATTATACCATATAAAAAATAAAGTCAAAATAGATTAAAGATCTAAATATGAGACCCCAAACCATAAAACTCTTAGGAGATGGGGATCCCTGGGTGGCTCAGCGGTTTGGTGCCTGCCTTTGGCCCAGGGCATGATCCTGGAGTCCCGGGATCAAGTCCCACGTCGGGCTCCCCGCATGGAGCCTGCTTCTCCCTCTGCCTGTCTCTGCCTCTCTCTCTCTATGTCTCTCATAAATAAATAAATACATACATACATACATACTTACTTAAAAAAACCTCCTAGGAGACAATTTGTGCAGTAAAGCCATGGACATTTGTCTTAGCAATATTTTTGGATCTGACCCTTCAGACTTGAACAACAAAAGCAAAAATTTTTTAAAGTTTTTAAAGAGATGCCTGGATAGCTCAGCAGTTGAGCGTCTGCCTTTGGCTCAGGGCACGGTCCTGGGATCCAGGATCGAGTCCCACATCAGGCTCCCCACAGGGAGCCTCCTGCTCCCTCTGCCTATGTCTCTGTATCTCTGTCTCTCATGAATAAATAAATAAATCTTTTAAAATTTTTTTTAAAAAATCAAAATTAGGGGTACATGGGTGGGTACGTTGGTTAAGCATCTCACTCTTGATTTCAGATCAGGTTATGGTTTCAGAGTCGTGAGATTGAGCCCTGTTTTGGGTTCTGCACTGAGAGTAGAACCTGCTTTATCTCTCTCCCTCTCCCCCTCTTTGCTTGCTCTCAATATATATATATATATATATATATATATATATATATATATATATATATAGTGTGTGTGTGTGTACATATATACATACACACACACACACATATATATAGTATATCTAGCATATAAACCAAAAAAAATTTATGCAGTGAAGGAAATCAATAAAATGAAAATGCAACCTACTGAATGGGAAAAGAAGAGATAATATCGAAAATACACAAAGAACTCAAAACAACCAAAAAAACCGAACAACCCAATTTTAAAAATGGACAGAGATGATCTGAATTGATATTTTTCCAAAGACATACAGATGACAACAAGCATATGAAAAGATGCTCAACATCATTAATCACGAGGGAAACGTAAATCATGCACTGTTGATGGGAATGTTAACTGGAGGAGCCACCATGGAAAAACAGTATGGAGGATTCCTCAAAAAGACTGAAATGAGAAATACCATATGATTTAATAATTCTACTTCTGGGTATTTACTTGAAGAAAACAAAAACATTAATATGAAAAGATTTACCCCTATCTTTACTGAGGCACAATTTATAATTGCCATGCTACAGAAGCAACCTAAGTATCCATAGATAGATGAGCGAATAAAGCAGGCTATCTACACAAAGGAGTATTACTCAGCTGTAAAAAAGGAAATCTTGCCATTTGTAGCAACATGGATGGACTTAGAGGGCATTATACTGAGTGAGCTAAGTCAGATGGAGAATGAGAAATACCAAATGATTCACTTATATATGGCATCTAAAAAATAAATTAATAAAAAATTTTAAAAATAAAAAATAAATGAATAAAGGAAAAACAGAAACAGACTCATAAATACAAAACGTTAAAATGGTGCCTGCTAGAGGGGAGAGAATGGGAAGATGAACAAAAGAGTTATAAAATAAGTCACGGGAATGAAATGTGCAGACAGGAAATAGTCAATGATATTGTAATAACTGTGTATGATGAAGATGGTGCCTACACTAATCATAGTGAGCATTTCATAATGTATCTACATGTCTAATCACTATGTTATACATCTGAAACTAATGCAACATTGTATGTGAACTGTATATACTTACAATAAAATATTTTTTTTTAAATAGAGGGGCACCTGGCTGGCTTAAACTGTAGAACATGAAACTCTTGCTCTTCAGGGTTCTGAGTTCAAGCCCCACATTGGGTGTGTAGCCTATTTTTAAAAATAATAAAAAATAAAACTAAACTAAAAAATAAAAAAATCCAGATTTTGCTCTGCTAGAAATCTACTTCAATATTCTTCCATTCTTAAAGAAAACAAGAAATATTGTTAATTCTCTCACAATTTGTTTGTTTTTAGAGAGGGAGGGGCAGAGAAAGGGGAAGAGAAAATCGTAAGCAGGCTCCGTGCCCAGCATGGAGCTTCACACAGGGCTCAATCTCACGGCCCCTATCTCATGACCCTGAGACCCAGACACCTAACCAACTGAGCCACCCTAGCACCCCATTCTCATAGTTATTATAAACCATGGACAAAAATTTTCATGAGTTAAAGAAGTTTCTTAAAACTTTTCTTACAAGTAAGCTTTATGCCCAATGCAAGGCTTCAACTAATGACCCCAGGATCAAGAATCACATGTGCTACCAACTAAGCCAGCAAGGTGCCCTTAAAACTTTTATTTTTGTTATTATTTTTATTATTTTTTTGTTGTTTACTTATTTAAGTAGGCTCCATGCCCAGCGTGGAGCCCAACACAGGGCCTGAATCCACAACACTGAGATCAAGGCCTGAGCTGAGATCAAGAGTTGGATGCTTCACCAACTGGGCCACCCAGCTGCCGCAAAACTTTTATTTTTTAAGTATTTACATAAGTTGATAGTTACAAATCATTTTCATGCAACATTGTTAGAAAAAAGTATGCTTTACTTTAATGTACATATATTTAAGAAATATTTAAAGGAAATTTATTACAAACCACAATCCTTGTACTAGAACAGATATCTTTATTCTTCGTAGCCCATTTTAATATTCACCTATATGCATTTAGTTTTTACCTGTTTCATTTAAAAACAGAAGAAAGTAGAGCAATGTTTTTATAGATTTAACTATTTTGGGTTTTTTATTTAAGATTGTATTTATTTATTCATGAGAGACACACAGAGAGAGAGGCACAGACACAGGCAGAGGGGAAAGCAGGCTCCATGCGGGGAGCCCAACATGGGACTCGATCCCGGGACCCCAGGGTCACACCCTGGGCTAAAGGCAGCGCTAAACTGCTGAGCCACCCGGGCTGCCTGACTATTTTGTTTAAAAGCAAATTTGTACTCGTATAATGAGCTAATTACAATTCAAAATAGTATCAATTTTTATATAAAAATCTTTTAAAATATCCTTACCAAGTGAATTACCTCAATAACGTGAGAAAATCCAAATATTGGCACTACTCCACCACGTAAAGCATCAGAGATACCTTTTCCACGAATCTCCATGAAAGTCTAAGAAAAATGTTTATGAGATTTAAATTCGGATAATTATACAACAACCAGTCAAGTAGTGTAGAATTCATCCTACATAAAATAATTTATCCATTGAGCTTTTGGGCTGAATTGCAGCCATATTTCTGTCAGTTCAAATGATGATCTATATAGGAGGGATTAATCTGACACAAGACAGTAAAGCTTAATCCTTCAGTATATTATAATCTATTTATTCTGCATGTTAAGAGGATTTCAGACTTAAAAATTTTACAGAAAGTGATGCCAGAAATGTATACAGAATAAGATTTTCCTAAAATATTAGGTTTTAATGTCTATATAATGTGAATAGACTTTTATTTTAAAATGTCAAAAAATGTCCAAGGTAACATAAGTGACTTCTTTATTTTAAAATGTCAAATAAATGTCAGTTAATTTTTAAGAGGTAGAATTAAAGTCTTCATTTGATAACATTTTGTATAAAAGAAATTAAATCTTAAATACAGAAACTCATTGAAGGGGAGCCTAGTTAGAAGTCCGCATGTTCTCATTTTGTGTCACTTAATGAAGTTACCACTATAACGAGATGAGAGATGTGCTCACATAACTCAAAGGAAGAGTAAAAGGCAGTGTCCGACTAAAAAGAAGATCCCTTGCTTTACTCTGTAATTATTCACATTATATATAAAAAATAAAATCACTCATGACTTGGATAAGAGATGCCCCTAACCACTTCTTTGAAAACCTGCCCTGCTCATAACCCTGGAAGGGATAGATCCCTGTGCCACCTGACCCTGTCCCTTCACTCCTAACCCTACCTCCAGAACACAGCTCAGAATTATTACTCTCTCCTGGGAATTTGGAATTAGAAGATGAGACACTTAACTGTGAGGTCAAGAGCTAGAAGGCACGTGGACTACAGACAGGTATTGGACTATCGCTTTGAAATGGTCATGAGAAGGCCATATGCAACTAAATATGTGAGCAGGAAAGTCAGTTTATAACGAATAAGAAGAGAGAAGCAAACATGCAGGGAAATGTCAACAAGCCAGCTGGTTCCAGAGAGCTGTTTCCTAGAGGCTGCCAGCAACTGAATGAAATGAAATGCCCTTTAAGATATCAACTCTCTCCAAGAGAGTTTTACTTGAACCTTTTTGAATGCTTTCTGCTTTCATAAACAAACATTCCTTGATTATGATAATGATTCAGAAAACATTTCATACACAGAGTTTTACAAAATAATTAAGGAATTCCAAAAACATGCCAGAATGAAGAAACAAATTCAAATTTCCTTTAAAATATCTAAGTACTACTGATTTTGCAAATATGAGAAGCACGAGAGAAATGATACCAATAAATAGATATTGACCTTTATTCCTCAAAAATCTGCAGTAAAGGGGCACCTGCTTGGCTCAGTCAGTGGAGCTTGCAAGTTTTGATCTCAGGGTTAGGAGTTTGAGCCCCACATTGGGAACAGAGCTTACTTAAAAAAAATCAGCAGTAAATCACTCAAGCTGTGAAACTTCCTCAACCCAGAACCTGTAACATCTTACAGGATGTTAATGTCCAGATTTAATGTATTTACCTACCTCCTCCATTTTTGTGTGATTTTATTTTTTATTTTTTATTTTTTATTTTTTTACTGTCTTAATCTTAGACTATTTCATTCTTTGAACATATTTTATCATCTTGTTATTTAATCCTTTATTTTCTGGTTTTTCTAAATTGGATATTCTTAATTTATATTCCTGTCTTAATATTTTTGCTATCTTACTACTTTCAACTCTTATTTTTATCCTTTTAATATTTCTTAAACGCACATTCAAGTGTTTCTGTACACTTATTTATATATTATCCATATTAAGTAACTCTTTTATTCACTTATTTTTAGGCAAACTCCACACCCAATATAGGGCTTGAACTCACCACCCTGAGAGCAAGAGTTATACACTCCACCAATGGAGCCTGCCGAGCGCCCCCAGACTAGGTATCTCTTAACTGTATTTATTTTTTCTCTGAATTTAAACTATACATTATAGAATGCTTTTTAAAATACATAAAATTTTTATTTATTTTTAAAAGATTTTATTTATTCATGAGAAACACAGAGAGAGAGAGAGGCAGAGACATAGGCAGAGAGAGAAGCAGGCTCCCTGCAGGGACTCGAGCCCAGGACCCAGGGATAACAACCTGAGCCAAAGGCAGATGCTCAACCACTGAGCCACCCAGGTGCCCCAACGCATAACATTTTTAAAGGCTAAAATTTGAAATTTCTTTTTGTTCTCCTTTTCTGTGAATAGAGGCATTCCTCATTTTATTGTACTTTGCTTTACTGGATTTCACAGAAATTGAATTTTTTTTACAAACTGAAGGTTTGTAGCAACCCTGCATCGAGTAAGTCATTTTTCCAACAGTAGTGGTTACTTGATTCATGTCTCTGTGTCACATTTTGATAATTTCTGCAATATATTTTTAAAATATTTTATTTATTTCTTTGACAGAGCACAAGCAGGAGAAGCAGGAGAAGCAGGAGAGGGAAAGCAGGCTCCCAACCGAGCAGAGAGCCCGATATGGGGCTCATGATCTGAGCCGAAGGCTTAACCAACTGAGCCACCCAGGTGCTCTTGCAATTTTTCAAATTTTGTCACTATTACTATATTTGTTATGATGATCTATCATCGGTGATCTTTGATATTGCCATTGTAATTGTCTTGGGGCATCACAAACTGAACCCACACAAGATGACACACTTAATAAATGTTCTATGAGTTCTGACTGCTCCAACTGGCCATTCCTTTGCCTTTCTCCTTCTCCTTAGATTTCCCTATCACCTGGAACAAACAATATTAAAATTAAGTCAAACAGTAATCCTACAATGACCTCAAGTAAAACAAGGAATCAAGGTCTCCCACCATAAATCAGAAGCTAGAACTGAAGCTTAGTGAAGATGGCATGTCCAAAGCTGAGACAGGTCAAAAGCTGGGCCTCTTGTGCCCAACAGTTAGCCAAGCTGTGAATACAAAGGAAAAGTTCTTGAAGGAAATGAAAAGTGCTACAATAGTGATCACATGACTGGTAAGAAAGAAAAGCAGCCTTATTGCTGACGTGTAGAAAGCCTTAGTGGTCTGGATAGAAGATCAAATCAGCCACAACATTCCCAGAAGCCAAAACCTAATCCAGAGCAAGGTCCTAACTCTTCAATTTTATGAAGGCTCAGAGAGGTGAGGAAGCTACATAAGAAAAGTTTGAAGCTAGCAGAAATTGGCTCATGTGTTTAAGGAAAGAAGCTGTCTCCACACACGGAAGTGCAAAGTGAAGCTGCAAGTGCTGATGTAGAAGCTACAGCAAGTTATCCAGAATATGTAGCTAAGATCATTAATGAAGGTGGCTACACGAAAAACAGATTGTCAATGTAGACTAAACAAGCTTCTCCCGGAAGATGGTGCCATCTAGGACTTTTCATAGCTAGAAACAGAGTCAATGCCTGGCTTCAAAAGAGAGGCTGATTCTCTTGTGACTTTATGTTGAAGCCAATGCCCATTTATCCTTCCAAAAATCCTAGAGCCCTTTAGAATTGTGCTAAATCTGCTCTGCCTGTGCTCTAGAAATGGAACAACCAAGCTTGCCTGAATGATACCCCATCTGTTTACAACATGGTTTACTGAATATTTTAAGCCCACTGTTGAGACTTAACTGCTCAGGAAAAAAGATTCCTTTGAAAATATTACTGCTCATTACCAATGCACCTGAGCGCTGATGGAGATGCAAAATCAGATTTATTATATTTCATGCCTGTTAGCACAATATCCAATCTGCAGACCACAGATCAACAAATCATTTCAACAAGTCTTATTACTGCAGAAACACATTTAATAGGGCCATAGCTGCCATAGCTACTGATTCCTCTGATGGATCTGAGCAAAGCAAATTGAAACCTTCTAGAAAGCATTCACCATTCTAGATGCCATTAAGGACATTCATGATTCATGGGAAGAGGTCAAAACATCAACATGAGCAAGAGTCTGGAAGAAGTCAATTCCAACCCTCATGGATGGCTTTGAGGAATTCAAGACATCAGTGGAGGAAGAAACTGCAGATGTGATGAAAAAAGCAAGAGAACTAGATGGGCCTGAAGATGGGACTAAATTCTGGTCACTGAATCTCATGGTGAAACTTAAATGGATGAGTAAAGTTTCTTATGGATGAAAAAAGCAGTTAATCTTGAGTTGGAACCTACTGCTGGTGAAGATGCCATAAAGACCACTGAAATGACAACAAAGGAGTTGGAACATTACATAAACTTAGTAAAGCAGTGGCAGGTTATAAAAGGATGGGCGCTAATTTTGAAAGAAGCTCTACTACTGTTGGTAAAATGCTATCAAACAGTATCCCACAGTACAGAGAAATCAATTCATGAAAAAAGGGTCTACTGCTGTGGCAAACTGCATTGTAGTCTTATTTTTAAAAATTGCCACAGCAACCTGAACCTTCACAACCACCACCCTGACCAGTCAGCAGCCGTCAATACCAAGGCAAGACTCTCCACTACCAAAGATTACAACTCAATGAAAGCTCAGAGGATAGTTAACATTTCTTAACAATAAAGTATTTTTAAATTAAGGTATGTGTATTTTTTTAGATATAATGCTGTTGTACACTTAACAGACTACACTATGGTATAAATGTAACTTTTATATGCATTGGGAAACCAAAAAATTCATTTGATTCACTTTATTGTAATGGCCTAGAACCAAACCTGTAACGTCTCTGAGGTATGTCTGTGTATTATAAAACTGGGATCACATAACATATATAATTTAGGGTCCTTCTTTATTTAGTTGAGTATATCGCAGTTACACCTTAACACTCATCTGTTGATCAGCATTTAGATCAGTTTCCAGTTTAGGGTTTATATTAACAGACTGGCATATTTATGTTATTTTTATATACTTATTTCTGGATTTCCTTAAATCAAATTCCTAGAGTTGGAATGCTATGTGAAAGAAAATAAATGTTTTTAAGAATTGTGAAACATAACAACAACAAAAGAATTGTGAAACATATCACATTGCTTTCCACAAAGTTTAACACAAATTCTCAGGAAACATGTTTGATTGTGATTTTCTTTTTTTTTTTTTAACTGCATCCTCAATAAATTTTCATTTTTCTTTGTCATTTGGTAGATTGTTTCACTGCACTGCTGTTATTTTGAACAATTTTTATATGTGTAAGCATTTCATTTATCCTTTAATAAATTGCTTCTTGTTCTGTTTTGTACTTTTTAAAATGGAAATATCTTTATCAACTTTGATGACTACAAAATATTACAGATTCTGAAAACAGGGGGAAAGGAGAGAAAAACACTATCAGAAACTCTCTTTGTCAGAATCTCACAAAAACAACTGAAAAACACTTTAAAGGGCAGAGAAACCTAACAAGAAATGAAAAACAATGATATGAAGGGGTTCAAAATAAAGCCACTGTGGCATAAAAATTATTTTAACCTAAGGGCAGTTGACTTCCTAAAATCCCTTATCTGCCAAAAGCAGAGCTCCCAAAAGAATTCAATTGTCATAAAGCCCCTCCCAGGGAGCAACTCTAATCTTCTTTCCTAAAAAAAGAAGTCAGCACTACACCTGGTCAGATTTTGTCATAGAAATAAATAAATATATATATGTGTGTGTATATATATTTATATTTATAGCCTTATATGTATATATACATATCAGCTTTTCTCCTAAGGGCCCACTTATCTTTCCAAAAAGTCATTTGTTTTTTTTTCATATGTGCCCCTTCTCCCCCTTGCCCATCTAAGAAGTAATTTGTTCTCTAAAAATGCTCTTCTCTCCCCTCTCACACCCCAGTAAGATGCTATGTAAGTCCCAAATTCCAGTCTTCAGTCAGTTCTTTAACTCCTGTGCAACATACATAATTAAATGTTTTTTTTTCTTGCTAATATGTCTTTTGGTAGTTTAATTTGCAGTCCCCAAGAATGAACCTAAGAGGGTGGAGGAAAGTTTTTTCCTCTCTGACAATTTGCCACAAATCTTCAAAAAAATGGTAGCTAAAGAAATGTGTGGGACGGCTATCATCTCCATCCCACCTCCACCTTAAAGAAGCTCTTAAGGATGAAATGTCACAAAAATCATGAGATTTCTCATAAGAAGTGCCCTGTTGGAAAAAAAAAAAAAAAGCAAATTGAGGCAGTGAGTAGGTAGCTCAGGAAAAAGGGACTGAAAAGGTCTTCAGAGTAAACAAACTCCAAGTACAATGCCTATATTCCAGGAAGGAAATAAGGAAACTCCAGGCCCAGTAATTAAGACATAAGCAGAGTTAATGGTCCACAACATTAAATCAGAATTTAGGAAAATCAAAAACAAAAAGGAAAGAGAATTATTATAAACTATAAATGTTGAAGTAGAAATATATAAGTAAAATGGAGTATAATGTTTCTTCCCAGTGGAAGAAAAGGTACCTAGACACACACACCACAACAAAATGGAAGAAATCATCTGAAGTCTGAGAGTATCCTTCATACGAAAAGTATATCCCATTGTTAGAAGAAATAAACCCTGTTTCAGACACTTAATAACATTTCAAAGAAAAAATAGAACTATTTCCTTTAGAAAAGGCTATACAAACCCCAGCTAGATTATCCTTATTTCCCTAGGCCTCCCAACTATAAGAGTACCAGGAGTAAATACAAGGCGTTACCCAACCACCAAACTCTAGCTCAGAGAAGATAAGCTGGCCATAGATCAGAAGTCATTAAGGGGTATATGGCTGGCTCAGTCATTGGAGTGTGTGACTCTTAATCTCGGAGTTGTAGGTTTGAGCTCCATATTGGGTATAGAAATTAAAGATTTTTTTTAAATCTTAAAAAAAACTTAAGGAGAATTGAGCCATATTGGATTAGAGAAAAAAGAAAGTCAGAAGAGGGATCCATATCTTAAGAATGGGGACAATAAAAGAAATATCAAATCAATCATAAAATAATATATACAGAAAATCTACAGCTAAAAGCTTAGATTATTTAGATCTTTCTTCTTTTCTAATAAGCATTTGGTACTCCAAATTTCCCTCTATTTTGTGCTATAAATTTCCCACAAGTATTTCTGCATGCCACAAGCATTTATATGTTGTACTTTCATTTTAACTCAATTCAAACTATGTAGTAATTTCCCTTGAGACTTCTTTCATCTACTTTGATCCACAGGTTATTTAGAACTATGCTGTCTGATTTCCAAATATTTGTGTACTTTCCAGAGACCTTTTTTTCTATTGTTTTATAATTTAAATCCATTACTGGAGAACAGACTTAGTATGATTTAAGTTTTTAAAAATTTCTTAAGGCTTCATGACCCAGGATATGGTTTATCTTGGTCAGGGGAGAGCAAGCTATGGCCTATTTCTACACCAAAATCCAGTCTCTGACAGCTTTTGTATGGCCCAAGACATAGGGATTATTTTTACATTTAAAACAATGAAAATATCAAAAGAACATTTCATGACCTATGAAAATTACATGAAATTCAAGTTTCAATGACCATAAAGTATTATTGGAATATAACCAAACTCATTTATTTATGAATTATCTAAGGCTGTTTTTGCACTACAATGGCGATGTGAATAGCTATGACAGAAACCATACAGTTCGCAAGTGCCTAAACATTTGCTATCTGGCCTTTTATACAATACATGTGCTGATCCTACTCTGTATATATTCTACAACACCTGAAAAGAATATGTATTTTATTCTTTTGGGTGTTGCATTTTCTAATTTCAATTAGATCCAGTTAGTTGCTGTTATTCAGCTGTTCTGGTCTTTGTCGATTTTATCACTTATTGAAAGGAACATTGAGATTCTTACCTACAAGTGGATCTGCTCATTTCTCCTTTCAGTTCTACCAGTTTCTGCATCATGTATTTTTTAAAGCTGTTGTTAGGTACATTAATATTTAGAATCAGTAAATCTTATTGGCTCTTTATCATTGTGTAATATCCCTTGTACTTTTCCTTGCTCTGAAGTGTACTTTGCCTGATATTAATATAGCCACTCCAAATATGTTACTAGCATTCGAATGGTACATTTTTATCCATCCTTTCCTTCTGTGTACAGCATTAAACTTAAAATGGGTTTCTTGTAAACGCAATATAACAGAGTCTTTAAAAATCATTATTGAATCTGACAATTGCTGTCCTTCAATTGTTGTATTTAGACGACTTATATTTAATATAAATACTGATGTTTGAATTTAAAACTACCATTTTATTGTTTTGTTTGCCCTTCTGTTTTCATTCCTGTGTTTTCTCTTTCTAAACTTCTTCTGGATTATTTGAATATTTTTCTTAGTATTTCATTTTAATGTATTTTTTATTATACCTTTTTTTAGTGCTTACTGGAGAGATTATGATAAATTTACTTTTCACAGGCTTCTTAAAATTATGATTTTTTTTATCTTTTTAAAAAAGATTTTATTTATTTATTCCTGACAGACACACGGAGAGAGAAGCAGAGACACAGGCAAAGGGAGAAGAAGCAGGCTGCATGCAGGGAGCCCAACGCGGGACTTGATCCTGGGTCTCCAGGATCACACCCTGGGCTGAAGGTGGCGCTAAACCGCTGGGCCACTGGGGCTGCCCCAGATTTTTTTCTCTTTTTAAATAAGTTTTATTGTAGTAAGAGCACTTAACATGAAGTCTACGCCCTTAACAGATTTCTAAGTGTATAACATAGTACTGTTAATTATAGGCAAAATGTTGCACAGCAAATCTCTACATCCTGCATAACTGAAATTGTTATGTCGTTGGTTAACAACATTCTGTTCCCCCTTCCTGCAACACCTGACAACAACAGAGAAGCACTATTTTAACAATTCAAATGAAATATAGAATCTTACCATCATGCAGATCCCTTTACCCTCCCCCTTGTAGTTATCTCATAAACTACACTAACATACATTGAAAACCCCCAACGGTCAAACATATGCCAGAGAACTTGAAAAAAAGAATTATCTTTCATGTTACCCAACAATTTAGCATTCCAGCTATTCATTTGTAAGTGAACAGATTGGTACCACTGAAATATATCATTACCTAACTCAGTCTGGTCCTCAGCTCTACCCAATAACCTTTCTCCACTTCCCTAGTCAAGTCCTTTCCATTCTACACTGCTTTTCTCAACCCTTCCATCCTGCTATTTGTTCCCTTAATCTGAGCAAATGACTCTGCCTCTTAATTCACTGATAAGGGACATCAGTCAGAAACTCCTCAAATTCTTGCTAGCACACTTCAACTGACTCGTTCCCATACCTATCTACTTCCCAAGGCTGGATTACAGAGTTGACTGAACAAGCAGCTGCCTGAGTACCAGTCTACAAGAAGTACTATAACACCACTGGAATAAACTGGTAACGGGACCATTTAAATCAACTATTTCATAGCTACTTCAAGTGACAGCATTTGATAGAAGACTTTTTTAAAGATTTTATTTATTTGAGAGAGAGAGAGACAGCACAAGTGGGGGAGCATCAGATGGAGAGGGAGAAGCAGGCTTCCCCTGGGCAGAGAGCCTGATGTGAGGCTCCATCCCAGGACCCTGGAATCATGACCTCAGCCAAAGGAAGAAGCCCAACCGACTAAGCCACCCAGGCACCCTGATAGAAGATTTTTAAATACTTCATGTTAACATTATCTCCATCAAGAATTTTTGCAAATTGTATCTATTTATTTAAACTTTTAGTATACTAAAGGCTACACTACCAATCCTGATCCAGATAACTAACAGGCACTTGAAACTTACAGTCAAAATGTGCAGAAAATTTGAAATTAAACCATGCATTGCATGGTGCTATTTACCAGGAACAAGCAATTTATTTTTTAGCCTAAATTTGAAAACTTTAGTATGCCTCACAGGAAGCTGTCTGGTTCAGAAAACAGCATAAGAAAACTGACTAAAGAACCAAAATATAGAAAAGTGAGAAGCATGCTGCCAACATAAAAACCAGGAAAAAAAAAGAACTTTAAAATATATTTTGAGCAAGTCTTTCCCACTTTAATAATTTATTCAACAATATTATTGAGCACAAATTATATGCCAGGTACTACTCTGGAAAACAAGACAAACAAGGGTCTCTGCTCTTGAAGACTTACATTCTGGAAAAAACATATAGTAAATAAATGATGATAATATATAGTAATAGATACTACTAGGGAAAAAAAAGATGATATTAGAGAGAAGACTGGACTGGTGAAGCTGCTACTAGAAACTGTAAGTAAGGGAAAGCCACAGTGAGTGCAAAACACCTAAAGGAATAAAAATAACCCACCAGACAAAGGTAGGGCAGGGGCAGAAACAGAACATCCAAGCAGAGGCAATACCAAGCCCCCCCAAAAATGATCTTGACCTTTGAAGACAAGAAGAAAAGACTTCTCTGTGTCTAAAATATAATCAGCAATGGAATAAACTGTACGCAATAATGGCAGAAAGGTAGGGAGAAGTCAGATCAAGTATGGCTTATGGGACACTCAAACCTTAATGAGTGTATATAAATAACGCTATCTAGTCATAAGTGATAGGAAAACAATTTTTTAAATAAAGTTAAAAATGTTAAGCTATGTTCTGTGCATCTGGTAAATTTATTATGAACATAATGATGTATGTAAATTCTTTTTACTAGAAAGTCAGTATCTTCCTACCCTCAATAAAATATATATTGCACAAATATTTGAAAGAGTGTCTATTTAGATTTTGCTTTCTACTCCCCTACTGCTATTATGGAATAGGAATCACTTCTCATGAGCTCTGGAACTCATCCCTACCCACCAGAGCCTCTGATAGGTCATGTCTAAACTGTGTAAAAGAAAAGTGCCTCCTCTAGGCACATAATCCTTACACACGGGCATAAATTTAGCAGGCAAAGCACCAGATTTCAGCCCCTGCTCATGCACTTGGCCCAGCATCCTTATACATAACCATTTAAGATGGCCTTACCAACCGCCTCCTTGGAAATTGTACTCCATCAACTAACCCCTTTCCTGTGACTTCAACTGCTCTCTCATAAGCAAAGGACATATATACACCAGAAACTGTTTAAAGTTATGCCTTTCTCCTCAGGAAATGCGGAGCATTATTACATATTTACCATTATGTACTGCCAAAGCCTGACAAAGTGCTAAGGCTTTGAATGTTCTGTTAACTTAAAATATATAATCAAAGTTACAATAGTTCAAAAGTTATCCCTTATTAGAAACCACTTATCTTTATTTGGGTAGCTTTAAAATCATGTATACACCTAGTTATTTGTAATCTACACCCTACTTCCTAGGGGTGTGAGATATATCACAGTTTGAGAATGAATTTTTGGATCATCTATAATTCTAACTACCATATATCTGAATCCTGGCATTACAGCTTATTATCCTGCCAAAAATAATGATGCAAAAACTGGCAGAGATGCTGATTTGTCTGTCAAGAAAATCTTTTTAAAATAATATAACATTTAAAAATTTCCTAGTCAGCACTTAAAACTTTCAAATGTTTCTAAGCAGAACATGTTCCTTAACATGGACTATAATTTAGTACCAGCAAATGGCTAATTTTTTATTATACCCTCACAACTGATAAGCTAAGAAAATTATTAAGACTGCATGTAATAGTCTAATAAGATTTAAATTTGCATATGAGATATATTACTTAAGGAATTTTAATTTATTAAAACTTTGTTCTAATAATGCACAAATTGTGATGGTCACACAAATTGCTTACTTTCACTCCTGCTCTCCAAACTAAAAAATACCTGCAGATTATCAGGGCCAGTAACAACTTTCAGCAAATTAAACATTCCGACTTTGGTCACGCTTTGAGAATGTCTTGAAGTAACCCCAAGCAAAGACAGAATTTATGGTTCAAAAAATAAGCTTTCAGATAAAAATCACAGCTCATTTGCTCTGAACAAAGTATTTTACCCAGCTCTTCTTCAGCCATTGGTACAACAAAATTGACCTTTGTCATGCATCATTGATTTGGTCATCTCATATTCCACAGATAAGCAGGGAAGCCTTAATTACAAAGTGCTTTTTTCTTTTAACAGCAATAATATAGTCCAGTTTTGGAAAAAAAAATTACATAATACCCATAATTCCATCTCCCTAAAAACAAACAAGCTTTCCCTTTTAAAATTATCTAATCATTTTATATAAAAGGCCAAAACAGGCATCTTAAAAAGAAGTGTGTTTTTTGTCCAGTACATTGAGCTAGATAGCTGAGAGAGAAGTCACATTCAAATCAAAGTCAGAAAACTGGTCCAGCTGATCCTAGATGGAAAGATACAAATATAGTAAAACTCCAGAATATGAGTGACTTGCTTTAGCAGTGATTTAATTTAACTATATTTTGAAACAAATCAAGAGCTGCAATGTTAAGGGTTTTAATAATATTCAACTTTATCTAAAACTTTTCAGGTAATTTACAAATAAAATGATGTGTTGTCTTCCTATCATTGCCTTTCGCTTCATAATAATCTCAGTGAAGGGGCAGTGAGCAAAGAGTATTGACAAAGTGAGGCTAGCTATGTATTAACTGTTGGAACTGTACGATAGGTACCCAGGACTTTAGTTTATATCCAAAAATTTTCCAAAATAGGCAGCCCGGATGGCCCAGCGGTTTAGCACCGCCTTCAGCCCAGGGCGTGATCCTGGAGACCCAGGATTGAGTCCCACGTCAGGCTCCCTGAGTGGAGCCTGCTTCTCCCTCTGCCTGTGTTTCTGCCTCTCTCTCTCTCTCTCTCTCTCTCTCTCTGTCTCTGATGAATGAATAAATAAAATCTTTTTTAAAAATTCCAAAATGAAAAGAAAAAAATTTACCAAAAAAATCTAAGACTATATAAGCTGAAACAGAAAAAAAAAAAAAAATCAAGGCTTGTCTTTCATGTTAATTCAAGCATCATCACAGTCAATTCATGTTAATTCAAGTATCATCACAGCAAAGTGACTCTACCAGAAATGGACTGACAATATTGTCACTCGGAAAAATCGACACTTAATCACTATTAATCAGGGCCACCATCCGTGATCACACACCAAGGGACTCTTCAAAATACTTGCTGTAGATGCCAGAAAAACTCTGAAGAAATGAAGAAGAGGCTATTCATTAATTCAACTATTCATTCAACAAATATTAAGCACTTATTCTGTGCCAGGCCCTGTTCTAGGCACTGGAGTTGCATCAATAAATAAAAGAGATAAAAATCCCTATAGAGTTTGTATTCTAATGGAGAGGGAGTGGGAAGATAATAAATATAATAGGGTGTATAGTATGTTGGGGATGATAGGTGGTATGGGAAAAAATACAGCAAGGTAAGAGAACACTGAGATAGGGAGTGCGGCAATTTTAAGGAGGATAATCAGGGCCGCCTCACTGAGAAGATGACATTTGGGTGAAGACCTGAAAGAGAAAAGAAAGTGAGGCTTGTGGACATCCATGGATATCTGTAGATATCAAGCAGAGCTACGCCTGATGTATTAAAAAAAAAATGCAGATGAATGCCTGAGTGGCCAGAGCACAACGATCAAGAAGAAAAATAGTGGAGGAGGAGGCTGGAGACACAACAGGGGAAAGCAATATGGTCGGGATTAGATAGAGCTCTGTAGGCCACTATAAAAATGAGCTTTACAATGTTTAAAACCGAATGCCAAAATGAAGGATTTCAAGCAAAGAAGTTACATGATTACCCCTTTTCTAATCTGCTTGGACTCAGGTTCTAGCGCAGCAGTGACCCAAAGGGTTGCTTTCCTGTTATCACTCAGGGTCTGATAACTCCCTCAAATAGTAACTGTTGCAGCGGGGCGCTAGCTCATGTGTACTACTCCTAGAAAAGATCACCTCTTAGTCATCGACAATCCTCCACTTGGAAGGGGACAGAGTGTCATCTCCGAAAGATAACCTACCCAACCCGGTTATAAAAATTTGTTCCTGCTTTTGAGGAGTAGAAATAATTTGCATTAACACTGTTTTCGATTATACAAAATGGCAAAATCACTGGCTCGGTAGTTTAACCAGAATAACCATGATTTAAAAATTTAAACTCGGGACGCCTGGGTGGCTCAATGGTTGAACGTCTGCCTTTGGCTCAGGGCATGATCCCGGAGTCCCAGGACTGAGTCCCACGTCGGGCTCCCTGCTTGGAGCCTGCTTCTCCCTCTGCCTGTGTCTCTGCCTCTCTGTGTGTCTCTCATGAATAAATAAACAAAATCTTTTCTGAAAAATTTAAACTCAAGTACTTAGTAATAGCTAAATGATCTCAACAGGTTATCTAACTTTTCCTAGTCTCAATTCTTATAATTTATAAAAGGAGAATTAAAATATCTAAACTCACTTGAGGATGATGTAAATTAAAAGAATCCATCCCAGTGCCTAGATCTAACGGACATTTCATAAATATTAGATCCCTTACTTGCCTTCCATACAGTGTTTCTCGTGTTGCCTTGCATCCTTGAGAATTCAATCCTCGTAGCTCAAGGTTCCGGGGACACCCATAATGAGAAAGGAAAAGAGTCACACACGTTTAAGTGAGAATGACTGTTTATAGTCTAATACTAGAGGCTGCTGTGCAGCAGCCCTTTATTAAGATATTTATGTTCCCGGCTGCCAGCCTGGGCCAGAACCATTCCTGGGATTAGAGATGCTGCTCTCAGAGAAGTGTGGTCTCCGCCACCCCTCCCTTGGGCCCCCCGGTGTCATGCTGTGTCTGTATATTCTATACAAGGGTACCTTTCCTTGCCCTTTGTAAACTACATTTGACAGGGATTAAAACAATATAAACAGGGGGAAAAAAAGATTTATCTTAGCATCACAGTAAAGAAACTACACACATATATTTTTTTTAAATTTGATTTTGAAGAGAAAGCGTTCAGATTAAGTTTCCCAAAATAGGTGGCTTTCTAGACATAGTATGAACATGGCTGATATAAACACTTAGGTCTTTCACTAAAATTCTTTAAAAAAAAAGACCCCAAACCTCAAATTTATTACTTTATTGGAATTTCCTCATAAGAGGAAGAAAAAAAATCAAAAAACTTTTCTCTTGTTTGGAAGTGAATACTTATACTTATATATCAATATTGAAAAAAATCCTAAAATCATTTGACTATGTTTTAGTTGCCAGCCCTGGGATTTTACAGATATGCAGGCATTTTTATAGTAACTAGCATTTGCTTCTTGTTCCTCCTTATTTTGTACCTTAGTTAACCTGGGAGAAAATATGAGGCAGACTGCATGACAAATGAATGTTCATGTACTTGCCTTTATAAGTGATAAAGGATACTTCCATTTTCTTCAAAATTTTTTCGACTTTCGTACGCAGCAACTAAATATCAGTAGTTTGCTATTCACTTTATAAATTGGCAAATGTAGTAAAACAGAATTCTCCTGGCTCTCTTAAGTGGATGGATTTTGTTGCTAAGGGAGGGGCAAAGATTGCTTTTTCAATCAATATTTCTTTATTTTCTTTTAAGATTTTATTTATTTGAGACAGGGGGAGAGAGACAGAGCATGAACGGGGTAGAGGGGCTGAGGGAGAGGGAGAAGCAGACTCCCCACTGAGCCGGGAGCTTGATGTGGGACTTGATCCCAAGACCCTGAGATCATGACCTGAGCTGAAGGCAGACGCTTAAATGAGTGAGCCCCCAGGCCCCCCTCAAGCAATGTTTCATTATAAAAAGGTGGCTCTGTGTGATCGTCGATTGTCTGCTCTGACTGGCCACTTGTCCCCTTTTGTCCAGGGGAGGGTAAGGAACACTGCCTCGGTGCTCAGCAGAGGGTTCTGGGTTTTCTGGCCAGATGAGACATCATCATTCCAGGTTTTCATCTCCAGGGCTAGACCTAACTGGACAGAGTCAGGGTCCTAGAAGATTCCTTCAACTACCTGGGCATCTTCCTGTTAATCAGTTTGTTTCCTTTGGACTCTTCCGTTGTTTTACCTTAAGAAAGCAAAGATGACCAACTCTTTAAATTAAATAACTCGTTGCTTCTCCCACCATAAACGTGCTTGCATTTTCTTTCCCCGCTAGAGCACGCCCACCCACCCTCACCTCCAAACAGGTAATACTTCCTGACAACTGCATTTAGGATAACTCAAACCTTGTGCTCCCTTTTGCAGGTCCTGGAGTGCAAACAGGATCCTATGTCGTTAATATTTGGTAGAAGTCACCCACCCTGCCATCCTAAGAGACAAGGGTCTCCTTCCTGAACCCCAGCAGGAAGCAACCTGGAACCAACAGGCTATCATCGTCGTTTCATACACTGGTTTACCTCCATTTGACCTTGATGAATTTCAAGGAATTTTTTCCCATCACATTATTGGTACTATGGATAATTTGTCACTGATGGTCAGAACTCCACAGTAGCAAAATGGTTTTCTCCATTTAGAAAAGATAGTTCGGCTACACTTACATCTTTAGGAAATATTTCTAGGATGAACGCTGAATGCCTTAAAAGAGTACTTTTGTAAATATCTGCTGTGTTATCTGCAGCTGTTTTTTAAGAGTTTAAAGAAATAATATATTTGAACCACATAAACAAAAAGGTATTACATAAGAAAAAAATAATACAACAATTTATGTAAGTACCTGACATATGAACATGCTCTTAGATCTAAAACAAAAAAATAAAAAAGTATTATAGGTACTACACACACACACACACACACACACACGACACGTGCACTAAAGAATTATTTAATAAAAAACATTTTGTACTCATTTCTCAGATGTGCAAAAACTATCAAGTTGTTAATCACTGGATCTGTCTCTCACTTTTGCATTTCAACATTGTGAGTTTCAACACTGATTGGTATGAATTATGATACAATTAATTACTGTTATTTTTCAGTGTTTCAGGCAAGCTTCCTATAGAATGTATCTATTTAATATGAACACTTAAAATAACAATATTATTTGTACATGAAAGTCACTTCCTTGGGGGCGCCTGGGTGCCTCAGTCAGTTAAGCCTCTGCCCTCCATCAGGTCATGATCCAGGACCCTGAGACTGAGCCCAACATTAGGCTCCTTGCTTAGTGGGGGGTCTGCTTCTCCCTCTGCCTGCTGCTCCCCCTGTTTGTGCTCTCTTCATCAAATAAATAAATATATCTTTTTTAAAAATATCACTTTCTTAAGGTTCTTTTTTCCTTTTTTAAAAAGGCACAATATTTAGAAAATAGTTATTACCACAAATAGTGCTTTGGAAAATTCTGCAGCTTTTCTTATTGACAAACATTCCAAATAATTGAGGGAAATGACAACACTACTTTTCTCAGATAAATTTCCCAGGCTGATGCTTCTTCTCCATGTAGAGCACAGAGTTGCCATAGTCACTGTTTCCTTCTCATTTTCCTCCATCAAATTTGTATATAATCACAGTAACCAACCCTTGCTTTGGTGTCAAGTTCTCCATAAAGTCAGCCACATTTTTTCTCAGAGATAAAGTGATATAACATCTTTTTTTGTTTTTAAATTTATTTATTTGACAGAAGAAGAGAAAACGTGTGTTGGGGGAGGGGCACTGGGAGAGAATCTTCAAGCAACCCCCACACACACACTGTGGGTAGACGGGCCCCTTCACACTCCAGCTGGATGCCAAGACCCATGAGATCGTGACCTGAGCCAAAACCAGGAATCAGTCACTTAACTGACTGAGCCATCCAAGCACCCCAAGAGAATATCTTCTTGTAAGGTCTGATCACTATTATACGGACAAATTACTTTTCATCTTTTTTTTTTTTTTTAACTTGCAGTCCAGTTAGCAATGAAACCAATCACAATTAACTGCAATCATCTGAACCATTTATTGATTATCCTCTAGAGCTCAACTCTCTGGAACTTATGATGTGCTGTTAAACATATCAAAGGGCTATTCCATGTTCTGGTTAAAGGAGTTAGAGGCATTTTAGATGCAGAGGTAGAGTGGACCCAACTGTGGAGTCTCCTTTGTGATCCAATCACATTGTTTCTATTAGTGAAGACTGAAGTGTTCCCAATATTGGGATAAAGACTAGACTCTTTATCTCTTCTACTGCATTATTTTCTCTGAAACTTTGGTATGATCACCACAGATTTCCTGCCAGCTATAGTCTGAAATCAGTAATTCTTTTTTTTTGAAATCAGTAATTCTACATCCTATGTGTGATGATAATGTACACGAGTTACAAAACTACATTATTTATCAATCACGAACCAGAATTACCTCTTCAGATAGGTGAAGGAAATTAACAGAAAATTTATTTTATTATTTGCAAACATCTGCAATAAAAATCTGGACTTCACTCTGGCAAGACAGAGTAACAGTTTCTATATACTCTATTTGTGTTCTTTCTAGTCTTTAGTGCATTTAGTGCATTTCATTCTCTTTGACTTTTTATCTAATCATCAACTTTGCTTGAAGCTTCTCCAAAAGTCTAGCTTATTTCTATATTCAGCTTGGTAACTTTTTTTTAAAGATTTTATTTTTCAGTAATCTTTACACCCAACATGGGACTTGAACTCCCAACCTCGAGATCAGGAGTTGCATGCCCTACATATTAAGCCAGCCAAGCACCCTCCTGGTTCCTCTTTTAGGGAAACATTTATATACTTTACACTGAGTCTTGTCTTCTCCAATTTGCATACAATCTCTTCATGAATTTTTGTGAATTATTAACAAAAGGAAATTTTTTTAAAAGGAAATTTTTAACAATGCACAACAGATTTAGGACCAGATTGGTCAACAAAGAAGACTTGGTATTAACTATTTCACCAACATTGACCATTCCATCTCCCTGCCACTTTAAGAATGATACCAAAGTCAACTGTGTGGTAAGGATTTTTCCTAAGTTTTTCATAACTTTTCCTAAGTTTATTAAATTTCACAGTCCAGTATTGAATTGTTCCATAATATTCTGGTAGAACAGAAGTGCTCACATGTGGCAAGACATAAATAACTCCAGAAATTATCTAGCTGACCAAGGTCTGCTTATCTCCCACTATAAATAGAGCATTTTTAGACATCCATGTTTTATCTTCAAAATGCAACCCACAGATCTAATATGCCTAAAGGGTCTGTATTTTTAAGAATCTAATTCAGCAATTTCAAAAGGACTCCACTAAGGGATACTTTGGGGAAATACAGCATCTTCCTCTGGTAAATTGAAATATCTATTAACACATTAAAGACTATGAAAAGTCATGCAGTTCAGAAAAAAAAAAAAAGAAACTATTTTGCTTCAACCACAGAATCTTTTCTCCCTCCTAAGGGGAAAAAATTATTTTAATTATAGAATTTTTCTCCTTCATGGGTATTTGATTATCATGTCAAAACTGGTTTATTACAAAACACAGTTTGAAGAATGCTGAGTCTACCTGGAAGTCCAAATCATTTTCAACATTATTCTCAAAAGGGTGGCATCCCCGAATAAAAGGGAATTGGTTTTTGAACATGTGGCAATTTAATTTAAAAAAATATTTTTGGAACTCTGTGGTGGCATTTTGGTTATTATAATTATTGGAATGCGTGAGGTGCTGCTGATATTTAGTGGACAGGAAGCAAGTGAGCAAGAAGGACGATGGTTCCATACAACAAAGAATTGCCCTGCAACTTACAAACTCCTAATAAGGGAAATATTTATAATAATGTGAGCCTAGAATCTAACTCCATATTTCATATAAATATAATGTACTCTTGCATGCTATTGATGTGTGATGAAGTTTTCAAGAATGCACAGTTTGGAACTTTTTCAAGAGCAATTCACCATTTCAGAAAATCATACTACTAAAAGAAACAACACTCATGATATTTTAAACATTAATAAAATGTACTTCTATCAGTCTGCACATCCTATTTAACAGTGATTTTGTTGTAAGTGCAAGAATCTGACTACTTCCTTGGAACTTCTGGTGTAGTCATACCTGAGCACTTATGCAATGAAATATCTAATATTTTATTATAAATCAGTTCTCTTTATTGCTTTTTAAGAGGATTTCAAACACAGTTTTATATTTTTAAAGATTTATTTTAGAGAGAGAGAAAGAGAGATTATACACTCTTGCTTTGGGAAGGAGAGAAGGAGAGAGAAAAAAGAGAATCTGCAGCAGACTCCCCACTTGAGCATGGAGCCTGAGCTGAGCTCCATTTCACAACTCCAAGATTATGACTTGAGACGAAATCAAGAAGTCAGACAGACACTCAAACAACTGATCCACCCAGGTGCCCTTATACTGTCTTTTTAAATTAGATGTATAAATAGGTTACACTGTTTATAAATTTTACTTGAGGATAATAAAGTGGATGTTAAAAAGAATTTCACTTTTTAAAGGATAGTGTTCAGTCTGATGAGATTGAGAAACACTTATCTGTAAGCTTTTGTTCTCTAAAGATGAAAATTTGAGTTAGGACAATCTGTGACTGACCAAAACACAATTAAACTATAAATATGGTGTGGTTAAGATAATAAATACAAGGGAGGGGGGTGCCTAGCTGGCTCAGTTGGTAGAGCATGCAACTCTCGATCCTAGGATTGTGAGTCTTAGCCCTACACTGGGTATAAAGATTACTTAATAAAAAAAAATTTAAGTTAAATATTAGGAAATAAAGTATATTTAAGATATAATAATTTATTTTTTATAACACTGCTATAAACATCAGAATGCACGTATCCTTTCAAATCAGCATTTCCGCATTCTTTGGATAAATACCTAATAGTGCAACTGCTGGATTGTAGGGTAGCTCTGTGTTTAACTTTCTGAGGAACCCCCATACGGTTTTCCAGAGCAGCTGCACCAGTCTGCATTCCCACCAACAGTTCATAGCAGCACTATCAACAATAGCCAAGTTATGGAAAGAGCCCAAATATCCATCAACTGATGAATGGGTAAAGAAGTTATGGTATATACATGCAATGGAATATTACCCAGCCATAAAAAAGAATACAATCTTGCCATTTGCAACAACATGGATAAAGCAAGAGTGTGTTATATTAAGAAAAATAAGTCAGAGAAAAACAAATACTATATGATTTCACTCATGTGGAATTTAAGAAATGAAATAGATAGACATGGTAGGGAGGAGGGAAGAAAGGCAACCCAGGAAACAGACTCTTAACAATAGAGAATAAACTGAGGGTTGCTGGAGGGGAGGTTCGCAGAGGGACTAATTAAATGGATGATGGGTATTAGGGAGGGCACTTTTGTGATGAAAACTGGATATCGTATGTAAGCGATGAATCACTAAATTCTACTCCCGAAACTAATATTTCACTATATGTTAACCAACTGGAATTTAATTAAAAACTTGAAATAACAATAACAAAAAAGATGTTATATAATAATTTAGCAGCAAGTCTCCACTATGTGCCTAGCACTTGATTATACCGATAGACAAAGAGGTTTAACACAGGTCTGTCAGCCTTGGTGGAACTTACAGGGAAGTAAAGGAGACAAAGCCACAGTTAAAACAAAGAACTAAATGCCAGTTAACTTTTTAACTTTTGTGAAACAAATGCTCATAATTAATCAATAGTTTTAGAAAGGTGGTATGGTCAGGAAAGCCTCAGAATAACATAGACCTTCTGTTGTGCGCTCCACAATTAACTGGACAGCATTAGCAAGGTATGTTTACCCATTTGCCAAGGGGTGGGGAGGAAGAGGGGCAAAGTTAGATCCTGGGAGGACCAGTGAGAAAGAAATGCTGGAACTAGAGGACAAAAAGCCTTGAAAGGCACAGGAGCCTGAATTTAAAATGACAGAAGAAAAGGAAGCTCCTATAGACTCCTAGAGAGAATAATAAAGATTACTTACTTAGGATAAGATTAATAGTTATATATAGGACTTACTGAGAGAAAGAAGTGTGTAAAGAATCTCAGAACATTGGGAAGGGGAGGAGTATGAAGGACAAACATAAGTTTTAAATCTGATGAAACGGAGATGAGCAGTTTGAATAGACAGCTTTAAAAACCAACGTAAAGAGGGCGCGCCCAGGTGGCTCAGTTGGTTAAGCATCCGACTCTTGATTTCAGCTCAGGTCGTGATCTCAGGGTCATGAGATCGAGCCCCACATCAGGCTCTGTGCTGGCTGTGGAGCCTGCTTAAGATTCTCTCTTCTTCTCCCTTCCCTCCTCCTCCCAGCCCCCATGCCCCCTACACTCTCTCTCTCCCTTAAAAAAATATATGAAATAAAATAAAGTTAACAACTGAATCTCTCATCACCAGAATGAATGAGCTCACAGAGAAAAATGTATATGGAGACAGAGGTGGGCGGCACTCCCTGGCTAGAGAACCAGAAGAACCACAAAGCAGCCAAAGGTGAATATTACTTTATGTACAAATGATAAAACTATGGAAAGCTTTATTCTTGCCAGGGAAGTGGTAGAAACTAAAAATAGATTTTTTTTAAGAATTCAGAAAGTTTATAGACCACAGAATCATGGCAGTTTACAAATGTGACATAAATTCTTAAACTTTTAGATTGATATCAAAGATTACAGCCTGTAGATAAGTAACATATACATCCTTCCAGGAAGAAGGCCTTTCTACAAGAAGCACTACTTACAGAATAAGCTGTGATCTGTCATATATGTGAGTCAACAGGCCCACAGATGCTATTACAAACTTCCAGAACGTAACAATAAGCAGAAATGAGCTATAAACTCATAATCAATCATCACAAAAAGTTGCATCACCATAAGGATTACTATGACTCAATATAACAGACAAAAAAGTTGCCTAAAGGGCAGTCCAGCTTAGAGCACAGATTTAGTTATACACAGTAACAGAGGTTATACCAGGAGGGATCTCTACACACTCCTCATAAATTATCCTTTATTATCTATGTTCATTTGTAATCTGAAATTACTTACATCAAATTTCTCAACCTTATGAATCTACCTCTAGACTGTTTGGCAGCCAGTTCTCTACAGAAATTAATCAATATGCCATTACGACTAAACATTCCCAAGATTAAATGTTAACTACAGTTGCAATCTATGAATGTGAAGAGTTCAATGAAGAGGATAACCTATGTCCCAGTTGCCTTGGGACAGTCAATCATCCCTGCTTTTCAGGAAGGATCATTAGCAGCACCGTCTTTCATTCTTAAAGTATAGGTAATGTTACGTGGACTCCATATCAATGGGGAGCCAGCTACACCGGAAATGTTTATGAACTACACTTATCTTTTACTTCATGTTTATTCCTAATTTATAAAAACACCTGTCATATTCTATGAACATCCATTATAACTGCTAATAACTTGTAGAGTCCTGCTTACGAGGTCAGGATCTAGTCCTGAGATAGCTAGGGACTGCCTCCTAGTGGTAGGGTGATTCTTGGATGTTTCTGACCCCACCTCTGTTTCAACATCTTGTCAAGCCTGGTTATATTCCCCTGTACCTACTTATCAGCTTCATCTCAGCTCCTTCCATACCATATATTTTTCTAGCTCTTGTGTGTCCTTCATTCAAACCAAGCTAATAAGAAATGTATCCCAATTATGAAAGACCATTCTCCACATGTAGAAGTTTTTGCTTTACAGAAAAACCTGGCTGTTCCTCTAAGATCAGGAACAAGACAAGGATGCCCACTTTTGTCACTTCTATTCAACAGAGTACTAGAAGCTCTTGCAAGAGCAATTAGGTAGGAAAAATAAAAGGCATATATACTGGAAAGGAAGACATAAAACTATATCGGCAGATGACATGAGGTCCGTAGAAAATCCTAAAGAATCCAGAAAAAAATAAAACTGTTAAAGTAAGAAATAAATTCAGCGCTGAGTGAAGTAAGTCAGTTGGAGAAGGGCAAACATTATATGTTCTCATTCATTTGGGGAATATAAGTAATAGTGAAAGGGAATATAAGGGAAGGGAGAAGAAATGTGTGGGAAATATCAGAAAGGGAGACAGAACATAAAGACTCCTAACTCTGGGAAACGAACTAGGGGTGGTAGAAGGGGAGGAGGGCGGGGGGTGGGAGTGAATGGGTGACGGGCACTGGGGGTTATTCTGTATGTTAGTAAATTGAACACCAATAAAAAATAAATTAGAAATAAATTAAAAAATAAATTCAGCAAAGTTGCAAGATACAAATTAACAGGTAAAAATCAGTTGTATTTCTACACAATAGCAATGAATAATGTAAAAAAAGAATTAAGAAAATAGTATCATTCATAAGGGTATTAAAAAGAATAAAATAATCCTTCTCCCATTAGGATGGCTACTATCAGAAAAAGATTGAAAATAACAAATGTTGGGGAGGATGTGTACTATTGGTGGGAATGCAAAATGGTGCAGCCACTATGGAAAGAGTACAGTGGTTTCTTAAAAAAATTAAAATAGAATTACCATATGATCCAGCAATTCCACTTCCGTGGAATATACCTGAAAGAAGTAAAAGCAGGACCTCAAACAGACAGTATTGTTAGAGCCTGAGTGGTGTCCCTCCATTTGGAGGTACTGTATTTGGAGATAATACATTTAAAGAGGTCATATGGTGGGTCCTCCTCCAATACGACTGACGCCCTTTTAAGAAGAGGAAGAAACGACAGCTGTGCCACCTCCCCACCCCCCACCCCCCATGGCTCAGCGGTTTAGCACAGCCTTTAGCCCAGGGTGTGATCCTGGAGACCCAGGATCAAGTCCCATGTCGAGCTCCCTGCATGGAGTCTGCTTCTCCCTCGGCCTGTGTCTCTGCCTCTCTCTCTCTGTGTCTCTCATGAATAAATAAATAAAATATTTAAAAAAAGAAGAAGAGGAAGAAATACCAGGGATGTACACACACAAAGAAAAGGCTATGTGAGAGAACAGAGAGAAAGTAGTCATCTGCAAACCAAGGAGAGAAGCCTCAGGAGAAATCAACCCTGATGACACCTTGATCTAAGACTACTGGCCTCTAGATCTGTGAGAAAATAAATTACTGTTATTTAAGCCATCCAATCTGTACTACTTTCTTATGGTAGTTCTACTAAACTAATACATTTGTACACTCATGTTCAGAACAGCATTATCGACAACAGCCAAAAGGTGAAAGCAATACAAGGATCTCTCAATAGATAAATAGATAAAATACAGTACATACATACGATGAAATATTACTCAGCTTTTAAAAGAAAATTCTGACACCTGCTATAACACAAAGGAATCTTGAAGACATTATGCTAAGTGAATAAGCTGGTTACAAAAGATAAGCATTGTAGAATTCCACTTATATGAGATACACAGTGATCAAATTCAGAGACAGAAAGTAGAAGGGTGGTTGCCATGGGCTGGGGACAAAGAGAATGCAGAATTGCTTAATGGGTATAGAGTTTTAGGGGTACTGCCTGGCTCAGTCAAAGAATGAGACCCTTAATATCCAGGTCATGAGTTTGAGCCCCATATTGGACACCGAGTTTACTTAAATAAAATAAAATGTTCTTTAAAAAAAAAAAAAAGTACAGAGTTTCAGTTTTGTCGGATTAAAAAAAAGTTGCAGAGATTGGTTGCACAACAATGTGTGGTTAATACTATGAATTGTACACTTAAAAATGGTTAAGATGGTTAACTTTATGTTGTATGTGTTTTGCAATAATTACATTTTTTTTTAAGATTTATTTATTTATTCAGAGAGAGAGAGGCAGAAACACAAGCAGGCTCCTTGCAGGAAGCCTGACGTGGGACTCGATCCCAGGTCTCCAAGATCATACCCCAGGCCGCAGGTGGCACTAAACCGCTGCGCCACCGGGGCTGCCCAATAATTACAATTAAAAAAAAAAAGAAAATATTTAGGAATTTACCCAAGAAGATAATAAGACTTGCACATTCAATGTTACAAAATATTGCCCAAAACAATTAAATAAGACATTAATAAATGGAAAGAAATTCATGTTCATAGATTAGAAGACTTAATATTGTTAAGATGATAGTACTACCCAAATAATATGCAGGTTCAGTGCAAAATCCCAATAGCATTTGTGGCCAAAATGAAAAAAAAAATCCTAGAGTTCATATGAAATTTCAAGGGATCCAGAATAGCAAAAATAATCTTGGAAAAGAAGAGAATAGCAGAAAAAACTTACTAAAAGCTACAGTTATCAAAAGAGCATGGTATTGGCATAAAGACAAATAGACCAACGAACTAGAATAGGAAAATAAACGCTCACATACATGGTCAAATGATTTTCAACAAGGGTGCCAAGCCATAAAATAAGTACAGTCTTCAACAAACAGGGCTGGGAAAACTGGATATCTACATGTAAAAGATGAAAGTAGACACTTATCTTGCCCCACATTTAAAACTCAACTCAAAATGGATCTAAGAACTAAATTTAAGATCTAAAAACCACAAAATTGATAGAAAAAAAAACAGGGAGAAAGTTTCAGTTTCATGACATTGGATTTGGCAAAGATTTCTTGGATATGACACCAAAAGTACAGGGAACAGAAGTAAATTAAATAAATCAGAATACATCAAAATTTAACTTTGTTTCCCAGAGGACATTATCAACGAAGCAAAAAGGCAACCCATGAAATGAAAAAAATATTTGCAAATCATATATCTTTTAAGGGCTTAATATCTGGAATACATAACGAACTCCCCCAACTCCAAACAATGACAACGACAACAACAAAAAACAGATTTAAAAATGGGCAAAGGATTAGAATAGACAATTCTCCAGAGAAGATACACAAATACCCAATAAGCACACGAATAGTTGTGCAAGATCACTAATAATGAGGAAAATACAAATCAAAACCACAGTGAGATAACATTTTACACACATCAGGAGGGCCATTATATTTAAAACAAAAAACAAAAAAAGGAAAATAACAAGTGTCAGCATGGTTATATAGAAATTGGAACACCTGTGCACTGTTGGTGGAAATGTAACATGGTACAGCCCCTATGGAAAACAGGATGGTGGTTCCTCCAAAAATTACAAATTACATCCAGCAATTCCACTTATGTGTATATACCTAAAAGAATTGAAAATAGGGTCTTAAGCAGATATTTGTATACCATACTCACGTAGCATTCTTCACAACAGTCAAAAAGTGGAAACAATTCAGGTGCCCATCAACAGATAAATGGATAAACAAAAAGTGGTTATATGCACATACAATGGAATATTCATCCTTGAAAAGAAAGGAAATTTTGGCACATGCTACACTATAGATGAACCTGAAAGACATTATGCTAAGTGAAATAAGCCAGACACAAAAGGACAAATAATATATGTTTCCCTGTATGTATCTAAATTAGGCAAATTTATAGGGACAGAAGGTAGATCAGAGGTTACCAGACTCTGAGGGGGAGGAGGAAATGAAAGTTATTGCTTAATGTGACAGAGTTTCTCTCTGGGGTAATGACAAAATTTTGGAAATAGACTGCGGTGATGATTGCACAACACTGTGGATGTAATTAATGCTACTGAATTCTACACTTAAAAATGGTTACACTGGCACATTTATGCCATAGATATTTCACCACAATAAAAAAAAAAGCTTGAAATTAGGTTTAATTGGATTAGTATAATGAAATCCAAATGATCTGAATTTATTTATACATTCAGTCATTCACTGACATTTTATATAGCACATATTATGTGCCAGGCACTTGGCTAGATTCTAGGGATAAAGTGATAAACAGGCACTTATGATAATGTGTTAATAACATTAATAGCTAACATTTTTGGGGTACTCTTACATGCTCCCAACAAACTGCTATTATTATACTCATCTCACTGATGAATAAACTGAAGCTTAGAAAGAATAACTTGCAAAATACTACACTGCTGGACTCCATACTCCCGACCATATTCTACATGAAGAGTATTTGCTACTACGAGAGGACATAAGCAAGGCAATTAACTTAGTCACCCACCGCTTTAGGTAGGTCTTGAAAGAAAGGCTTGAAAGCTGGGTAGGAATCTGGCAAGGGAGGGCATGTTAAAAACGTTTCTAACAGCAGGAGTAAAAAGTCTAAAAGAAAAAGCAGAGTTCATTCTGGAAATGTCAAGCAGCGTAGTGAAGGTTGACAGTGTCAAAGGTGAATTGCCAAAGATCAGACTGGAGTAGGAAGCAGAACAGAGAGGTTTTGTTTTGGTTTATCTATTGTGAAATAAATCACTACAAAGTTTAGTAGTTAAAAACAACAATCATTTTACTCCATGGATTCCCAGGGCTCAGTTGGGCAGGTCTCTAGCTTATCTCGTTACCTGGGGCTGAAGTCATCTAGGAGTTTTCCAGGTCTGGAACATGTAGGAGGGCTCTCCTCTAGATCTGGTATCTTAGAGGGGACATATCGAAGTCTGAATTCAGTCGGGATGCTGGGATGTCCAGCAGTAGCTGGACTTACAAGGAACTTCAGGTGCAAAAGTTGAAGCTATCGGGCATTTTTAAGGCTGAAGCCTGAAACTGGCACAAGGGCACCTCTGCCATGCTCCATTACTTAAAGTGAGTAACAACTTAAGCTCAGATTCAGTATGAGGGAACTAAACAAAGCTCTAAATCCCAGGAGATGTGGCTCATCGAGGCCCATCTTTGGAAACTAGCTACCACAGATTTTATGCAGAGGTGTCAGACTGGAGGAAGAGCAACCAGTTAGGATATCATTAAAATAAACTAGCTCAGAGACTATGACATTCTGTACTTGTATCTGGGATGTAGACAATTGAATAAAAAGCTGTCAAGTGATAAAATGAACCAAACTTGATGAGTGACTGACAGTGCTGAGGAAGGACAACGGTGGTTAGACTGTAGACGACTCTCTGGTTTCCTTGTTAAGCTCACAGGTTGATTGAGTTGTTATTCACGGAAGTAAAGAATAGAGTAAGAAGAAGAGATTTGGTAGTAGAGGTACTATAGTATATCCAGACAGAAACTGGATCTAGAGATTGTAGCTGAATATACAAATTTAGAACTGAAAATACGAGAATAGATTCATTACCCAGCAGGAGTTTGTTAAGTAAGAAGACAGCCCACCATGGAGTCTAGAGGAACAATACTATTTAGCACAGTGAAAAAGAGGGAGTCACAAAGAAGTCTAAGGAGAAGGGACACTGGAATAAAAACCAGGGACACCTGGGTGGCTCAGCAGTTGAGCATCTGCCTTCAGCTCAGGGTGTGACCCCGGGATCCTAGGACCAAGTCCCACATTGGGCTCCCTGCATGAAGCCTGCTTCTCCCTCTGCCTATGTCTCTGCCTCTCTCTCTCTCTCTCATGAATGAATGAATTAATTAATCTTAAAAAAAGAATAAAAACCAAAATAGTAGAGTATCACAAAAACCAACATAAAAAAGTATTTCATAAAAGAGAAAACAACTACTAGTATCAAATGCCATAGAGGGATTAACTATGATTAAGACTGAAGATTGTCCCCTTGGGTCACAAACAAGTTACTAGTGACTTTGGCAAAACCACTCTTAGGGGTGGGAGCTTTGCTATAGTAAATTAAAAAGTGAATAGAAGGGGAGAATGTAAAAACAACAAAAAGAAAATATTTTCAAGAAGTTCAACTGTTAAGCAGAGGAAGATCTAGTAGTACATAAAGGACAAGTAGTAAAGAGAGAGTTTTGGGGGTTTTGGTAAGATTTTAAGTAATCTCTACACCCAACTTGGGGCTCGAACTTACAACCTTGAGATCAAGAGTCACATGCTCTACGGTCTGGGCCAGTCAGGCACCCCCAAGAGAGGGTTGTTGTTATTTTTTAAAGGTGGCTGAAGTTAAAGCATGTTTAAGTACCGTTGAGAAGAAACTGATAGAGGAGGAGAAAGAAACTGAAGATGCCAAAAGACAGAGCTCTGAGGAAGCACAAGGGGATGAGATGCAGAACACAGAAGGAGATTATCCTCAGACAGGAGACCCCATAGCTGGCAGCGGACAGCAGATAAAGAATGGTTGTGAATCACATTAAACTGTAGGCATGGCATATACATACATAGGGGGAGAGAGAGAAAGAATATCCATAAAGATGGTCCCTAACTTAGAATTTTTTGACTTCACAATGGTGCAAAAGTGATACACATCCAGTATAGACCATACTTCAAAGTTTGAATTTTGATCTTTTCCCAGGCTTGTGAGTCACAGTACAACATGCTCTCGTGATGCTGAGCAGTGGCAGCCGGCTACAGCCCCCAGTCAGCCATCAGACCACAGAGGTCAACAACTGATACCCCTACAACCACTCTGTACCCGTCCAACCACTCTGCACAGTATTCAATAAATTACAGGAGACATTCAACACTTTATTACAAAATAAGCTTTCTAATAGGTGACTTTGCCCAATTGTAGGCTAATGTAAGTGTTCTGAGCACATTTAAGGTAGGCTCGGCTAAGCTACGACATTTGGTAAGTTAGGTGTATTAAATGCACTTGACTCAAAATATTTTCAACTTACAGTAGGTTTATTGGGACATAACCCCAAGAAGATCTGTAGTTGAAAGTCAAGGGCATTCTCCTCTGACACCTTCTATAGCATTTTGTCAGAGAAGTAGGATGTGGGGCCATCTGCTGAGAACACGGATAGGAGATTAAAGAGTAAAAGATTTTACGCAGTCACTATCAAGGCTGAAGTATTAGAAAACAGAATTACTGCTAGAAAGCCTGAGAACCAAAGACCAGGGTGGTAACCAAGACTCTACAGTATTCTCAGTTGGCTCAAATCTGTGGTTTTCTATTAAAGCAATCAGTAAACAGGTACATAAAATTTTATGGATTCAGAGAAGGAGTTGTGTTGAAGAGCCATGGTAGATGGATAACAAGAAAATTACAAATTTTACCAATATATCTATTGATGCCTTTAGATTACTCTCTCTTATTCAATAAACAGACTCACAAATCCCACTAACTGGGTAGTTTGCTAAAAGGATATATTGCAGCACTTTAGGTACTACCGAGAAGTCATGCATAGTATAGAGGAGGTCCCCATTTGTTTGTTTATTTTTAAAGAGCCTTCTTTTCAAAGAGCCCCCTGTAAAACACAGACCAGGGAACCATATCAGCCACTCGAGGATCAATACCTCTATTCATAGCTGTATAAAATAATAAGAGCCACATACAAAATTTAAAATGGTCTAGTATCAAAAAAACAAAAAACAAAAAAAAAATAAATGGTCTAGTATCTACATTATAAAAGTAAAAAGAAACAGGTGATTTGAATAATATATTTTGCTTAACATATGGTATACAAAATATTTCAATAAGCAACTAATAAAAACTTACAAAGGAGACTTTTTTTTAAAGATTTACTTATTTGAGAGACAACACAAGTCCAGGGCCGGGGTGACGGGGTAGAGAGGGAGCCAAAACCAAGAGTCAGAGGCTTAATGAACCGTCCCACTCAGAAGCCCCACCAAGGAGATATTTAACGTTTTCTTTATACTAAGTCTTTGAAATTCAAGGTGAATTTCATACTTATATTGCATCTTCACTCAGATTAGCAATATTTCAGAAGCACAAAAGCCCCATGTAGCTAGCGGCCATAGTACTGGACAGTGTTGCTCTAGATGTGATGATTGTATAATTCCTAGAATTAACACACCCTTGTTGAATTAACAAAGTCACTGCAGTTCTTCCTTATATTCGTTAATATCATCCATAATATACACTGACACAGCATATTTCATCTATGAATGTTCAGTTATTCCCGGGCTCAAAGAATCTAGACAAACGTACTGCAATCAGATCACCCAAGATAGAGCTCTGGTTCCCTACCAAGGTCATGCTGGCCTCTTGTCTGGAAGCCATCGGTATCTAAGCAGCCGCTGGCTGATACTCCCTATCTCAGCTAGCCAGGTGTGACAGACTAAGGGGCCGGCTTTCTTCACGAAGACAGTTACCACTCATCCATCTACCAACGGCCCAGCTTCCAAAAGTCTATTGACATCTCCTTTCATGTTCTCTTTGTCCTTACAGAGTTTATGCCTTTCTTTATTCTCTTTCATTTTAGTATGTTTTTGAGAGAGTAGAAATAAAACATGTATTCAACTGACCATGTTTATCTAGAAGTTGCTTTTATGATTAGGGGCTGGTTTATTTCAAAAATCTATAAACTCATCATCAGAAGATAACTTACCTGTAGATAAAGACAACCTTTTTCAAGCTTCTTTAAAGATTTACTCCAATTAGAAATCCAGATATAAACAATATATAATATTTTAATGGAAAATCAGTTTGCTCCTAAAATTCCTCTAAGAACATTTTGTATTTAGAACATTCTTGTGCACACAATGGATCAGTTATGTTCACATGGAAAGAAAGATAATAATATTATTGAACACAAAACCCTGCTTCCTCGAGAGGAACTGTGAAAAATTGTCTCACCATAATTCAATTGTGTTGTGTATTTGCTATATGAACACTGAGTATATTTAGACTCTAGTCATCAGAGGTTTTATTTTTTTATGGGAATCTACGGAATCAGCACATTCAACAACTGTTAACCTGCCGCTCTTCTGATAAAACCTAAGGGGTTCCTGGATTTACCAGCACCTCCTGGAGTAAAAGTAAGCATTGTCAAAACAGACAGTAATTAATGGTATTATAAAACTTGTAATAGGATAGAGTGTGCTCATTAACGTTTTCCCTGAAAGCCAAGAATTTCTTCAGCAGTATTGTGAATATCTTAGTTTTTTAAACTAATTTTATTTAGCTTTGTATTCTAAGTCTCTTTTTAAAAATGAGAACTCAGTCAATTTTATTCGTTAAGATTATTTTTGTTCCTTCAGTTAGCTTCAGACCAAAGCAGCACGGTTCTAACCTTTTCAGCTAGAACCCACTCACATAAAACAGCCCAGTGTACCCCTTCATTGACATTTTTCCCTGTTTATGACTTTTTAGTCAATGCATACATTTCTATATTCTTTTTTAAAGTTAACGCAATTCTTCAATATTTTTTCAAGTATTTATTGACTACTATTTTGTACCAAGCATTGCTAGATTATAAGAATAAAATGATTAATAAAGCATATTCTCAGTCTTCAAAACTTCATAATCTAGTATGGGAGATCGATAAACATAAAGCGTTATAATAAGTACTGCAATAAAAGTAGGAACAAAGCGCCATGGGAAGCCCAGAGGCAGGAAGGATTAATTCTTTCTGGAAATGATGGTGGATCTTCCCAGTGGGAAGAGGTGGAAAAAAGACTGTTCCAGGAATCCCTGGGTGGCGCAGCGGTTTGGCGCCTGCCTTTGGCCCAGGGCGCGATCCTGGAGACACGGGATCGAATCCCACGTCGGGCTCCCGGTGCATGGAGCCTGCTTCTCCCTCTGCCTGTGTCTCCACCTCTCTCTCTCTCTGTGACTATCATAAATAAATAAAAATAAAAATAAAAGACTGTTCCAAGCAGATGGGCCAACATGAAAAAAGGCACAAGGACATAGCTTCTTTGGGAAACAAGAAGTAGCCTGGTGTGGCTAAAACCTGAGATTCCTGCAGAGTAATGGTAGGAGCTATGTGAAGGAATTTGGATTTTTTGTTATAACGAAGGCAATGAAAACCCATAAAAGCAGGAAAGAGGTGGGGTTTTTGTCTTATAAAGAAAACTCTGTGGCCGTGTGAATGAATTACTACAGAAGGGGAACAGAAGGAAGGCAGGAAAATCAATTAGAAGGTATTGTACCAAAGTAGGTAGACCTCCGAGCAGTAATTGTGGAACTCGAAAGAAGGGAATTAATGGATTTAACATGCATTTCAGAAGTAGAATCACTCGGATAAGATGTCTACTTGGATGAAGAAGATAAGGAAAGAAGAACCAAAGATCCCCCCCACCCCATGTATTTTGGCTTATATGATGATTTAACCTAAACAAAGAACAAAGGTCAGAAAAATGAGCTCTAAACTGAGATATTAGCAAATATTTGCAGGACATTCAAAAAGTGGAGTGATCCAGGAGGCAATTGGAAATATGGATCTCAACTAAGGAATATAGTCAATTCCAGAAGTAGAAGTATAGGTTTCTGGAGTTACCCACATAAAGATGACATTTGCAGTCATAAGCAGATAAAGTTTCAAGAAGAGGAAATGCTGCCAAATACTGCACACTACCAAAAAGTCAGATGATTAATATGTAAGGCAAAACAAATCTTTTAAAAGAAAATTTGAGCAAATATTTTCATGATCACAAAGTAAGAAAGGATTTCCTAAACAAAACACACAAAAAGCACCAATCTTATATGATTGTTAATCTTATATGATTAACAAATTCAGCTACTTTAAAACACCCTAAGAAAGAGTGAAAGGAAAAAAAAAAAGAAAGAAGGAGTGAAAGGACAATGCACAAAGCGGGGGAAAAACATCTGTAACACGTATATCTGACAAAGGACTAGTATTCAGAATATGTAAAGAGCTCTTACAAATCAGAAACAAAGTCGACAACCTAAAAGGGAAAAAAAAAGGAAATATAAGAATAGACATGTCACAAAATGATATCCAAATACACATAAGAAAAGAGACTTCATCTCGCCAGTAATCAAGAAAACACAAATTAAAACCACAATGAGATATTATTACACATCCAAAAAATTGACAAAATGTTTAAAAGTCTAAAAATACTAAGCTTTGGCAAAGATATAGAGCAACTGGAATTCTCATACACTATTTGGGAATATAAATTAACACAACCAATTTGAAAAACTGTGCCAATATCTAGTCAAGTTGAAATTTGCATCCCCTATGGCTCAGAAATTTCACTCCTACTATATACTTTTAAGATTTGCATCTTTATGTGCATCAGGAGACACATAAAAGAATGTTCAGAGCAGCAGCAGCATCATAATTGTCCCAAACTGGAAACATCACAAACGCCTATCAACAGTAGAGCAGATTGTGTTATATGCATACAATGGAATACTATACAGCCTATGGGGTAAAAATGAAGAAGCTACAGATACACGCCGTAACATGAATGAATCTTATAATTTTTAAAAAAAGATTTTACTCACTTATTCACGAGAGACAGAGACAGAGAGAGAGAGAGAGAGAGAGAGAGAGAGGCAGAGACACAGGCAGAGGGAGAAGCAGGCTCCATGCAGGGAGCCTGATGCGGGACTTGATCCCAGGACCCTGGGATCATGACCTGAGCCAAAGGCAGATGCCCAACCACTGAGCCACCCAGGTGTCCCTGAATCTTATAATTTTAAGTGGGAAAAAAAATACAAAAATAATACAATATAATTCTATTCATTTAAAATTCAAAATAGGCAAAACAAATCCATATTATCCAAGAATGGATATCCAGTGGTTAAATCAAAAGAGAAATGCAAGAAAACAGTCACTATAAATGACAGGACAGTAGTTACTCATGGGGAGACAAAAGTGGTCGTAACAGGCAAAGGATATATTCAGGGAATTTTGCAGTCCCAATAATGTTCTATTCTTTGACCCTGGTGGTGGTGATTACACGATGTTGATAACTATTTGATTAGACGTATATGCAAATTTCATGGGCTTTTAAATATATGATTTAAAAATTTAATGAACTAAATTTTGAAATGGTCTGACATTTAACAAGAGATGTAATAGTGAGAAGTAACCAGAAAGGTCCTGGTTGTAAGGGTGATTAAAGGAGATTAAGAAAATATGCTATTGAATTCATTCAGAACTAACTCTGAATACCACAAAGGAAAAAGACAATCCTGTATCTGAGATGAATTACATTTAAATCTGTTTCAAGGCTGATGACTGGATTTCCTTCTTTCATTTGAGACCTACCTTGTGTCTGGCACTGTGCCACGGACTTGCAGCGCAGGAGAACTTCGTCCCACCTCTCAGCACCAGGACCCCCACTGACTTCTAATCTCTCTTGGGATAAAAGATTTAGCTATTTTATTGATTGGAATACAATGGGGTGGGGAGAATCTTGGTTCCAAATGTACGAATAAAAAGGCATGCAGGAATTATCAGGTGCTAATCTGAGTAGATGAGATAAAGTTTATGCCTCAACTGAGGAAATACAGGAAGAATACGGTTGCTAGATGTGCTCTTTTCCAAACATTAAGGAACATGAACAAACAATCTTTATTTATTTTTTTTTATATCAGGCAAGACAAAGCCTGAAGAGGTCAGTAGCAGATAGAAGCATGACCTGAAGGGTTTTTAACAACTGAAGAAATAAAGCTACAATGTATGTAAAACTTCTGCTTTTCACCTTTCCATAAAGGAAACTTATATCTAAAAAGTGATATGATTTCTATTACCCAACCTGCTAACCCATTTTTAAATTTCCAGACTTAGCTCTGGGGAAAAAAAAATGAAATTTGCCCTTAAGAAGACAGGATTTGCTATCAGTCAGATTTAAAAAAACTAAACTACAAATTTTAAAACTCGAAAAGAGCAGTTCCCAAGTTAGTATAGTTAGAATGTAAGACTCCAAATACCTGTTTACAAATAAATTAAGCCTCACACACAGAGTCATTAATCTAATCTCAACTCCTTATCTGGTTTACACAGCTTTCTCTGGTTCAAACTCCTATAATGTAGCAAAGCAACATTCTAAGGAGCAAAAAAGATTTGGTCAAGAATAAAAATACCACTCATAAACATGAACCAGCCAGTAGGGAATTTTAAAATTACTTAGAAATGAACAACCAGTAAGGAATTAAAAATTAATAAGGAATTAAAAGAATAGAAAGACCTGGTATCAGACTAGTACTCTCAGTTAATGCTCTATTAAAATCATTCTGAACGCTCATAAAAATTAGACTGAGGTGATGCCCAGAAACATAAAGGTAAAAATGCCCCAGGAAATAATTTTCAGGTATCAAAGCTCAAATTTTACAACTCGAATTTAGATAAAGCATGTTTTGTTGATAATCTGGTAACTGCACTGTCAAGAGATCTGGTGGTGGCTTCTTAAAAATTAATGTTTGCTAACATACTGAAAATTTTAGGAAGCTTTTATATAAAGCAAAAGAAGCCAAGATCTGAACGCTTGAGTACCAAGTTCTGCATCACCAATTATGTAACTTTGAGTAAATAATCAAACCACTCTGAGCCCACACCAACCTGGCAAACTTGAGAACAGATAAATAATATATGCTAATAAGACTGAGCTCCAAAAGAATGGGAAGCTCAGTTTCCTTAACATACTACAAAAACTACCTTCAACAAACTGATACATATTTTTATTCACTTTTTATCATGGAAAAAAAGTAAATATAAAAAAAGTATAGTATAACGAGTTAAATGTATTCTCACTTAGCTTCAACAATTATCGACTCCTGGCTAATCTGGTTTTACCTATACTCCACTCATTCCTTTTCTTCCTCTTAAAGCAAGTCCCAGATATTATATCTTTAGCATAGAGCTAAAATCCAATGGCTTCTTCTCAGTGGATGTACAGGTGTATGAAGCCCAACGGAAAGGTCTGAGCTGGGAATATAGATTTGAGGGTCATCAGAAATGAAATCAAGAGTTGAAGCAGTAGCTTTGCATGGAGGTCAAATATCCATGCTTAAGAAACAAGACGACAGATTTTTTTTTGGTGCTCCTTCATTAAATATATAAATAGACATAAGCACAATTACATAAAAAAATACCTATGGATTTTCAAAGGCCTATAGAACTTCTACCTCCTATCACTGTAATTGTTTTTCTGCCTTAAAAAGGTGTCCCTATATATTAATAGTCACTGTTCTAAAAGATTTAACAAAACCCCTGAAACATAAATAGTAATTTATGTAGCAGATTTAGACACGAATTTTGTAACTAACCCCAAATCTACTTTTCTAAGTATTTAAAAACATGTCGCTTAAATTTTCCTTTCCCTTTAAAACTTACATGTTTTATACTTTCTTTTCTACGTCTATTTCACAATAAAAATTTGTAAGTAAACTTCAAAAAGAAAATTTGATGCCTACATTTAAATAGCTACGACAGACGATGGTATATCTTATAAGCATTCAGAGCTTTGAACATACATGAGAATATTTGCATACTAAAAATATTTTATAAGCTCTTTAGACACTTTGTTGAATCAGAGGCCATTTATTCCTACACTTTCATTAATTTTATGCCAACTATCAAAATTAGTTATGATTTATTTATACTCCAGTTCAATCCTGAAGAAACTGTGACTAAAGTTCCTTAAATCCTAGTTTTACAATCCACTTTAAAAGAATTTCTAAAGTTTTCTAAAATTGTTTCATAAGCTGTTCAATAAAGATTAACCTCTGAAAAAATGAAGTATTTGTGACCTTTGTAATGAAATGGAGCTTTGTGTCTTTGATTATATTAGCCCAAGTAAACTATCCAAAGGGGATAGGAGGTGTACAATTTTTAGAAACACAATGGATTGTCCATGTTTAAATTCTGGTGGGTCACCATTGATTCAATCGAGCTAAGTCCTACTTGATTAGAAAGCACTCCAAAATATTTGGAGGCATATCCTTGTCTCTGAATAGTCCTGGAACCCCGAATGTACAATTTCATAACTAGAGGAATATGCAGTTTCACTGTGAGCACACCATACACTTCTGTGCCTTATTTTTCCCTAAGGAAAAAAAATCAGATATATTAAAAGCAGTTGCAACTTTGTACCGTTAGTGCCATTTCAACCTAAGTTGCTGAAGAATTTTTGGAAAATATTTTTTGTTTTCAAAAGCAATTGAAAGACTGCACCTAACGTGTTTTAAGTAAAATCCAATTCGTTTTTAAAGCATGATTAAACAATCACCAGGTCAAAATGGCATGTTCCCCCTCCCTCACAAAATAATCCAATTCTTTTTTCAGGTATCAGTAAATACCAACAGGATGATTAAGGCATAACTGCTTTTTCAGAAACAATTTACCAAAAATAAAGCCTCTCCCTTCCAAAAAAGTATATTCCAGACACCCACACGTTTAATTAAATAGGTTCTTTCTTAAAGATAATGGAGAGATTTTTCTTGTCGTCAAGAAATACAGTTATTATTTCGAATTTATCTTTTTAGTTAGTTCTTACTTCAAGTGTTATATTGTTGAAGAAAATCTTCATCAGTTAAACCTCAGGAGGGGCTTTTTGTTTTTTTAATTCTCGTTTTAGATATTAAAATGTATGGGGGAAGGGAAAGTGTGGAAAATATAGAATAACTCGTTGAGAATTTGATTGGTTTTCAATTAAGGAATTTTATAAAGATATCTTGTGGCTGTTCTTAAATTAATTCTGCATCGGAAGCCAAGTGATTTTTTTTTTTTTGGTCTTGAATAGTAATGATACAGATTTTCTTTACCAATAACGTATATATTAACTGCATTTAATATACCAGATACGTTTTTTTCCTGTACCTAAAGAAAACCTTAGTGCCCGCCAGTGCTTAATGACATCAGTAACTGCGCTGCCGGAGTAGGGAGCTCATCATTCATTTCCACAGTCGGAAAAAAGAAAAGGAGTTTATTTGTGAACGTGCTATTTTCAACAAAATACGTGGAAAAAGTAATCATCGGCTCTTGACACAATAAACCAAACCACTGCTCTTTGCTCCCAATGACGTAGCAGCCCTGAATTTGACATTCAGCGTCTTTTGACCTGTGCGTTAATACTCTCTAGCTTTAAGGATTTTCTTTCTTTAAAAAAAAAAATTTTTTTTTGTTTTTTTTTTTGTTGTTGTTGTTGTTTTCACAGTCTAGAGAAGCGCCGCCCTAGTCTCAGGAGCCCGCCGAGTCCTGCACGGTCCCCGCCGACGGGCGCCCGCGCGGCCCGGCGCTGTCCTCGGGCCGGGCCCAGGCTCCGCGGGTCACGGGGCCGCGCCGGGCTGAGCTCCCGGGTCCGGCGGGCGGAGCAGCGCGGGCGCGGGGGCCTCGTGGGGCGCAGCAGCGGGGCGGCCGCGCTCCTCGTCGCTGGACGGCTCCCGTCGCTCCGCCTGCTCGGGGCTTCACCTGCGCCAGCGACACCCGAGCCCGAGGCCGGGGCCCCGCCGTCCCGGGAGGCGACCAGGTGGGGGCCGCGAGGGGCCCCGCGCCGCCCCCGCCGCCCGCGCCGCCCCGCCGCAGCCCGCTCTTCCTCGCGCCCGCGGCCCGGCGGCCTGCGGAGCCCAGCGCGGGGGCCGGGGGCCGGGGGCCGGGGAGGCGCGGGCGGCGCGGGCGGAGCACGTGCCTCTGCTCGAAGCCTCGCGCCCCGGGCGGGCGGGAACTCCCGCGGGCCTCCGCGCGCCAGCAGCGGCCTCGGCGGCGAAGTACGCAGGCGCCGACGCTTCTAGACGCCGCCGGGCGGCCGGGCCCCGGGGCGCGCCACCGCCCCCAGGTGTGAAGTTCGGCGGCGTCGGGGGACCTGGGAGCTGGGACCCCGGGGCTGAGTACCTGGCTCCGAGGCCGCGGCCGTCCGAGCGCGCCGCGCCGGGGCTCCGGGCCTCGCTCCCCCGAGCCGCCAGGGCGGCGCCTGGGGCCCCGGGGCGCCGCGGGGGGAGGGGGCGCCGGCCCCCGGGCCTCGGCGGCTGCAGCGGGGTGGGGGGGACCGGGCCGCACGTGCCGCCCGCTCCAGGGGCCCCGCGCTCCGGGGCGCTCCCCGGCTCCGCCTCCAGGCGAGGGCGCGGCCCGGCCCCGCGCCGGGGGTCTTCCTCCGGGCCTGCGCCGAGGCGGGGAGGCGGGGAGGCGGCGGGGCCTGCGGGGCCCGGGCGCGGGGAGGCCGCGGCCGAGGCGCCTTTCCCGCCCCCGGAGCTCGCAGCCCCCGAGGCCGGGCTCCGCGCGGGCCCCCGAGCCGGGGGTCGTTCTCCCAACGCGCCCCCGCGTCGTGTCCTCGGGCCTCACGCGGAGGGAGGAGAATCGGGGGCGTTGGTCACTTGGCGGGGAACTTTTCGTTGTTTCCTTATTTCCTTCCCGCCCGCGGGCGAGCGGAGCAGCCGGCGGGCCGTGCGGCCGAGGCGTCAGGCCAGGCGCTCGCACCTCCCGGCCCGGCCCCACCGGCTCCCGCTCTCCGCTCGGGCCCGGGTGGAACCGTCCCTCCCTCCCGACCCGCCGAAGTGAGACGCGCGTCCCGGTCGACTTTTCTAGATTTTTTTTTTTAATGTTTGCGTTTTCAAGAAACTTCGCCCTACGCAAAAGCCCACTTGGCTCCTCCCGGCAGGAGCCGGAGGGTTTGGAGGGACCTTACTTAGCACGTGGGAGGAATGACTCGGATCCCCGCAGCCGCCGCGAAGCCACCCGGGACAGCTCAGCAGAAAGGAGGGTTGTCTGCTGCCAACATGCAGGACACGGATCGGGTTTTTTTTTTTTTTTTTCTTTTTGTCGTTTTGTTTTCTTTTCCTTTTTGGCTCGGCTCTGAGAGCATTACAGAGCTATCCTTTCCCGCCTCCCGACCCTCTTCCCCTCCCCCTCCTCTGTCTGGTGCAGGCAATTAGGGTGAAGAAATCAGTGCCAGGTTCCTGCCTCTGAAGAGAAAGGAATTGCTTCGGGAATTGAGTCCTGACACCTGTCTCTGTCCTGGAAGGCGAGAGGGGATGCGGGGTCAAAACGCCTGGGGGTGGGGGGGAGAGGCCCAGCTGACCGGGAGGGTAGGACCCTCCCCAAGAGAACGTCCTCTGGACACTCCTCCCTCCCTATCGTTCGGCCTCCTGCTTCACACAGGTCATTAACACGCGAGGGTATTAACTCGAGAGTTTCCCCTCCTTTTAGGCTCCCCGAGACCAGGACCTGGGGCTGGAATCAGAAGAGCAACACTGACAAGCCGTTCATTAATTTGCATTTATTTTCGGGAAATAATGTAGATAAAGGGGGAGGAAGGGGGACTGCCTTACATTTCAACAAGTAATTTGTGATCTTCACATCGGACAAATCAAATTTACAAATTACTTTCCCACCTACTGGACGAAAAGGCCAAAGCCAAAATTGATACACAGGCGCGGGGCTCTCCGCAGATTTCGGAGGAAGAAGGTGCACTAAAAACTCACTAGACAAAACAGGGTTGTTTAAAGAGAGAGAAGCCGACAGAGGAATTGGAACTGGGGCTTGGGGCCTGGGTTGGTTGGTTGGTTTTTCCTTAATGCCGTATTTTTTATTTGTTTTTTGTTTTGTTTTCTTTTGTTTTGTTTTCTTTTGTGATTGGTCTCTAAACCAGAACTGGCGACCCTGTGCTTCGACCTGGGGAAGGGCTCGGTCCTACGTCCCCGCCCGGCCTAGCCCCCTCCCCTGTACCCTGACTTGGCTGTTGCCTCCACACTCTCTGGACCCTCCCGACCCTCCGCGCCCAGCTTCCTGGAACCAGAAGGTTCTCGTTAATAAATACACAGAGGGAGGAGGTGTGAGAGGGCATGTCAGCTTTGCAACAACTAAAAAAAAAAAAATAAAATAAAAGCGCCATCGTTTAAGGAAGAGAGAGGAAGGGGGACAGAGGGAAAATATTTTTTGCTTTTGTTTTATATATATGTGTGTATATATATGTATATATATGCTGTATATATCTTAGAGTTCTATTTCCTGGGCGCTAAGACGAGATATGTTCAGTTCAACCAACAGCAACTAAAAAGTTTAAGTGGTCCCTGGAACGGACCCGACTATGTACAGCATTCCCGCCGAGGCGGAAGCTTGAGCCAGTTCTACGCAGGGCGGGGCTGTGCGCGAGAGGCTGGGGGCGCGCTCCTCCCTGGGGCCTTGTCCCAGCGCAGCCCGCCGGGGAGGAGAAAGCGCGCGGAAGGTCTGGCCCGCAGGCGGGGAGCGGGGCCGAGGGCAGCCGAGGGAGCGGTAGTCTGCAATCGAGAAACACTCAGAAGTTGTCTTGATTTGGGGCAGAGTGGGGGTGCGCTCCAAAGGGCAGACACATGCCAGTTAGTGACTCCAGTGTCCAGAAAGAATAAATAAAAGTGTAGGGCTCAAACAGCGAGTCAGAGCAACGAGCCTCCGAAGGCTGCAAGTGCATAACGACTGCCCAGAGAGACTGGAAGAGAGCGGCTTAGGAGTTCGTTGGGGCTGGAGGAGGAGGAGAGCGCACAGCCCTCCCCACGTGGGCAGAACTTGTGGGCCAGGCCGGGGCACCGGTCTCCTCATCCGAGGGGTGGGCGGGTCTGCACATCCCCCAAACAAGTGGCAGAACGAGGAGGGCGGCAGTGCAGGCAAAGGGCATCTTTTAGGGGCGTGAAAATTCAGGTCTGCAGAAGCCGAGGCAAAGGCGGGCGGTGCAGCAGCAGCAACAGGACGGGGACCACGGAGGGCGCAGGTAGTTGCGTTTCTTCTCTTCTTCCTTCCACTCCTGGGCTCACAAGACCTGGAACCGCCACGAGGCTTGGTCCTTATAGTCCAGACAGTCGGGCGAATTGAAGTTGAGTTTCCAGGCGGAGGAAGCGGCGGCGGCCCCAGGCTCCTTGTAATCCAAGCAGTCGGCGGAGTTGAAGGCGAGCCCCGAGCCGCCGTAGCCCTGGTGGTGGTGGTGGTGGTGGTGGTGGTGGTGGCCCGAGGACTGGCTCAGCGGGTGGTGGGCGTGCGGGTGGTGGTGGTGGTGGCCGGCCATCGAGGAGGGCGCCATCGGGCTGAGCTGGTGCGGGTGGTGATGCGAGTGCATGGGCGCCAGGTACGAGCTGCAGTCCACGCCGCCGAAGTAGGAGGAGGAGGGCGCGGGGTAGCCCTGCGCGTAGCTGCCGCCCTGGCTGTAGGACATGGGGTAAGAGGCGGCGGCCGAGGCGGCGCCGGCGGCGACCGAGCGCTGCATGCAAGACGCGTTGCTGGGCGCGGCCAGGGGCTCGGGCACCGACACCGACGCGGGCGCCGAGCCCGGGGAGATGGAGGCCGGACTCCAGATGGACGAGGCGGCCGGCGTGCTCAGCGACGACGGGACGGCCACCGCCGGGTTCCCGCCCAGGCCTGCCGCCGCGGCCGCCGCCGGGTTGGCGGAGGCGCCGGATCCCGAGCTGGAGGACGAGGCGGAGCTGGACACGGCGGGCGGCGTGAACTGGCCGCTGCTTTCCGAGCCCGAGCTCTCCCGCACCGGGGACGACTTCTTCTTGGCCGGGCGGCTCTTGGTCCCGCTCCCGCTCTGCTGCTGCTGGCGGCATTTGGCGCGGCGGTTCTTGAACCAGACCTGCAGCGGCCCGAGGAGGGAAGAGCGGGTCAGGGGGCCCCCGGGGCTCGCGCGCCGCCCGGCCGGGCCAGCCCCCGCCCCGCGGGCCCAGCTCCGCCACCCGCCCCATCCTCCTGGTGGAAGATCCTCCGGGAAGTGGGGCTGTGCACCTCCCCACCCCCAGCGCAAGTCCGCCCCCGGGCGGGACGTCCGCGTCCGTCCAGCCAGAAGTCCAGGCATCTCTGAGCTGCTGCTGCTGCTGCTGCTCCTGGCCGCTCCCCAACAGCCCCGCGCACGCGGGGAGGCCCGTCCTCTCTGAACAGGGCGCACGACGCGGCGGAGGCGCGAGGGGCACCGCGGGGCGGGGCGGGGCGGGGCGGCCACCGCGTCCGAGGGGGAGACAGCCGGGCCCCGGAGGCCCCGGCCTGGGCCAGGCGGGAATTTGGGCGGCGGCGGCGGCAGGCGGGGAGGCCGACCAGAGGCCGTGCCCTCGGGGCGCCCCGGGAGCAAGCCCGAGCACAGTTTCGTTGGGCGTCTTGGCCCCAAGTGGGGAGCCAAGTGGCACAAAGTTCTCACGCCCCTTGGAGGGCCCCGGCACAGGGCTAGGGCGTCCTCCCGGTTCTTTCCCGGGCCTCGAGGGCAAGGGAGGCGAGATAAAAGGCCCTTGAGGAGAGGTCGGAGTTATAATCCGAACAGGACTTTTATCGCAAAAACCAGAAGCAAGCAAGGCCCGTAGCCGGGTTTTGCGTTTGGCATCCTCTCGGGGCGAAGGGAGCGTCTCCCCAAACCTGCGCCACCCCCGGGGCGCGCCCCGACAGGGCGCCAGGCTCCGGCCAAGCCCCTCTCGGCCGCCTCCAGGATCCCGGGGACGCGGGGCGAGGGCGGAGGCCCAACTCCGCACCCCGGGCGCCTGGCGCTCGGGAGCCCCGCCTGCCCTCCCGACAGCCTGAGGACTCCCAGCTGCAGGCGGCCGCGGGAGGCGGCCAGGGCAGGGCTCGGAGCGGGCCCTCCAGCGGGGCCCCTCGCCGGGCCGGGCCGGGCGCTAGGGGGAGTCGGAGAGGGCCTGGCCAGCCGCGGGCCCGCCCCACCGCCCCACCGCCCCACCGCCCCACCGCCCGCCGCCCGCCGCCGTCCCGACCCTCCCCGGCCCGCTGCCCCAGGGCCCGGCCCGGCTCCGGAGCCCTGGGCACGCGCACCTGGACTCTGGACTCCGGCAGGTTGATCTTGAGCGCCACCTCCTCGCGCATGAAGATGTCAGGGTAGCGAGTCTTGGCGAAGAGCGCCTCCAGCACGTCCAGCTGCGAGCGTGTAAAGGTGGTGCGCTCCCGCCGCTGCTTCCGCGGGGTGGCTGAGGGGACACGCGGGGGCGCCTCGGGTCAGCGGTGGCCACGCGGACCGCGCTAGACGACGCAGACAGGCCCCCGGCAGGGCTCTGTGCGAGGCCGTTGCAAAAGCAAGCCAAGCTCCAAGCGAAAGAAAACTCCCCCAGGAGGCCGAGCCTGAGAGGCCACAGGTGGGAGAAAGTGCATGTGTGCGACTGGGAACCAGTGTCGTCAAGACTCCAGAATTGCCCCCTTCCCTGCCTCTCGGAGGTTAAGAAAGGAAAAGAAGTTATACAATCTCCCTTCTTTCACCACCTCCCCCCCAACACATCCCCTGGCTGGAGGATGGGAAAGGGGTGCGCAGACACACCACCTGGAAAACGCTTTCCGAGGGAACAAGTGGAGATGAAGGAGCGGGAGCTGGGGCGGGGGGGGAGGCGGCTCAAGCCTTCCACATCCACGGTGCAAAAGTTGGTGCAGACAGCGGATGTAGAGGACAATTCAATTAGGGAGGGAGAGCCCCTCTTCTTCGTCTCAGCCAGTCACTTCCCATAAGAAAAGCCTGGCCCTTCCTGTCAGGGCCTAGAGAGTGTCCAAATCTCTCTTTCAACATTGGGAGGAAAGGAATAGATTCACACACACACACACACCCCAAAAAAGCCACCCATGAGAAACGAATCCTTGGGTAAGTGGGCCCTGTGCTGGTGGTGGGACCACAAGAGACAGATTGCCCAGCTTCACTGGCCTGGCCTGCCTCATGCACCCGCCACTGCCCTGTGAGCCTGCGGCGTGCAGAGCACTGCAGGCAGACCCGCCATCCCACTCCCCGGGCCTGCTCAGACACCGAGTGTGCGCTCAAACTCAAGAGTCTGGGCGTCCCCAAGATTTGCAGGGGCTGGGGGCAGGGACTGGTGCTCACCCGGGTAGCCCACGGAAGGGTGCAGGAGGTCCATGGCTGGCCCGGCCAGGCCCAGCCCGTTCATGCCATATGGGGGTTGTTTGAGGTAAGACATCATGCTAACAGCCGGGTGGAGGCGCCCGGACGGATCCAGGGGGCCGGGGCCAGGCGCAGTGCGGGGCTCCCACTGCGCAGTCCTTCAAACTCTGCTGCGTCGGGGGGCCCGGCCTATGGAGACAGGAGACACAGGTAAACAGTGACTGGGAGCCATCTCGGTTTCCTGGTCTCGTCGGAGGCGAGCAGCCGGGGGCTGGGGAGGGCACGGAAGGGCGGTCAGCTTGGCTCTATAAGGCCTTGGCCGGAAGACCACAGCTTCTTTGAAAAGTCAGCTTTTCTGGATCGTCATGGCCTCTTCTCAGGCGTGGAATGGGTAAAAGACCCTCGTAGGGCGTCGCTAGGAGTGCGGAGAGGCTAAAAGCAGGGCCAAGCTGGAAAGTGAGGGCCTAAAACGCCCGGCGTGCAAGGTCCCAAGTCTAGGCCAAATTCTGGTCGGGTAGGAGCCGGCCTCCATACTGCAAGAGCAAACGTTTACTCGGCGCCAGTGAGGCAGGCTGCCCAGGGCACCAGAGGTTGTTTCGTTTCGTTTCAAAATGTTTTTGAAAAGCGGGATGAAAAGGTGGAGGGTCGGGGAGAGCTAAGGTGAGGCGCCGCGGGAGGCTAGCGGCACCTGGGCCTCTCCGGGTGGCAGGGCCCACTTAGGGTGCGCTCCTGCAAGGGTGTCCCCGCTGGGTCTGGGCCCCCGAGCCCACGGCCACCCTGCCAGTTGACCTCCCTGCGCCCGGCCGCGGAGAGGCCGCTCCCCGGGGAGCCCAGCACACCTGGGCCGCAGTAACAGGCCCGGGCCCACGGCGGCCAGGAGACGCGGACGCGGGGGCCGCGGGGGCTCCAGGGCGCGGCGGGGGGTCAGGGGCGCCCAGGCCCCGCCGCAGGCCCCCTCCCCGACAACGCCCGCCGCCGCTGCTTTCTGCCCGCTGCTGGCTGCTGGCTGCTGGCTGCGGACAGCGCGGCCCGGGCGGAGGCCGGAGGGCGGCCCGCCCGGCGCCCCGAGGGGTCGCGGATCGGGGAGGCCCGGGCGCCGCGCCCCCGCGTGCTCCCGGCCTATCCCGCCCGCCCGGCCCGCGGCCCAGGACCCTGCCCAGGGCCGACGCGACTAGGCCTCGGCGGCGCAGCTCGGCTGACCCGGGCCGCCAGGTCGAAGCCCGGCTCCCCGCTCGCCTCCCCCCGCGGCGCCGTTCGCAGGGGCAGGGAGTGGAGCTGGGGGGCGCGGCCGCGGCCCCGGGGGACCCTGCGCTGCACCCCGCGTCGCGGGGGATTCAAAGCAGGCCCGGGGCCGGGCTGGGGAGTTCGGGGAGGGCGGGGAGAGCCGGGGCGGCCTCCCGCGCCCCTCCTCCAGGCCCCACGGTCTGGGCTGGCGGACCCCAGCTGGCAGGGAAAGGGGGGCGAAGGAGGGGCAGCCCGGGGCTCCGGGGCCCAGAGCGAGGGGGGCACGCCGGGCCGCCGCGCCTCTGCCGAGCTGCAGCGTGAGTTTCCAGAGACTTTCTTCAAACTTAGCACTTGAGCTCGCTGACTTCGGAGGAGGCGGGGGAGGGGCCGCGGGGCCGCGGCGGGGATCGGGGGTCCTCCGCGCGCCCGGAGGGGAGCCAGGCCGCCCCCCAGCCCCGCCCACCTGCCGGGGACCTGGGAAGCGGGGACCGGCTCGGGGGCCGGGGTGGGAGCAGGCGGCGCGCTCCCGGAGCCAGGGCGGCCCCGCGGCTGTCTGCTTACCTGCCCTCGGCTGCCGGGGCCGCTCACCATCTACCTCGCGCCCTCGCGCAGGCCCGCGGGGCAGCCGACCTGCAAAGACAGAGGGCGCGGGGGTTACTCGCCGGGCCGGACGGCGGGTCCCGGCTCCCCGGGGTTCTTGCTTTCCCCAACTTCCCTCCTGCCTTCTCTTTCTTCCCGGTGGCTTTGTGCGGGTCCCTCCAGGTTTCACTTTATTGCACAGACACTTTGTTTGCAAAGCCCTACGCGTCCCCGAGACACCACGTCGCCCGGGACCGCGCCGAGGGGCCGCAAGGGGTAGGCGGGTGGGGGGTGAGAGGGGCAGCGTTGGGGGGCGGCTCGAGGCTGCAGTTGCAGTCCGGGTGCAGCGCGGAGGCGGCGGGGGCCAGGGGAGTCCCGCCGAGGCACTTTGCGAACTAAATAAATCAAGCGATTTACCTTGTCGGAGTGGCTTGTCTTGCCGGGTTGTTTAGGTGATTGGAAATGTAGCCTGATGAAGATTGATCACCTTTCTACTGCCCTCCCCGGGTATGTGAACGCGAGGTGAGTGCGTAACGGGGCCGTGCTGCCAATCCCCGGCCCCGCGCGGGCTGAGTGACAGCGAGCCGGGCAATGGCAGCCCGAGCCGGGGGTTACCTCCGCGCGCCCCCGCCCTCCTCCGCCCCCTGCACCCCGCCCTCGGCGCCCGCCCGCCCCGCCCCGGGCGCGCGCTAACTCCAGGGCTGGGCTGACAAACGCGGCGCAGAGCGAGGCGAGGACAGCGGCCGCAGCGCCAGGGCCCGTCGGCGGAGGGGGGACGCGGGGCCCGAGGCCGGCCCGGGGGGGGGGTCCCCGCCCTTCGCTCGCCCTGTCGGCGCCCGCGAGGGAGTGGCGGAGAGGAGACGCGGGGCCGGGGAACCGGTTCCCGGGCTCTCCCGCGCGCCACCCGGCTGGGCGGCGGGGCTGTGCGCTCGAGGAGTCCGGGGCCGCGGGCTGCAGGGCAGTGGGGGCCCCCCCGGCTCCCCCCGGGCGGCGCCCCGGGCCCCAGCGGCCGCCTTCCCCGCGCCGCCACCTGCGGACGGACGCGGCGGGCGCGGGGGCCGGGGGCCGGGGGCGCGGGGGGCGCGGGGGGCGCGGACCCCGCCTGGCCCGCTCGGCCCCCGCGGGGGAGGCCCCGCCGCTCCCCCGCTGCTGCGCGTCCCCCGGGGCCCGCGCGCCCGTCCTCGGCGCCTCTCCCCGGGCGTTGGAGCCCCGCGGCTCCTGCCCCCTTAAGGCGCCCGCTCTCCTCCTGCCCCGGGAGGTCTTAACGGGAAACTTTCCCTTCCGCACCCCGCCTCCTTCGCGGGCGCCCTGCACCGGGGGCGGGGGCGGGGGCGGGGGCGGGGGCGGCAGACGCGGCCACAGACCCCCGGCCTCCGTCTCCTCCTCCCGCGCCGCAGAGGGAGCCTCCTCGGGGCCGTCTCCCCGGATTGTTCGTACTGGCGAAGCCCATTTCCCAGCCGAACTAACTTCTCGAGCCCGCGTACCTGCTGGACGTCTCCAGGCGCCCCCCGCCCCCACCCCCCAAAAAGGGTTTCGCCCCAACCTTGAGCCAGGCGGTTCCTCTTAGGTGGCACCTCCTTCTGAGTATTAGGCACCACTTGGGTCCCTTTCGAGGAATTCCTCCCCGGCTTCCCTAGTCCCCCCTCCCCTCCATCCCAACAGGCGGAGTGAAAAGTTTGAGCAGGAGTGAGCGCGAGGGCGAGTCCGGGAGCCGCGGGGCGCCGCGCCGTGGGAGCGCCCGCCGCCGGGCCGCGAGGTCGGGCCCCCGAGCGGACGGGGCTGGGGCGAGGAGGAGGAGGAGGAGAGGAAGGGGGCGCCCCGCAGTCAAAAGGGGCCGAGGCCGCCGCTCATCAAAGTACTTCCCCCTCCCCCCAAGCGACACTTTCCTTTGGAGCCCGAATAAAATACGGTAACAGAATATGATGGAGGGCACACTGTTTCCTTAACTGCTTCTCAAAGGGCCCGGGAGATCTTCTTAGGACCTTTAATAAGGCTTTGGTCGGTTCTTTTGTTGATCTCTCAAAATCAACTCCTTCTAATTGAAGTTGGAGCTGAAAGCGAGCTAATGTTCAAAGAAAGTGGCCGCCAGACCAACGAAATTACATTTTTTTTTGTTGGGGGGGGTACGATGAGGGAACATCTAATCAAAGGGGCAGAGGAGGAGGGGTGGGAGTGGGCGAGTATGAAGGAGAAAAGGAGGTTTTACAAGATCCTTCTCTGGTTCACAAAAGTCAGCGACACGGGCGCTTCTCTCCAGAACAAAGACACCGCAGCCCATTCACAAAAGGGAAAGAAAGACACACACACACACACACACACACACACACACACACACAGAGGGAGGAGAGAGAGAGAGAGAGAAAACAATAAAAGAACGAGAGAAAAGGGAGAAAAAAAAAAAAACCACAGGAAAGAAAAAGCTTTAAGAGGAAAAGAAACTGCGCAGAGCGCAGCGCTGACCCGGGCGGGGACACAAGTCCTAGGTCCTCTGAGGCCCCCTGGGCGCAGCCCCCGCGACGGGCAGGCGCCTGGAGGAAGGAGTGAGGCGCACCCGCCTGCGGTTCTGGGGAGAGGCGCGGGCAGGAGGGCCCCGGGTTCGCGGGGAGGTCCCCGCGGGCGTCCCCGGCCCAGCCCGGCCCGGCCCGGCCCGGCCTGCGCGCCCCGGGCCCCGGCGCAGCCCTCCGGGCCCCGGCCGCGTGCCCCGGTCGCGGCCCCGCCACCCGTCGCGCGCCTGCCCCGTCCGGGCCCCGAGCCGCCGGCGGCTGCGGCGGGGCGGCCGTGCGCGCAGGAATGTGCCCGGCGGTCCCCAGGGCCCGCCTCGCGGGCGGCCGGCGCTCTCGCTCCAGATGCTGCCGCGGTCTCGGGGAAGTTGGGACGTATCGAGTAGCACAGGTCCCCCCCCGCGCGCCCCTCTAATGAGCATATTTATCTAATCCCAAATTGCAGGAGAATTTTCTTAATGCTCAGCCCGTAAAACCCCGGGATTAAGAAAAGAAAGAGAGGGAGAGGGAGGAGTGCAGGGAGGAAGAGGGACTGGGATGAAAGTTTCTTGCACGCGGCGCGGAGGACGGCGGCGGCCGTCGGTCGCCAGGCAAGTGTCCAGGTGGGAGACGCCGGGCCAGGAGCGGCGGCCGCAGGCGGGGAGGGCGCGTCCGCGCAGCGCCGGGCCCCGGGGCCGGGCCGGGGCGGGGGGGGGCGGCGCCGGGCCCCGGAGCCAGCCCCGAGGTGACCTCGAGGCCCGGCCAGGCCCGGGGGACACCTGGGACGGGGGGAGGGGTTTGGCTCCGGGGTCGCGGGATCCCGGCCAGGGGCGGAAGTTCCGCGCGCAGCCCGCCGCCCTCCTCCGCCGCCCGCCGCGCTCCTCCGCCGCCGCCGCCGCCGCCGCGACCCCCGGGCCTTTCCCGCGGCGCGGGCTCCCGGGTTCCGGGCCTCTCTGCGCGCCGGGCTTGCGCCTGCGCTCGGCGGGCAGCCTCTGGGCCCCACGCGGCGAGCCCGGGGCGCGGGCCCGACCCCCCCGACCCCGCCGGCCCGCGCTGCGCCCCGAGCTGCCCCCCGGGAGCCCGCGCGGCCCGGGCCCGGGGGAGGCAGCGCGGCGTGGGCGCGGCGAGGCTCCCGGGAGGGCAGGCGCCGACCCAGCGGCCCCGGGGCGCAGCCGCCCCTCGCTCGCCGCCCTCCTGCTCCGGGAACCAGGGCAAAGACTCCATTGCATTGAGTTCTGGTAACTTTTCGATAACTTCTTAAAAATCCTTTTCGAGAAGAAATTCTAACCTGGGCAGGTTGTGTCGTTTTGAGAGACCGGCAAGGGGAAGGCGGCTGCGTACTTTCCGGAGGGGATTTGTGTGTGTGTAGACAGCCAGGTCCGCGTGTACGCGGGCACGCGTGGCCCGGGCGCAGGTGCCCGCGCGGGGGGCTGTCGTCGCGGGCCCCAGACTTGTTGAACGGGCTTGCTTTGTCTCGGGCACCTCAGCGGGAGTGGTGGCAACTGCTTCCCAGTCGCCAGGTTCCTCCTGGAGCCTGGACCTTCGGGTTCCCAGTTCCCTTTCCTCCACGGCCTGCACGCTCACCTGCACGCACTTCCCTCCCGCCGACCAGGCCCCTCTCCCCTTCACCCCGGCACCCGCACGCCTGCGGGTCACCAGAAGTCACCATCTCCCCTCAGGAGTGCAACACTAGTAACCACCGAAAACAACGTGGAAAATTCATCAAGACACTAGCGTTTTTTTTTTTCCTTCTTTTCCGGTGCTGTGGAATCACAGATTTCCTCACAGCTTTCACACCAGAGATGACCCTTTACGAAAGATGAGAGTTTGCACTGCTTAGGAAAATATGACTAATTGCTTTCCTTCGCATTCGTGTGTCAGCAGGGCCCCTCTGGGATGGTGTGAACTTACTCCAAATACAGCCTAGTATCCTGCTCCGCATCCAAGAGGACCATTTTCTTTTCCCCGTGAAAAGTCTTATGGATACACAACCTTCTCAAACCAGTGTCAGGTTCTCATTGCAAGGAAGTAGCAGCAGTGGTTAAGGTAAGAAAGTTTCTGCTTTTATTGAAAATTTATATATGACTCAGTATTGTAATAAATAAAACAGATAACCATTTTCACAAAAAAAATGACAGTGCTATGCTAGAGAAGAAAATATTAATGGGGGGGATTTACTCATAGTGGCAAGACAGACTTTTATCAATACAGAATAAATATTAACAGCATTCTTGAGCCAATGTCGAGACCCAACAAAATGTAGGAACCGAGCTAGATGTAATAAATAATTATCCGGAGAAAAAGATGGCGCATTCTCAGATGATAAAACCGTCTTTGTAAACTGATGCATGTCAATTAGTCCCATCCTCACAGCTCACCTTCAAATCACAGGACTGTCTCAGGCTACATTAAAGGGCCATCCTCTGAGGAGCGCAGAGGACAGGAACTCTATTATCCTTACAGTGAAATGCAAAACAACTGCAGAAAATCCCACTGGTAAATAGAACACAGTTTAATAAGTAGATTGGATATGATCTAACTATAAAATTTAGGTAACAGAGTCAAGTGTTACATATGGCAGGACTGGAAAAATCATTCATGACATTTTTCTTATCCCCCACTTACGTACCCCCTCCCACCATTATGCTATTAACATCAACAACAACAACAACAACAACAACAACAACAAAAATGTTCCAAATTTTCCTCCCATCGAAAACTGAGGGAAAATAACGAGGGAAGGGTTTTCTTTTCTTTCTTCTTTGAGCAGTCTCTTGAACACTCTCAATACCAATCGTTCACAAGGTATCTGTGCAAATTTATTTCACATGATTTCAAGGAAATGATTAAGTCACACACACACAAAATCCTTAAACAAAGCTCTTCTGGAGTTCTGTGTATTATCTGGAAAGGAGGGAGGGAAAGGGGTGGTGGTGGTGGTGGTGGTAAAGAAGTACAATCCAGGCCCCCCAAAAAACGTTAAAAGTTTTAAGTCAACAACGAGTCTGCGAGTCTGACATTTTCGGGTCTGGGGACCAAGCTCCCGCGGTTGGGAGGGTCTGGTCCGGCAGCTACTGAAGGACACACTTCTCTTCTTTCTTGGCCATCTTGCCTTTGTTTTGTTCCAGAGTCCGCTCCAAGTGCTCATCTTCCTCTTCAGCCCTGGAAGTCACACAGGAAACAGACTCATCCTCCTCCGCGGAGGGGAAGCCGCCCGCGCCCTCGCCCTCGCCGCGCGGCCCGGCCCGGCCCGCCGGGGGCTGCCCGGCCCACCCCGCACCCCGCACCCCGCACCCCGCACCCAACTTTCCAGGAACTTCCCGGCCCCGCCGCCCACTCACTGCTTCTCCTGCGCGTCCAGGTCGCGGACGAGCGCGTCGCGCTTGTTGACCAGGGCCACCAGCTCGTCCAGCAGGAGCTGCTCGCGCCGCTTCTGGGCCTCGGTCTTCTGCCAGTCTGCGGAGGACGGGAGGCTCGTTACCCACCGCGGAGCCTCGGCGCACCCTCCCCCCCCTTCCCGCCTTTTCCAGTCTCCTCGCATCTCTCCGCAAACCCCGTGAGGGAGCCACTAGGGAGGGTCTTAGGGGGAGTGTGGCCGGCTGGATGAAGATTTCACCCCAAGGCCCAGGTCCCTAAATCCTTCCCGCAGATGGAGATGGGCTGAGGCTGGGCTGGAACCTGCAAAAGAGACCAGGTGTGAGCTGGTGGCCGGCCGGAGGTGCGCACCTGCTTTCGCCAGAGGGGGGGAGGGGGAGTTAGAGGCCCAGGGAGGCTCGGCCGGAGGGGAGGGGGGAAAGTGGGTAAATGAGGGGGCGGGAGGCCGAGATGGGCGTTAGAAACCACTCTGAAAAGGCTAGAGAATCTGCTTGAGAACCTATCCTCCTCCCCCACCCCCAAGCTCACCCCATACAGCCCATTCTTCGCTAATTTCCTCTTCGCTCTATTTTAGCAGTTGGATGTATCTCACACTGGGCGCCATATGCTTCACAATAACTTTAAAAGTAGTGAATCGGCTAATTAGCATTTTTCTTTGAAGTAAAAAATAAATTTGCTCTGCAATATTACACTGCAGCTCTCGATCGCATCACAGCCAGTTTTCTTTTGGAGAGGTTTGCTGGGTGGTTTAAAATCAAAGCACTTCTGCAAAGGAAAAATTACATACTTCTTTTTGAAACCCCACGTTAAAGGTTGGAAAATCCGATGGGCAGTGCTCTTTCCCTACGTAGGGGCAGGGTCTTTTGAAGGTTTTAGGACCCAATAATATATTTGCTAATCATCGCTGGTCTGATAATTTCCTTAAGATGAGCAGCAGTTTCGTTTAATAAAAACAGGACCAAATCGAACATTTAAAGCACTTTTAAAACCAAAGCCAACTGCTCTCTGGCCAGACTGTAAGGGCTTGTAGCTGTCAATCAACCCCCAGTCTACCCCGCCTCCCTCATTAGGAAGGTAAACAATGAAAAGAAGAAGTAGATGATGAGGCAGATAGCAGAACAAATGAGGACCTAGAGGGAAACAGGACACCAGCTTTAAAAAAAAAAAAAAAAAAAAAAATCCAGGGCCACTGACTCATGCAGCCCCCTCCCCCAGCGAATGCACTTTCCAAAAAACAGAGAGGAGTGCAATCCTTTCGGGTTTCTCTCTTCTCTCTCCATTGCCCTGGGCAATCATGTTAAAACTCACATGGCTGGTGCTTATTCAGATAAACCTAACAATGCACACCGCTGGTTACCATGTGAATCTTCACAAACCACACAAGAATGTGCTGGTTCAAATCCCCCCGACCCCCTCCAAAGCAAAATTTATTCAAGACAGCAAACTGCTCAGCAGCTTTATGAAAGCAAATGGTGCTAGAGGGAATTCTATCTTGTATTTACAAATTAAAAATTAGATGCATCATCATGCAATAAAGGTTAGAATAGCAGCAAAAAGCTAGAATGGCTTATTCCATTTCATTGCTATTCCTTTCTTTATAAGCTCAAATACATACATACATACATACATATGAAACATGCCATGTATTAATTATCCACCCTTGATACAAAAATCACACAAGTAAGTACATTAAATAACTGGTCACACTGCATTCTTATAAAAAAAGAGGTGAAATATCCTATAGCATGGGAAGGAGTAAAGAAACTATTACTATGCAAAGTTTTTTTCTGAATGTAAGAATTTTTAAAAAATAATAAAACAGCAAAATTGAAGAAAAGCCATATCCATCACAATTTTGTTCTTTGGATTTAAATGCAACTGTGGTCAGGAACGCTAGACAATTTTCTAATTTGGTCTTGTTCTAATCAGTCTTATTCCACACAGGAGCAAAATTAATAGGCACTCCAGTTGGAAGGATCTTTAAGGTCATCTAGTCTAATTTCAGGTAACTATAGTTCTAGAAATATTAACTTAGAGAAAAACCTGATAGATTTATAAAAGATTTGTAACTAAATTTTATAATTAGTAAGATTACCAGTTTTGGTGAATATTACTTTTTCCACTTTCAACCTCAAGAAATCACTCAGATTATAAGCTTTATAATTCCTTACTTCCAAAATATTTTAATAAGAGCTTCACAACTGGGAAATAAATTTCCTCCACCATACACTTAAAAAATATAATTAAATGGGAAATTACAATTTTTTTAAAACCGAGAAAAAATAAATTTTAACAACAGATATATAATTTTCTTAATTGTTCCTTCTCTGTACTTGATCAGTCACTTTTAAGGCTTTAATTAATAATTAGAAATATCAAGATAAATAAGGCTTTAACAATATAGATGAAAGAAAACTTTTATTTTTTAACCCCTGAAGTACTGAATAATTTTTAAAATCTTAACTTTTTCCTAGTTCAATACTGACATTTTCTGTAACTGTAACAAAAACATTTTTAAAGTTATGAATATGTAGGTTATTTTCATCATTTCACAGTCAAATTTACTGACATTAGAATTTAAAATGTTGCAGCCAAAGTTTGATTTTTCATATTAAATTTGTCATTGCTATATTAATATCTACAAATTATTAGTCAAATGGAGAGGAAACAGCTAAGTACAGTGAGTAGATTTTACACTAGCAAAACTACTTTTACTTTGCATTTGCTTTTTTTATGGTAGTAAATTTATACACATACACACACATATTTGAATGCTGATTTGGGAAATTAAGTAAGTAAACTTTTGATGATTTTTTAAAAAAATCAATATCTTTATTATTGATCAAGATCCACATTCATATGTCCACACCTAAATTTAAAAAATTTTTAAATCCCTTTTTAGTAGCTTCACCTAGATGTAATGTCATGTTTTTAAAACCTCCATGTAAGTTTATGTGTTACCTGTTATGCATTTTAAGAAAGGATTACTCACCTATAACACCAGTCACAGCTAGCTAGATACACAGACTTTGACTTGAACAGACTACAATGTGGCTTCTGATTAATTTAAAGATTCCAGTGTACTTTTGCTACAAAAGCCATATCCTCTTGCAACAAATAGGATTAAGTTTTGATGCTGCATTTGAGCCAAAGTGTTGAAATAAAGAGATTCTGTTTATGTCCATCTGCACTGAGCTGTTTTGTTAATTTAAAAAACTCTTTTTTTATATATAGGGCCAATTATTCATTCCCTGATTCAGTTTATTTGCTGAAGTTGATAATTACCTTGGAAAAAAAGGCAAAAGAAATACCTATAAATACTTTGATAGAAAGGACCTAAAGTTCTTGTAGTAAACCTTCAACCTTGCCACTATAAATAAGCCTGGCACTTTGATGAAAATTAACACTAGTTTTGTAAAGAGCACATTGGGGGATTGCAGTCAAGTCTTATCTTTAGTTCCAGTCAACTAGCAATCCTGAAAGAGTTTGCATCATCATCAGAGCAGGCCATTTGATAGGATTCTACTGCTGTACCTAATCAATCTATGGAAGACTGTGGCTGTGCTGTGTAACAAAGCTAAAATAGATTTACAAATGGGGTTTTAGGGGATAAGCTCCTCCACAGGATTACATATTGATTTTAAATATAAAAAGCTTATCATATAAACCATAACTACAAAAATAGTGAACCTATGCATAAATCCCTTTAGAAGAGCACCCACTTCAAACTCTAAGCCAAGAATAAATCAAGATGTACAAAATCCTAGAGAAGATCCATTTCTTGTGCAGAAAATGAACACACCACTTTCTAAAAGCCCACCCCAATGTGTGCAGAAATGAATTTATCTTTCCTGAGGGGGCATTAAATAATCTGGAACAAAAAAACTATAGGAAAAGTATCTAAAAGATGTTTGTTAGCTTAAGGGATCCTACAACTTAGCTCAGTAGAGTGAAACTCCTGCTATGAAAAACACCTCAAGGAAAAAAAAGGCAAAAAACAGGCCAAAGCGATTATGGATTTTCAGAAGAATGGATATATTGAATTTTTTCCCCTCTCAAACCAAGCTGTTAATATTTCTTTCAATGTGCTATGTGGCTATTAACATTCTGTGCTTTCTCCTGGTGAATGGTTTCAGCAGCAGATTTATTTGAAAAGATTTTAATTTATTTATTATGAAAAAAATCTTATGGCTACCTACCTAATAGAGGAGATGGGAAAAAAAGAGAAATGAACCTTAAAACAAAGGAAAGCCAAACAAAACCAACTAGTGCTGCCTATTCATGTGTATTTCTGTGGGTTTTAATATTCCAAAAGGCCACTGAACTGCATGTGTATACATTCTAAGCGCTGGCTCAGAGGACAACTGTGTTCACAGAGCTGATCATCACGATAGTCAGTACCTGCCTAGGACAGCCCGGCCCATGCACTGCCCAGGCTAGTGGAACAGGCCTCTTACCAAGAAAGTGCCTTTATTTGTCATCAACAGGCTACTTCTTTCCCTAAGTCTCTTTTTTCTCTCAACCAGCAACAGAAACTGGCACAATCACATATGGGACAACGATCTTAATTAAAAAACAAAACAAAACGGAACAAAACTTCAAAAAAAACTACCAATTGTATTAAATGTGTTTGAAAAAGAAAAATACTTTTTCCCCTTCCTAAAAAATATGACTTTGTGCTGATATGTACAAGAACAGGCTGATAAAATGTTCAGTTATTCGCGACTGTAGGTTTGGTATACAGGGATAGGACTACCTATAAAGATGCGATCTTTTGTATGTGTCATTGCCCTCCTTTTAAGATGGTATTTGGTAATAAAACTGGTTTGAGAATAGAAGCAATATCTGCCTTAAAAGTCAACTGTATTGTATCATGCTGTATTTGAGGGGTAATTTAACTTACTATACATGAGACAGTGTTTTTAATACTCTGTATTGAGTATAATGTGTAATGAATCTATAAAGAATAAATTATATGAGTCATACATTATACATACTAAATATACATATATTTTATATTATACATACATATATATACCATATAAATAGTATCTGCTATACCCACTTTTCAACTCTTTAGCTTTCAAATCTCTTTTAAAGACTACACCATGACTACAAAGGTATATCACAAAGAAAAATACCATTTAGTGTACCTGTGCATTTTATTTCAATGGCAAGTTTCACAGGACTTCTTAAGTAATTTTTAGACATTTTATAGTCATTATCAAGGTATAATCTGATACATTTAGATAGCCATTTGAAGGAAATTAGGTATCAGAAGCCTTTAAAATAAAGTAAATCTGATTTCTGAATGAGGATATACAAATGTGGTTGGTCATATTTATCAAATGAGAAAACAGATATAAAGTAATTAAAAATAAAACTTTTAGAAATGTTTAAGAATACATTTAGATAAATAGCATATATTTCATTTATTCTCAATATTAATTAAAATATTTAAAAAATACATAGTTTCATTTGGCTTTCCCTTACAATCTTAAATTTCTAGTTTCTAAACTAATTAGAATTGGCTTATTATAGGTCAGGTACCTTATCAGGTAAAGAAGGAAATTACTATGGACAGTCAATGGGTTAAGAGGTCAATATAGAATAGGAAAATCAATTTGCATTGATTAGACAAAAGGTCCATTTTACAGAGCCCCAAGGATTAGTTTTTAAGCAGACATCTTTGAACTCTAAGACATTTTCAACTAAAAGGCATAAGGAGAAGTGCATTCTTAAACATGTAAGATTTTTTTTTTTAAAGTCGTATATGGTAAATGCCATAGTTAAGGTAGCTGCTGTTTACTGATATTATGAACCATGCTTAGGGTTATTATATCATTCATATAGAAGCTTTATGAAAAGTATGAAAGTAATTTATCTCATGTCAATCTTTGCTTGAATATTCACTTAATAAGATCTTGGGATCTTAAAAACTATAGTGGACTATAGACATTTCAGTGTTGACATCAATTAAATATTAAGGTAAAATTTAGTCTGGTGTGAAAAAATAAAAAATGATAAATCTTTCCTCACCTCTTTCATGGAAACAGCCTTAAATTTCACACAGTAAGATGTAATTATTTAAGTCCTTATATTTTCCATTTTACAGATATTTCAGCTTACTGACAAAGTTAAGACAACTCTGTGTTCAATAGCACACATAATGATTATCTGAATTAGGGTTCTTAGGTTTTATGTGACTGTTGCTTTCAAACTCTAAGGCATTTATCTGTAATTCCTGTTGGTTCCTACTCAGGCCACACCTAGTGAGACCAGAAGTATATTACACTCTCTTCAAATCTCTTTGACAGCTGACACTTCACATACCTCACTCCACCATAGCCATTTCTTACCTTCAATGGCTAGCATTGCCCGCAATTCCCGATTCAGCAGCTCATACCGTCGTTCTAAATCATGCTCTTTTTCCCTAGGCAAGTTGCAAAAGTTCATCAATATGCTAATTACTAAATCATTAAACACTTAAAAGAACCTTTAGGTTACATTGATTTTAGGACTCATAACTGACTTTTCTCTTTAACTTTAAGCTACTCCAAACAAATGATACACAAACCTAAAACCTTCCTCAGGTTGAATATTTACTAGTGCTATTATTTTTCTCCTTCAATTTTGAATTGCACAGAGGTATATTTTAATTTTCAGATAAGTAGTCTCATTCTTCAATGCTTCTTGTATTGTGTCAAGTATAAGGCTATTTTGTAAAATATGTTTCATAGTTCACAATAAACATTCTTTTGTCTGGAATGCCATGTGAAAAGAATACGAGAAACATGTAAGTACCACCAGTACAAATTTAATACAGAGACAATTAAAAATCCAGGAAGAGTTAAGTTTTATGCTTCTTCACAACTCTTAATCAGGTTCAGGCATGGCAGAAATGACAAAAATAGAGGTTTTCACGAAAATAAAACATGTAAGCCTGATCCTTCCCACACTAGGTGGCATAATATAAGAATATTGCTAGTGAACAAAAAGAAACACGCATTAAGTCCTATAGTGAAGTGCTAAAGACCAAGAATGCTTACATTTGGTCTAGTCTCCATTTTACTATATACAAAAGTGATCTTATGATTGGAAGAATTACCCAAATTTAGGGTAACATCATCTGTAGATTACAAAAGTACTTTTGTCCTCATTAAGAGTTATTTTCATTTTTAACTTAAAATGTGATGTTAAATAAACTTCAATTTTATTTCTTTTCTCCTCTAACTCTTAATATAATCCAAATCTCCTTTTTGTGCACAAGTGCTTTACTTCTTAAATACGAAAAATTTTTATATTCCTTGGCTTTCTATATAATAAACATTTTTTCAGTATATATTACTATTTTAAAAAACTTACTGTTCAGATGAGAAATGATTATATATTATTTCAATTTTTATTTTTATATAAACTATACTGTAATCTCCAAGGTAAGAAAAATATTAAGCCTAATAAATGTGAAATCCCAAAGAAAGCAATGACAAAAAGCCTAAAATTCATCAGTGTTGTAGGAAAAACAAGCAGAGTCATGGGTACTTACAGGAGAGAAAGCTGGTTCATTCTCCTTATTAAGGCATTTTTCTTATTAACCAACATAAACCATTCCTGCATCATAGCTTCTTCTTCTTCTGTGTTCCTTCCTGTAATTCAGCAAATTATTTATTATATGACATTTTACAAGTCAAATAATACCTGAGTATAAGTGGTTTCTTTTACATGAAACATATTTTAGCTACCCTAATAGTACAAATTAAACTGTTTATAATAACATAATATTAAAGTCTAGGGTCTGAGAAAAAGAAATCAATATCTCAAAATTCATAAGCCAATCTTCTAAAACTGGTATTATTCAGCATGTATATTTCAGTCCCCCCAAACATATCTACAGATCAGACTAACATTAAGTACAGTTAAAAAAAAAAAAAGTGTTCCAACTTTTAAATCCTCCCCAGAGGCTGACTTGTTATTACGTTTCAATGAGGAACTCATGGTGCTGACAGATATACGGTCATGATAAAAAAAAAAAAAAAAAAAAAAAAAAAAAAACATTAAAAAATCATTATGAGAATTATAAGACTAGCAGGAAGATCAGAGAAGTCCAGAGATTTTGTGAAAGCTTCCGCTTGTAACAACTTGCTTTTTTTCTTATTTTCCTCCTCAAAAGTAAACTGAAGATATATGTTCATATACCATTCTGGAACTCATCATCTCTAATAGGGCAAACACATGCAAATTATTTTAAATACACTGTAAATGACAAACTACAAAAATTACTTATAGCTATCTGTGAAAAGACACATTATAATGAACATAATAATGTTCAGTAAATCCTAAAACATTTCAGCAGAGAGATCTAAAATTTAGATTTACTAATTGCACATTTAACATTCACTTTCCATCATCTATACCACTCTCCACCAGAAGCCAGTATACCCAGGGTTATAATATATAGTATATATTTACTATTGTCCATGTAGAAGTAGGCCACAATCACATTCAAGAAAAATATTAATTCCCCCCCCTTCCCACCTCTCCATTCAGATTGTACCTTGTCAAATTTATAATTCTTCGACTTTGTTTTTTTCTGAATTTCACCCATGCCTGGTTTATTGTTTTGCTAGGCCATTATTTAATACTTCAGTCCCACTTCTGTATAGATGCATAGGGCTAACTTAAATATCTAATAACAAATAAAATATTCTAGCTTTATTTTCTTTTTAAGCAAGGTATCTTCTTTTAACTTTCAAACACACTACCAGTCCATTTTAAAAATTCAGACAATAGATATCTAAAGTAAGTGAAAAGCCAAGTCTTTCACCAACCCCTTCCTCTTCAGTTCCCCTCTTCATCTCCTTTTCCCAGAAGTACTTCCACAGTTTAGCATATCTCCTTCTAGACCAAACAGATTACTATGTGTATCAAATGCATGCATATACCTTATCTATATATAGACATATACAGGTTTGTTTTCTTTACCATAAGTGAGATCATATTATGTATTGCCCTGTGATTTGCTTTTGTTATGCTGTTCAAAGATCTACCTCATTCTTTTTAATACTTGCATAAATTATGGATATACCATAATTTAACTATTTTCACATTAATATAAATCTGAAGAAATGTTAAGAATGGAAATAGAATATAAAGAGCTGATCTGTGTGCAAAAGATTAAACAGGTACTTCAGAGCATCCCTGTAAAATACTTATCTGTTGTTCATCATTAGGGAGAATAGTGAGGATACGTGCCTTCATTAAATGCTATTAAAACTTTATGGTATGAAGCAAACGTAGGATAGGTTTTTCTGGAGTATGAACAAAAGTCTTTATTGTTTTACAGTATTTTTAATCTCTCTTTTAGGGTAGCTGGTTTTGTATTCACTTTGGACCATGTGATGTCTTGACACTGGTCATGTGATACAGGCTGCGATACGCACAAATCCCTGGGTAGCAACAAAAGAAGAAAGAGTAGAAAGAAAAAGCTGAGAAAAAGCTTGCAATTTGGAAAAAGGCCAATTGTACCCTGGTGAAGGCCTTTTTGATCAGTGAAATGACACATGTGTGCAATATTAATAGGTGCAGTTTTTATGATATTTTATTTTCTGACTAAAGACTTAGTTCTTGTGTTCATAACGTAAGTGGCTTCTAAAAATATAGACATATTAAAACTTTGTTCTGAGTTTAACTTAACCTATAATTGAGGCTTTCAGCAATACTAGAAGCAACTAGCCTACTCTTAAATTAGCATCATTTTCTTCAATGGAAGACTGCTTCCTTGAGAATAACAATATTGATATGGTACTGTGTTATTTTCAGTTTAACTCCTGCCTGTGATTTCTAGGTAAGAATAAAAGATCCCCCTCCCTTAATTGTTAGGAAATGACCGATAATACAAGAGTCTCATGTTTCAAAAGGAAATAAGCCTGACAATAACAAATATTTAAAGACACATTACACTCTGCTACATAGATTACAAAAATTAACTGAAAAAAGCATATTTGAGGTTAAATCAATTCTGTATTGCTAACTCCTTATCTGAGATAGTATACAATGATGGAAATCTATACTTAGCCTCGTAATAAAAAAATTAAATTTTCTTCTAATACATCATTACACTATTGTTTTTCGGGATTTAAAATTTTTTAAATTTAAAAAGCTTTTAAAAGCCAGTAAGTTGAACCATTACAAATTAATCCTGACTTTAATAACTGGTTAAAGACCCCTTTAGCTTTATAAGTAACAAAAAATATTAAAGCCTGTGATCACAGTGAGCTTTTCTCATTTCTCCTCTAACCATTTGTTATTTAATCCAATACTAGTAATCCAATTTGTCCATCAGACTTTTAAAGGGCAGAATGCAACTTCCTCAGCTTAGACACTTTTCAAAGTACAATATATTTTTCAAATGAATGCTGGATGTTTCATTTTTCCCAACTGTTCCTAGCTCTAATGCATGAGGAAAAAAAGAACAAGATGAACATTGTTCATACTGATTAAGTAAGAGCTCATTAAAGAGCTGTCAGTGCGGTACTTTGAATATGCATGAAGCATATAATCAGATCTAGTACCGTCACTAGAGGAGAATACGGTAAGTACAAAGGATTGATTTAATTACTTAGAGTGGGCTGTGGTGGTAAAGCAGTCTTGTTAGTGCAAAAAGAAAAAGAGGTTGTATTCTGGCACTGTTAGAAAAAAGGCAGTTTTAGCTTCTGCCACAATACATAATCTCGGAATAAAGCACTTTACATTGTAGCTTAAAATGAAGACTGTCATTATTTTATAAAATGGCCATAAATCATTTTATCTTGTTTAACCCCACCTGGTTAACTACTTGTCTTTCAAAATTATCTTTAATTTGTAATTACAACTACATCTTTGTCACCTTAGAGTGAATAGGGATATTTTTTAAAAATCTCATTTTTTTTTTCACTTTCATGAATTGGAAAATTAAAGACATATACAACTGACGACCATTTCAAAATAAAGAATGACAAAATCCTACAGGTCAGCATACAATTACCAAAATGTAAAAACATGGCTGGATTTTTATACTGTAGTTTTAAAGCACAGTGCCTCATGTAAGTATACTACAAATAACATCACATTAACATTTTAAAGTATTGACTAATTAATACAATCTCTGGTAATATTTTTCCTACTTTTTTTTTTCCTCAAAGACTTCTGTTTTTTATTTTGCTTCTAGGAATGTAACATCCTTTCTAACATCACTATCTCTTAATGTCAGTTTTTTCTTTTAACCAATTACTACACAGCTGGGATATGATTTGTAAAAATTATTAAATGATCAAGAATAATGATAATGGCGGGAAAAGTAACTGTAAATATGACTTCAAATCATTCTATGACACAGTTCACGAAAATCACTAAACAGAAAGCAGTGTAATACACAGCATTACATATAGTATACTTAATAAACCCAAGTTGACTATAGCAACCATTTTTATATTTCATCTCCTCCAAAAAAATGATTTAAATTTAGTTAAGATTTAATTTCATTCAAGAATTCATTCATTCATCCAGGAATATGTATGTAGTTTTCATTTATTTTTTCAGAAGCAGTATTTTCAATGTAAATTTTTAAATGAATAAAAGAAAAGTGGTGTCAAAACCCTAAAATTATGAATCATATATTCAAAATTTGTCTGCTAATTAATCATTCCTAATTAATCTTTCATCATTAACTTATTATCCATTTAGAAAGATATATTTTTAGACAGTGAATTCTTACATAAATACAAAATGAGGAACAATACAATTTTAGCCAAACAGAAGATGAATTAAGCGGGTAAGAGCGAAAACACAAAGATGTAGGCTGTTGTTGTACATATAAACAAATTCAAGATTTTTCTACCATGAAAACATGAAAGAATGCTGAAATCTTGCCATAGCTCCAAAGCAGAGATGGCTGACTAGTGTTCCCATATGGCCCTTAAAGGACACAACATAACAAAGCCAAACCAAACATAAAAACAAAAAAGTTGCCATTACAAATTGTCCTGATGGTATGATAACACCAACATGATGACCTTTGAAAGACATGATATATTACAACAGAGAGACATATGAAGGTGTCCAACTAGCTGGTACTGGAGAAACACATTTTAATAACAAAGGAAGTGAAATCTGTTAGATTTAATGGATGAGAAAGATGAATTTACTGTAGTTATGTAGGGTCATGGACACATGAACTCCTAAAGCCATTATTACTGAAGGACTCCAGTGCATTGGTTTTAGAAAATATTTTAATCTTAGGAAATAGAGCTTTGTTATGAAATTTTACTATATAAGCAAAGAGCTGATAAATGTTTCTACCCCAAGAATATCCTCAAACAGCAATCAACATAAATGAAGAATCTCATAATCTTTATTGATGTTTTCTGCAGCAATTATCTTCAAACTATTTGCTTAACGTGATATACTTGTCATGGCATTAAGAATATCAACTTTGGGGAAAATCCTCTCTTTTTGTTGTAGTAAAATAAAAACTATGATAAACTCTCTCAAAATAAACAAACCTTTTATTTACCCATTTGGTAAAACAGATTCAGGGCAACATCTCTCTATAGATAACTTCTGATAGACTTGTAGCATGTACTTCTTACAGGAAGAGGGAACAGACAACTTCACCAAAATTCTTCTTCCATGAACTTATACATAAAAAGAAGCTATTTCTGAAGATTGGAAATTAACAGAGTCTTCTTGTACCAGCTCCTTAATAGAATCTGAGTAGCCTTTTTTCTGCCAAAGGTCAGAGCTGCATTTCTCAAAGGTAAACTTGGCACAAACTTAAAATAGCAAAAATAAAAATAAATTTAAAAGCATGGAAGGAATTATCATGGGAAAAATTATAACTGAAAAAATTATTTATATTTACTTACAGTTTAGTATTTTAAGTGCTTATTCCTTTTTTTAAAGATTTTATTTATTTATTTGACAGAGGGAGAGCACAAATGGGGTGGAGGGCAGCGGGCAGAGGGAGAGGGAGAAGTAGACTCCCTCCCCACCAAGCAGAAAGCCTGACGTGGAGCTTGATCCCAGGACCCCGAGATTATAACCTGAGCTGAAGGCAAATACTTAACCAACTGAGCCACCCAGGTGCCCAGTTCAGTATTTTCTTTAAGTTACATATGGGACAGGTTTGTACCTATTAACTTTTCTGTGCTAAGAGCATGTAAAGATATTAATATGACCCACATTTCAGGTAGTGCATGACTATCTTGACTAACAACAAAAAGGCACTTGACTAAAGTTAAAATGCTCAGAACATAACTCTAAAATTGTATTTCCTTTTTTAAGGTACATTTAACATATCCTGTAAAATAAAATACAGTGAGTCACTTTTATAGGCATCGCTGAACCAAACAGACTACTGTCTACTTAGTGAATCAATTAGGCATCTTATAATAAGGGGAAAACTTGAATTGTGAGCCATGCTTACAGATGGATAGCTTCCCCTGCCAGTTCTCCCCTCTCTTGAAGCGTTTTGTTTGGACTGCACCTGGCGAACTCTTCTCTATCCCTCCCTCCTTGTCCTAGGCCTTCTCACAGTCATGTCATGGAAATGACTTAAAGAGGGGCTCCAGAAGGGACAGAGACATTAAAGACAAACATGAAGAGTTGAATAAAATTATTTCTTGATAAGTAGGAATGGACAGAAGCAACTATTTCTAGATTAATAGATTAATATATTTTAAGATGTGATTTTAAATACGTATTTTTTATAGCTAAATTAAATATTACAAAAGATATTTCTGACCTCTTATATATTTACATCAGTCAGGATTTCTCCAGGGGCTTCTTCTCATTGGGAGAATAGAGGTTACGTTTTTTTTTAAGGTCATTTGGGCACATGTTTTTTTTTTCTTTTTTATAGGGTGGTCTGGTAACCCAAACACAATGTAAGTATTTTATGGAAATATTCATAATATATGGAAATGACTTATAAAGTAACTTCAGAATAAAGACCTCTTGTAAATTAAGTACCACCTTTATGAATATGTTTACTTGTATTAATTCTGAGGAACATCCATGAATAAGACTATAAATTCTGGTAAGGCCTAGCATAATGTATAGCTGCACTATCTATAGTTTCTGTGGCTGGTTAGAACTGTTGTCTTGATATGAGGCAAATAAGGTGAACACTGAATCTGCATCCAAAATGGCTTTTTTTTCCAGTTTGGCTTAAAAAAACAAAGTCGACTGAGCTCCTAGATCTTAGACTAATTAACTTCTCTGAGCCTTATTTTCCATTTCTATAAAGGTAATCATATTGCTTACCTCATATGTCTGTTAGAGAAATTAAATGAAAAAGTCTATGTAAAGTCTTTAGCACAGTAACGGAGACTAAAATGCTAGCTATGATGATGATAACGAAGAGAGTGATAGTGGCATATGCAGTGTTGTGCCATGAAATGGAGATACAAAGATGACCAAGATGTGGCTTCTCTCCTCAAAAGGGCTCATGGTCTACTGTGGAGAGACACGTAATCAGGAATAACTAGAGTGAGAGTCAATTTCTAAACAACTCCACAGACAAAAATTGTTTTTAAAATCTTTGGTAGCCATAACAAATCATATAGTTATTATGTCTTTGGTCATAAGCAGGATAGGTGAAAACTGTAGGTGAATAGGTACAAACTCATTTCTGCAGCTGGAAAAACAAAGTGAATGCCCTACTAGGTCATCAGTGTCACCATTGCATACAAAAGATGGCCACAAGAGTGGCACAACAATGTGGCTGTGCTCCAGGTAATGAGAGTCTAGTTGTTTGCAGGGTGTTAGAGAGATAAAAACAAAGATCATAGGGATGCCTGGATGGCTCAGCGGTTGAGTGTCTGCCTTTGGCTCAGGGCATGATCCTAGGATCTGGGATCGAGTCCCATATCAGGCTCCTTGAAGGGCGCCTGCTTCTCCCTCTGCCTGTCTCTCTCTCTCTCATGAGTAAATAAATCTTAAAAAAAAAAAAAAAATCATAGAATATGGCTTATTTTCAAAGACTTGAAGAAGGTAAATTTTAAGATTGAAAATTATGGACTACTAGAATACATTTGAAAGTTTACTAGTAATTAAAATAAAGAAAAAAAATGAAAAAGACAATTTGAAGTAAAAGTGGATATAATTTTAAGAAAAGAAAGCCCTCAACAAGAAAAACTAAATAGGGACACCTGGGTGGCTCAGTGGTTGAGCATCTGCCTTCAACTCAGGGCATGATCCTGGAATCCTGGAATTTGGGAGGGAGTCCCACATCGGACTTCCTGCAGGGAGAAGCCTGCTTCTCCCTCTGCTGTGTCTTTCATGAATAAATAAATCTTAAAAACAAAACAAAACAAAAACAAACCCAAAGTAAAAACCTTTACTGAGAAAGTAAGTTTTCATCATTTTTATAGGAAGAGATTTTTATATTAAAAGCAGAGCATCTAAAAAAATAAAAAATAAATAAAAGCAGAGCATCTTTAAAAATCAGCTTATGAGGGGGATCGCTGGTTGGCTCAGCGGTTGAGCGTCTGCCTTCAGCCCAGGGCCTGATCCTGGAGACCCGGGATCGAGTCCCACATCAGGCTCCCTGAATGGAGCCTGCTTCTCCCTCTGCCTGTGTCTCTGCTTCTCTCTCTCTCTCTCTGTTTCTCATGAATAAAATCTTTTAAAAAATCAGCTTATGAAATTGGCAACGCAGATCAAATAGCTGATTTACTAAATGCCAGGTGAGAATGAGATTAGATTCTGTTGAGAATGCAGAAAATTAAATATGTATCATTTTTAAAATATAGAAAAACCATGTAGATATGCTTCTTTCTAATAAAGAACTTCTCCAACACTATATTATGCAGTCAGTGAGCTACTCTTTTAGGTAACCCCCTCTTGTGTTGCTTAAAATGTTTAAAGGTCCTTTTAAAATCATACCCAGTGCCTCCAGTTTCTAAAAAGGGATGAGTTCAACTGCCAATCCCCAATATACTACCTGTGCTGGAACTTCCTCTTCCACTCTGTACCTTCCTTAATCATGCTTGGGTTCAGATAACCAAGTAACACTGGGATAGATCTTTCCTTATGTTCCTTCTTAAAAGTCTTTATTCAATGAGGGAGAGCAGAAGGAAAATTTAACCTATTCCCTTCTGGACTGTGGCTACATTCGGTCTTAAAACACATTAGCCTAATCAAAACAGGACACTGCAGAACTGTCTTCAGCAGCACTTTAACCCGCACAGAGCTTCAGAAATTACACAACAGTTTGAATCAACTGCAATGCATGCTGTTTTTCTAGACCAGACCAGGTGACTAGTGTAGATTTCAGCAATGTATCAACTCATCCAATGCCCCTTAATCTTCTCAGGGGAGCAATTCTCTTCACATCATGGTACACAAGAGAGGTTCACGATGGACTTATAACCACAGTGTTGTTTCCTCAATCCCTGGGAACAACAATGTCTCACAGAAGCTACTCTATATAACATCTCTCTCTCATCAGATCAGTGACAACCAGTAACTTTCTCATAGGCTGGGAATAATAATAATTATGATGATGATAACAGCATCAAATATTTAATGAGGTTGTATAACTTACAGGTCGCTAGTGGTAGAACTGGGCCTTATATCCAGGTAGTATGTCTTGTAAACCACCACTCTTAGCCACCCCACCTGACACTCACAGGTAACTAGTCTTACCAGAATAGACCCTTTATTTAGAATTCAGGCCAACCTTGACAAAGCCTTCTGAATGTCTCTGATAAGCAAAATGGCACACACACACACACAAAAAGCAAACAAACAAACAAACAAACAAACAAACAAAAAAAACAAAGCAAAAAGCAAACCTTCAAATCTCTGATAAACAAACAAAAACCATTCTGTTCAATTAGTTCATCCATTAGTAGTAGGGATTTTGTTCGTTTTTCCAATGTAGGCCACTGTGACTTAACAATGATCTCAGAGCAGTACATCTGGGGATGTCAAGGGGAATCAGCCTTTCTTCCCATGTACATACATCCTTATGATCCTTGAATTATAGGTCAGTGTATAATGTCTTCTAGAAACATGATTCCAGGGATAGTCTCGTCTACTTCTTGGGTAATTATGAACCACCCTGATTCCATTTGAGCATCTGAAGCATCCTGCAATGAAAATGGCCAAACAAGAATACTCTGCCTAGCACGGGATTATCAGGGTGTAATTAAGTTCCAGCTCTGCTCTTGAAGAGCTATAGGAATTGGATAAATTACTTAATCACCCTATGCCTCAGTTTCCTCATTTATAAAAATGGAAATAAACTTAGTACAGCTTTGGGCAGTGGGGGGAGTTCTGTGAAGATTAAATGAGTTAATATATGGAAAACACCCCAAATAGTGCCTTGGCATATGTTATTTAATCAATGTAATGCTGGTTGCTATTGTTGTTATATTGTTATTGCTGTATTCATTCGTCTCTCCCCACACACATGCACATACAATAAGGAACCACATTCTTTATTCAAGCTTCCGGGTCCTTTCTGATTATCTGATTCCTGGAATTATGGATAGAGCAAGGAATGGTGATTTCTCCTTGGCAGAGTCTCACAGTCTTTTTGACTGCCTATGCAAGTACCAGAAAGGCCTACTTACAGGAGTAAACCTTGAGATGTGAGCTACGTTGAGCAAGAAATTTCTATCTTCACTGGACCAGTCATACTACCATCATTTTAAGTTTCTCATTCCCTTCAAGTATGGAAGCCCATCAACTTAATCTATTAACCATTTTTCTTAAAGGATCAACTCAAATGCAAAGCCTCTATGAAATGGTCCCTTTCCCAAGGTTACACATGCTCTGTTAAGTCTGTTCCAAAGATTCCCTTTGCTAATAACAGTATCTTTGGTTAGAAATTCAGAGAAAATAAAAATCTAGTGTGTAAATCCCAGAATCTCTAGAATTTCCAAAGATGGTTTTCAGATACTTCCTCAACCTAATCCCAGGATTTGTTCAATAGTCCTTTTTATCATGATAGAAATGTTTAGATATCCCTAAGAATGAAGAACATCCTTCTATCCCAAGAGTCCCTTTCAGATTCTTGCCAAAGTCGTATGGGCCAATCTCCAGCAGTTAGCCTAATGTCCTTCTATTGTGTTATATGTCCTCTCCTTTTTGCTCCAAAGCTGTAGCGTACTTAAAAAGGGTCAGAGCAGGCATATCTAACACACTTTACCTACACTCCCACCCAAAGTCATGGTCAACTCCAAATCTGTTTAGTCCTTATATCATATATTTTAGAATTTAGCAAAATAGCTACCTAGTCAACACTGACAATTTTGCAATGTTCAGTGTAACTTAATTAACCTTTTACTTAGATTCAAAATAAGCTCTTGAAACAAGTGGTATTAAAAGTTTAAAATTTTAGCTCCCCGTAATTTTATTCTCATGAGAAATTAAAATATTTATGACTACTTTAATAATTTATTTCTGTGGAAAGTTATTTATGCATAATAGCAAACTACTGCTATTGTTTAAAGCACTGAAATGCATAATAAACTCATTTGTTTTAATTAAAATTTTATTTTTAAATTTTCCTTACAGAGGTAGATCCTTCAAAAGCAAAACAGAGCTATGACCAGGTCCATCAAGTTTCAGATCATAAGTGTCTATCTGGGGTGAACATGCTGATGGGGAAGAAGAAATGTTGGTGCTTTACACAATTCCTAGCTTTGGCCACCAAGTGGTGCTATTAATTCAGAGTGAACTGGCATTGGGGGAGTAGAGTTGGGTAGCTTTGGGGTGGGTAAAATATATAAAGTCAATAAATCCAGAAAACACAAGTTGGATGTTCATAGCCCATTGTACTGTGAATTTACATATCCTTTCCCACTCAATGTCACCAGTATAAAAACAAGATTCAATAAGATTCAACATCTTATTTTGATGGTTAAGTCCACTATACTCCCTCAGGAATATAGCTACACATATACTTGCACCAAAGTTTATCCTTTCAGGCTATGCGGCTATAAAAATAATCCCACAATTCTGATTAATTTTCCTCCTCCTACAACATTCATCCAAATTACCCAATTAAAACACACAAAAAACCATTACATAAAAGCTAATCAGCAATAAACATTACAAATCAATAATATTAAGCATTTTTTTAAAAAGCTAACTTAATTTTTAAAAATAGATAACAGCTTGATGTTTTTTTCCTTAACTTATATTGTAAACTTCTCTTGAAGAAATAGCTCCCCTGAGTGGATGAATGCCTTTCACATTCCAGCTTAGAAATGACATGTGGAGACAGGGAACAGATGCGATGATTATATATATTCAGTTTTCCTATGCACCTAGAAGCCTATGAAAAGTGTTAAAAACTTATCTAGTAGCTAAAAGAAAGACGTAATAATTTACAATCCACTAGAATAAGAGCTGCAATATCTACACAATGGAATAAATAATGATTTGAAAGCAGAACTTTGTAAGTCTGCATGATAATAAAAAGAAAGTTCACACCTATTAATGCAAAGATGATAGGATCTAGTAAGGGTAAGCAACTAGCCGGTTGTCTCTGTACATTAACACCTGTATTTTTTTTTTAAGATTTTATTTATTCATTCATGAAAGACACAGAGAGAGAGAAAGGCAGAGACACAGGCAGAGGGAGAAGCAGACTCCACACAGGGAGCCCGATGCGTGACTCGAACCTGGGCCTCCAGGGTCAGGCCCTGGGCTGAAGGCAGCACTAAACCGCTGAGCCCCCCGGGCTGCCCAACATCCGTATTTTTAAGAAAAATGTTTCCATTTGGGGAAACTCGGAGAAAGGTATCAGAGCAGAGCTCCCATCCTTCCATAAACTACCTTGATTTTGACTCTGGACTGAGGAGACAATTCACACATGCTTAGCCATCTCTGATGTCATTGTCAAATCAAATTATGAAATCTTGGTTAAGCTTCCTAGGATAGTGTCAGGGTGAAACAAGAGAGGGGAAGATACATTTGCAAAGTTGGTTTGGATGTTCTAAAATAATTTTTTCAAAATACAAAGCTTAAGTTGTTTATTTCTGTATGTGCCTCGTGAAACTCATACAATTAGTGTATCAATTCAATGAAATGTATATAGATTGAGGGACTAGCAAATTCCTAACATTTTTCTCCTAGCCATTTATGTAGTTATGGAAATGTTCAGTTATTAGTTTTTTTTTTTTTTTTTTTGGTATATAAGCCAAGGGTTGAACAAACAATAACTTCCCAGTCTTGTATCAAATTGCCAAATTAGTTCTTGCTGCATTTTTGGGCGGGGGGTAAGGAGAGGGACTCAGAGAGTCTGGGTATGTGTGCTGAAAAAAGAGAAGAATTATGATGGAACAGGAGATGTGCATATTACTTAGAAACTAGGGAAAATTTTAAAGTATAAGTAGAAACAATAATAAATAATGAAGCTACTACTATAGCTGATGGCAGCAGCTACTTTTATACTGGGTGCTAACCCTCTGCTGAGACATCTGTGCCAAGTACTCTTATATAAATTTTATCTATATCTGTATCAATATGTTTTATACTCTCAATACTCTTCTGAAATAGGTTTTATCAACCTCTTTCTTTCTTTCTTTCTTTCTTTCTTTCTTTCTTTCTTTCTTTCTTTCTTTCTTTCTTTCTTTCTTTCTTTTTTTTTAAAGTCAATAGCTGAGGAAAAAGAAGTTCAGAGAGGTTAAATAATTTGTCCAGGACCACTCAGAGTCTAGCTGGTATCTTGCTGGTTTTCAAGTCTATGCTCTGATATCTTTATGCTGTGCTACTTCCCTTAGCATTTGTTACACAATGGATTTAACATATCTAAGCCCCTTGTTTCTCAAAATGTGGTCTGTGTATCACCTGTATTATAACTGCCTAGAATATGGGCTCTACCCCAGATCCACTGAATCAGAATATTTTAGGCAGGTCCTGGGAATCTGTATTTTTAACAAACTCCTCAGGTGGTTTTTAAAATGCAGATAAAAGTTTGAGAACCACTGTCTTAGCCCTTTACAAATAAGTCACCAAGATCTTTTTTTTTTTTTTTTAAAGAAAGGGTGATATTTCATGTATAAGATGTTATTTTAGCATTGGCATGACATTACACAAATTTAATTTCACATTCAGAAGAAAAACATGTTGCTGCCAAATCAGTTCAAATGCCTAAATTTTGTTTCATAGATAGTTGCTGAGAAAAACACATTTTCCTGGAATTTCTACTTTTTAAGTGTTAAAAAATTTTATTACAGTCTAGAATAAGGATGTACCTCACTTTAGGCAATAGACATGTTCCAAATTAAAAATTATGGAGATGTGATAATTCTTTAGGTTCAAAAATTATATTTTATATTTCCAATTCAAATTTCTAGTAGTGGAAAATACTTTCTAAATATCACTGGTAGAAATTATATACATTTGTTCTTCTGGATAAATGAACAAACATGAATCAGCAAATGAAAAAGTTACCTTAAGACTATATAGTAAAAGGCGGGGACATACAGTTGAGTGCCAAGGAGAAAAGAAACAAATGTTAGAAATGAGAACCTTGTGAGGTTCTCTATATCCTGAATCAGAGAGATTCCTTCCTAGAAATCGTATGATCCAATATCTATTGCATGAACTAGAAATGATTCAACAACAGTTGAGTGCTACTATACTTCAACATAATTTATATATTTTCCTTCCTTAAATAATCCAAATAATGAAATGCAGATAGAAACAAGATATTAAAGATGCTTGAATTATCTGAACAAATTGTGAGAATAAAGATATTTTCAGAGTGTAACAGTTGTTTCAATTTTTCTTATAACTACAGAAGGAAAATATCAAGGACAAAATAATCTAGGAATATTATCAATGTTAAAAATTGAAGATGTAAAAAAGTAAATAGCAAAAGCACTGTAAGCACCTTAAAATGTAAACTTCCCCCCCTTTTTTTTGAGATTTTTTAAAAGTAATTTCGACACCCAATGTGGGGCTCCAATTTACAACCCCAAGACCAAGAGTCACATGTTCTAAGTGAGCCTACCAAGTACCCCTGTAAACCTTCCTTTTAAAACAAACTTTAGGGGCGCCTGGGTGGCTCAGTCTAAGTGTCTGCCTTTGGCCCAGGTCATGATCCAGGGGGTCCTGGGAGGACCCACAACCCGCTCCCTGCTCAGTGGGGAGTCTGCTTCTCCCTGTCCCTCTGCCTGTAGGTCCCCTTGCTTGTGCTCTTTTTCCTCTGTCAAATAAATAAAATCTTTAAAAAAAAAAAAAAAACAGACTTAACTATTTTCTTTATACTACATTTCTATTCATAATTATTTTCAATAATCAAAAGCCTATTCCATTATAGATGCAATATAAAATAAATAAAATGTATATATACCAATTTATTATAAATATTTTATTTAATGCTTGATGGTGACAGATAATATTCCTAACATACAAATGTTTTTCATCCTCTGGTATTTTTTATTTCAAAGGTGATCTTGACAAATTTAAATATTAAAGATTATATAAATTATAATAGCTGACACTCATTGAACACTATGTATGAACCAGGCACTGTGCAAATGTTTGATATAGGTATCTAATTTAATTCTCACAATTCTCGTAGCTGCTATACCATATCAACTTTGACCCAGTGTGACTAAATCTGAACTAATAGATTCACTAACCAGGGTTAGGTTTCTGCACTATATATTGAGTGTAATGAAAAATCACCAGACATAAAAGAATAAATGAATTTCTTCCTTTCTGGGAATTAAAGTTAGGTTCTTTCCCCCTATTTTTTCTAAAGCCATAGTGTCCACATTCTGTGAAAGTGGAAACTGAGGCTCAAAACTATGAACTAAGTTAGTAAACAGGAATGAATATGGTAAACAACAGAATGGCTATCATTCTCCCAGCCAGCGTCCCAACTCCCCGCTGGAAGGACTGAGCCTATGTTTTCAGATGCAGGTATGCTGAGGATTAAGTATGGAAGAAAAGCGTTTTCTATAATTACGTTAACAGCAATGGAAGACAGATGGGCTTTGGTATGTAATGGACAGGACATGGAGACCTTGGAGAGCTGGGCCTTCCTTGGCTCGAGGTTCCTTCCACCTGGCTAGGATTCCGCTAATCAAAGATGTGACAGAAGCACTTGTATGACATGTTCTTTTACGCCTTTAACTTTTCTGAATATTGGATTAGAAGATAATTGCATGAGGTCATGTCACTTTTTGCAATTAGAAAATGATTTTATATTATTTTGCATTCTTGGAGTTAGGTGACAAAGTTAAAATTTTGACACGGCTAAAAACACAGAGACGCACAAAACAGACCTGTGCTGTCACATTTACCAAGAGTGTGTTACCATTTTACTTCCAAAAAGTAATGGATTCTATCAACTCTTAGTATCAAAGGATGTGGCTCAATGCCTCAGGAAATTATGCTAAACATCCATCTTGTAGAAAATTTTCAGACATAAAATGTTAACTTTCTTACTGGCTTCTTTATTACGTTACAGATTCAATGCCCTGCGAATTGTCAGGAGTAATTTTAGTGAGGAACTATAGGTCAAGTCTATACTATTTCAGAACCTCAGAGATCATTCTATTTACTGTATGGGACCCAATTCCCTTACCTTTGTTCTTATTTATAAAAAGTTCCTTTGCAGACACCATATGATATCTTAGTTTTTCCATTTCATATTTTATGTCTATGGAGATCAAATGGAAACATTCTACTTTAATAAGCTAGGAACTTCATTTTTCTATTTTACCATAGTATGTCATACAAAGTTAGAAAAAAATTTCATCAATGAGAAATCTATAGTTCTTAACTTTTTTTTTTTTCAGTTTTGTAACTAACATGACAAAATAGATATTTTACTTGTTTGATGCATATTTTTCAGTGACAAGGCCTCTTTTATCACGGTAATTTGCATGAAAGTAGACATATTTATACCCATTAATAAAGGACCGCTATAAAATGGAGATATTTTATTACATTAATACTACTTCCCATCCATACATGTAAGCAGCATAGAAATATCGTGCTAAATCAGAGAATATAGAATAACCAGACAGAAAAACACCTCTGTTGTTTTATTTAGAAAACAGTTTCTACTTTTTGCTGACTTTATTAACTACAGTTGTCCATGTTATTTTTATTACTGTAGGGTTTTCCCCTTTATGTTAGAAGTATGAATGAATTATAGGATCTTAAGAAGCAAGATCTTGAGCCATGTGCTCAATGTTCAATATACAAAAACACAATTTTTCAGGATAAGAGAAAATGTAAAGAACAGTATATAGAAATATCAGAAATATATGTATTAAGTGTGAATAATCGCCAAGGATTTTCTTCACACAAAACCTGAAAAGTGTTGCTATCAAACTTCCTTTCTTGGCTAGTTATTAGTTGTACAAAGTCAGTTTAACTCCAAGTTCAGATATCTTTATATATAAAAATGTGCCCAGTTTTGGTTTTCATTTTCCCCTTAGAGATATGGGTATGGTGAGAGATGTAGCTGACTACCCTAATCTCCTACTAAGTGTACAGTGATTGCTAGAGAAAAGAGAGCTAGTAAAAGATATGTCCTTTACAAATATATAATTTAAATCTCATAAAAATGTTTTTTAAAATCAAAGAACCTATTTTTACAGTATTTTCTCAGGCAATCCTACCTTTATGTTGTTATCTATACCCTAATCCAAAAAACTACATAATCAGCCCATTTTCTAAGTCATGGAATAAAATGGTTTATATAGACCCTGTTTTAATGTTAATGAATTTATAGACACAAATAGCTAGCATCAAGGCTACAATGAAAAGCAGGACACTTCAAGCATTCAATACAGGGAAAGGGGCAGATTAGAGATCAATAACAAAATCACCTGGTAAAAAAGGAAAAAGGTGTTGCATTAAAAGGCTTTTTGCTTTACATGTGAAACAATACTGAGAAACCTGTATTTTAGCACTTGTACTCAACAGGCACTCCAACTATGCCACGATGAGAACAGAAACCCATCCTTTCTAATAATCTTGTGACAAAAGCTAAAAGACATCATCCTATTAACTAGTGATCTCAACTGCTAATGCGGAGTACTTCCTGGTGCCTTTTATGTAGAATGCTGCTATTAAAAAACCACTAAACATTCACTGTGAACAACACAGAATCATTCATCTTTTATCAGCATCTCTTGTTAGAAGAGTATGAGTGGGGCTGAAGGTGTCATTGATATTATGGAGTGGAAATTAATCAGAAATTTTTCTCATATTTTCCTCATCTCACTAATTTACTTTTGTACAAATTTCCTCCTGTTAAAAAGTTCATACCCAACCCCCTGTTGTACTCTTTTAAGTTGAGAATATTCAACGAGTGCGTCCACTGAAAAGCACCAGGTCCTAACACAAAAAGCATTCGAAATTCTCATTTAGTTGTCTTTATTTTGCTAGCGCCATGTGGTCCTTGAAGATGTAGAAAACACGGGAAGCCGAGTAAAGATCAGAGCAAGCTCATTAGCATTCTGACAAAATTGGAGTGGTGGAGATGTATAGTTTGCCTAGTTTGTCGTTTTGAAAGCTACCGGTGGTAAGCTTTCTATTTCATTGTGCTTTTGTCTTTTGGGGGGGTTTCAAAGCAGCAGGGTATTTGTTAGCCGTAGGTTTGCACAATGCATTGTGGGAACCTTTCCTGCACATTCAGCCCTATATAGTATCATTCCAGTTTGAGTCAAAAAGTTTTTTTTCACCATTTATAAGAAAGGACATGTGTGTGAATCTTAGTGCATACCCTCAATTCATTTATCACTGCTTTACTGGTCTCTTTTGCCTGAATCACAAAGTCCAAAAAGAGTCAGAAACAGAGCCTAAATGACATAATTTTCAATCTTTAAAAAAATGTTGCCATTCATTTCAGAACACAACACTAAAACATTTATTTTCTGTTCTTTGTCATGAACAACTAACTAGCAACATGCGGGACTGATTCAGTTAGTTAAAATTCAAAAGCTCACTGCTTAACTATAATAGAACTCAACTCTATTTTTGAAAATAGTATAGAGGGAAAAAATGGTTTGTGCTTTAGAATTATGTAAATAAAGAATAGCTCTTAGAAGACTTAAATAACTTATTACCCTAGTCATTTGATTTTCTTCATCGTCATCTTCTTTTTCTTTTCTTTTTTTTTTTTTAAATACATAAAGCTCACTTTGAAGAGCTAAATGGGCTACATTAATGCTACTATTCAACATGAATGTTTCCAAGTTGCAATGAAATGGATAAAGGTCTTTGGGGATGAATTTATCTGCTAAATCCTTGTGGTTGCCCTCCTATCTTGGATGATGACCCAAAAGAATGTCAACAGCTCATTTCCCAGAGAGCTGGAAGAAGTCCCTATGCAAGCCATAATCTGCACATTCTCAAAGAACCATTTCAAACATTATATTTCACAAGCAGTTTTAAGTGATTTTCCTCTCATCTCTAGCATCCTAGCAGTACTTTGGACATAAGTGCCACTGAAATGAGGGCTAAACAAAGTTAACACATGAATGCTATATATGACATATAAAATGTTAATTTATTTTCAATACACATTTTAAAAACATAGTCATCTTGTTGCAATACTATATTTATGGCATTGTGAGATAAATGTCTAACGATTACTATTTTTTTCAATTGTGGAAAAAAAGTGTTTCTTATTACTGGTTATTTTTTTACTTAGAACCTAACCCAATTATGAGAAGTATTTATGGTGTTTCTGAATTTGTAATTATTGAAATTTGAGGAGAAACTAAAGAGCAGTAGTGAGTGAAATATAGTACAGGAGTAATCTGGTAAAAGTAGTTTAACAGTAAGAGAATGGACCATTTGTATATGAAGCCTCTGATATAACAGTATTTGGTTGTACCACCCTTTATTTCCTTTGTACATTAAGAAACCACTGGACTAAGTAGTATGTCATCTTGGGGGGGGGATAGTTTTTACATATTAACTATTCATATTATAGTAGAACATGTAATTAAAATGATGGAACTTTTCCTTATTTCTAATTTAAGCTCTAATCTTCACCCCTGAAGGCTTTTCTTAGGCCTTCGTTTACAGTTTGAAAGCTCATTCTAACAAACAAATAACAACAACAAAACCCTGAAGAAACTGCCACATATAATTATGTGGTTATGGTGTGATCTTATTTATATACCGTTGAACATGAAACTTGACTAACTTAAAGCTTAATATTTTAATGTACTCCAACATTGAGCTGTTCTATTGCTAGCTTTAAAGCTATTAAAAAGAAATGGATGTTACTACAGTAATAATGACTGAATTAGTTCTATATTTTGCAATATGAGTATAGCCACAAAATTATTAATCTACTTCACTGCATTCTCTTACCAAAGTTTCTCGAATAAAATCGTTTGGACTAGCTATATCAAATTAGAGAGCAGTCAGGAGTGTCTAAGTCCAGCTTTAAAACAAATATCTCAACAATTACTTAGCCATATGGAAAATAGGGTATGTCTTCCTGAAGCCATTTTAAAAGTATATTTTCTATCTTGAATTTAGACTTCATTAGAAACCATTTCTGACTTGTAATGTTTAGATTGCTGAAATATCACTTTTTAAAAGAAGCACAAAAAGACATGTAAAAAAGCAGGACTTTTTAAAGCTGCCAATTAACAATTTTCTAATTTTTAAAGCCCATTACACTTGCATTTATAACAGTTTCAATATCCAGAAAACAAAGTGGAGTTAAAGCACTATGAATAAACAAATGCAGCTGTATAGTTAGACACAGCTACACACATGCTAACATAGCTTTTTTTTTTTTTTTACATTATACCAAATTTGAAGCTTCTTCACAAGTGTTCACATTGTACTGTGTTTGGGTTCCTATGACTTAAAGGCCAGATGCTTTTCACAAATGACCAACAATTGTAGTTAGAATAAATTAATGATTGATTTTTTTTAAAGCTTTGATGGAATTAAGCATACTTATTTTCTCAATGTGCCTATGTGAATGTTTGCCTGTTAAACTTTTTTTTTTTTTTGACAAGTGAGGCCACCCGGCAGAAAACAACTGATGCAAAACCCAGGAATAATCCCTCTGTTTAGTTCAACACTATGGTTAGCCTTAACACTGCCTCTATTATCCAATGGATTTAGAGAAACTTTCATTTATTTGTTGGCCTCAGTTTTCAATTCTGTTGCCCTCTTTAAGGAAACCTAGACTTATTCCATGTAAGTACATTTGCATACTGGTACAATGCAATGTCTTAGAATTTTTATTACCCTACTAAGCTAAATAGGGGCTGTGTACATATGTAATTTGAAAAATACATGAAAAGAATCAAGATATAGGTTAATACTCTTACTAAGGATTTTGAAGCACACTGTAATAAACCTATAATGCTCATGGTACAAGACTAATTTAATTATTTCCAACAATATTTTAACTATATACAGCCATCTATTTTTTAACCCGAAATTAGTGGAACCTAAGAAATGCACTTGATTATCACAAAACCAGTGCCAATTTACTACATTAAAATGTGTTCTTTTCCTATAGGCATCTTTAAAAATCTGTATGTTTATTATGGATAATATTTTACATTCTCTGATTTCAGAGTCTATGCTATAAAGGTTTACTCTACATGAGATAAGCAAAGTAGAATATGAATTTTTAGTTTACTTAAGGGATTCAAATTAGGGATTCACTTAGTTGTGTATACATTAGAGCAAACAATCCAGTGTAATTTTTACAATACATTTTAAAAATTTACATTGCTTTTCTTGAAACATTTGGTTATTGAATCTTAAAACAACAACAACAACTGTGTAACAAACAGCATGGTTTAGAAGGAAAACATGTAGGAGTGAGAGTCAGAAAATAAGAGTCTCTTATTCTAGCCTGTTTCCATCAGTTAAAGAAAACGGATGCTAAGACTGTTCATATTTTCAAACCTTTATAACTATGTGATACAATTGATACAAAAAACAAACTGCTATAAAATTGTAAGTTAGGAATTTGTTCAAAAGTTGATTCTTATAGCCTTCTTTACTCCACAAATGCTTTTAATAGTGAATGTACAAACTGCCCCTATTTATTTATAGATTGCATAAGACCAATTTTTTAGAACTTTATAATAAAGTCTCCACTAACTAAAAATGGATCATATGAGACTTAATAAGGAAATCTTAAAATTCTTTGGAATATTCTTTCTTAGCTGTTTTCCCTAGTTAATGCAATCAGTACTGATACCAAGCAAAACACATCACCCAGAATGATGTGCTATTTACACCTTAATTTAAAGAGGGCGGAATTAGCAATACCACCCACACCCAACTCCTTCCTTTTTTCTTCCTCAGTTTTTCCTTTAAAAAATGACGTCAGTTTCTGGAAATATTCAGCTAAGATAAGTGTAACATAAACTCACACATCCAGATGTTCACAGAGGACTTTTAAACTTTATCAAGGAAGTGAAATGGAAAGATGATGACGACATTCTGCTATTAAGAAAGGAAGTAGAGGTCTGTAGCTCCAAATGCAATTGGATTTTACTGTATATAGTATTCTCTTTGGAATAAAAATAAACATGCATTTTAGGGTCCTAGCTAGTAATGTAAATTTCTTCTATAAAATTGATTTCCCTATTGGACTAAGCACATCAATACAAAAACAAATGAACTACCAAAGTGCTCTAATTAACAATTTTGCAAGTGAATACAGACATTAGCGCAACACTGCTGCCATTAAAGTCTATTCCTTGGCATATCTGTTTCTGTTAACATTTCAATAGGCCAATTAAATGACCTTTCCCCCTTCAAACTCAATTAAGCTATTTGAACTTCAAATGCCACCTTACCATGTATTTATACAAAATTTACACAGAGGAAATTAATTTTTTAGTTTTAATGGGTTTAACAAGTCAATACTATTTTAAGTTAGTGCTCACAGAATTTCATATAGTGTAAATATAGGATATTATCTGAATATGCAGTTGTCTAAACCAAATCAATCTTTCCATTCTAATCTTACAAATTTTATTTTTGGTCTCTTATTTTAACAATTTTATCATCTAGTTATAATTTTAAAATTTTAAAGATACAAATAACATTTATTGTTTTTAGGCAAGCTGAAAACTAAAAAGCAAAAAGTAAACTAAGAAAAAAATATAGTCTTCAGGTATAAAAGAAATCCGTGTTTCCTTACAAATTAAAAAAAAAATTGAAAGCAATGATTCATATAACACTAAAAGTTGCAAATCCTAAGATCCCCAGCATTTTGTGATAGCAGAAAGAAAAAAACCCCACATCAAACCTTCAGACTTTCTTGATGTCAAAGGAGGGAAGAAGAGAGTACAAGTGGGAAGAAACCAAAAAGAAAAGACCCCGAGACTGAAATATAACAATTCTATTTCAAAATTTTGAATCTATTTCCCCAAAATTTAGTGGCACAACGGGAAAGCACAACAAAAGCATGCTTT